>NC_091357.1:2897912-2957912 GCF_038502225.1 Cherax quadricarinatus
TTATCTGAGACCCGCGTCGGGAGGCACTTGTCTTGTTTACGAACGAATAAAACTCCACCACCTTCATGTAGGCTAAGGGACTGATACCCTATTCTGCTGTCTTTAAATATCATCTCTGTATTGAACTGATAGAGCCATTGGATTTTGAAAAGTCTTTGATTTTAATCAGGAAGAACTGAAGACATATCGAAGCATTCAGATTCGATCCAAGGAAGGCGAGTAGATATCCAGTTTCTTGGATCAAGAGCCTCTCACTAGCATGAAGGCTCCAGTTATTTAAATGCAAATTTATTCCAATCAGAACTAAGCGTTAAACCCACAGGAATGAAAAATTATGCTATACCATTTCGATACTGAGATTTGCAAAATAACACCTACACATTCCACTGCCAATAGCAACATCCTACAGTAAAGTGAAAATTAATTGGGACAGGAGTAAATTTTTGTGATTATCTCACATGTTAGTCTCCAGCTTAAAGTAGTTTGGGTTCTTTTCTTTTCCTAAGAGTTTGCTACTAACTTCCGGCAACCATCCAGCTGTGGTGTTACCATGTGACTCTCGTCAATGCTACAACAGCTGTTGTTCTGCAAGGCTATGCCTGCAAGTGTGCCCCGTGAGTGGATGTGGTTTCTCCAAATCCTCCCCTTCATTTCATGATTACAGCTGAAATTCATAAGGGTTGTTACATATAGGAAGAGTGCAAGTATTGTAGCTCTTAGAAAGCATGTTGATTTGAGTATCAGACATATTGCCAAAAATCTGAGCCTTACAAAGTCAATTGTTGGTGTGGGAAATCAGGGAAATTATCTGATTTCCCAATCATTAGGCCTCCAGTAGGGGAAAATGTGTGGGGAGGTGAGGTAACAGGAGTCGAGATGGGCACCCACGTATGCCTACTTTACATTGTCATATGTCTGTATCCCCTCTTGGTTTGTAAAAGTAGTTTAGTAATCAAGCCTCCATAGGCAAATGTAATACGTGACCTCTTACAAAGTATTTAAGTAGGAGTTAGAGTAATTTAGCTTGATGCTTATGATTACCTTTCACAGTCTACACAAGCTGACAACGGTGGGCATCTGACCATGCCCATAACGGTACACTTACCCACGCCGGGCACCCGGGTTTCAGTCACGAAATTATTATTATAATCAAGGGGAAAGCGCTAAACCCGGAGGATTATACAGCGCCTGGGGGGGGGGGATGTGGAAGGCATTCAGGCTTAATTCGGGGAACTGGAGCACAGATCCAATTCCCTAAATCAAGAACCCCTCACCAACATCAAGGAACCTTCCTTGAGGGGTTCAGTCACGAAAACCCAGTTCACTAGTGACGAGCGTGTGTACGGACTCTGCCTAATTACACTGAAATAGCAACTAGCAAGTCACAGGGTCACTTACCCTACACTAAGCCAGTACAGTGAATTAGTCTGACATTCGTTAACACATAACAAACCGAAGTAAACCCCTCACGGTTTACCACGCAGCAAATCGGCAGCTTCCCACGTGGACAGAGTCAGAAGCAGATCTGTGATGCATACAAAGTAACGGAGGGATTCCTTATTGGAGCGATGTAGACCCCTCACACTCCACGACACATTAACATTGTCATTAAGTGCGCATTTCTTGTATGTTGTGTCGTCTGACCAGTGTGAAGGGGGGTCTTACCACAGCCTCCAGCTCACCAGAGATACAGCAGTACTTGCAACCAGCTTACTACACTGCTCGGTGTAAACTTAAAGGTAAGAATTCAGTTAGCTAGAAATGAGACAGCAGATTTCTGAGCTTATTTCTGCTAATAGTTTGATTTGATCAGATAATCAGACATACACAAATAACCCGCACATAAAAGAGAGAAGCTTACGACGACGCTTCGGTCCGGCTTGGACCATTTACAAAGTCACACTAACCAAAAGTGGAGCAGGGCGGCTATATATAGGCAGGAAGAGGTGGTGGAGCCGTCCTGCTCCACTTCTGGTTAGTGTGACTTTGTAAATGGTCCAGGTCGGACCGAAACGTCGTCGTAAGCTTCTCTCTTTTATGTGCGGGTTATTTGTGTATCGTTCCAGTCACGGTATTGTGCCTTTTTTTGTTATTAATCAGATATATACTCACACATACACCCTGTATTCTACACAGTCAGGTTCTGACGACCCTGATTATTGTGAAGCACTGCATTGAGAAAGATGCAGGAAAAATGCAAGACAACACCTCACAATGACAAGGTTATCATAAGCATTACTATGGATACCAAGAAAATCAGCAAAGATCTACAGAAGGCTCCTTGAAGCTGGCAGAACCGCCAGAAAGCCGGTAAAGAAACAATTATTGACTGCTGCTATGAAGAAGAAACGGCTGCGGTGGACACTTGATCATAAGG
Organism: Cherax quadricarinatus; assembly: GCF_038502225.1. NCBI lineage: Eukaryota > Metazoa > Arthropoda > Malacostraca > Decapoda > Parastacidae > Cherax > Cherax quadricarinatus. The sequence goes on from NC_091357.1 coordinate 2,900,290, forward strand.
GATGGACACCAGATGAACAGAGAAAATTTATATTTTCATATGAGGCTCATTCTGAAGTACAAGGGTATAGATCAGTGGTGATACGAAGCAAATGCGGAATTCTTCATAATGAATACATTCAACAAGTGCCAAAAGACTTACCTAAGAAGCTGTTTTGGGTAGTTGTACTGCTAAAGGCCCTGGACGGCTAGTTATTGTTAAGGGAACAATGAGCAGTGACAAATACAAGGCAATCCTGGCACCTCAACTGCTTCCCATTGTGGATAGAAACTTTGCTGATGGATAAAGCATTTTCCAGCAGGATCTTGCTCCATGCACAATTCCAGAAAAATGCTGACATTCTTTGAAGAGAGTTGGCTAAGCATTCTAGATTGGCCTGGAAATTCTCCTGACCTCAACCCAATTGAGAATCTTTTGGCAATAACCAAACGCAGGATCACGAAATACTGTTAACCTCTGGAGAAGCTAATTGCTGCTGCTTTTAGGACCTGGTACCACGACAGAGAACGTGCCAAACAGTGTTCACTATTAGTCGAATCTATGCCAGTGTGGCAATGACTACCCTTTGCTTTTATTATCAACGGGTAGTCATACCTTTTACTAAATCAGTTATCTATCATATCATTGCCTCTGTATTTTTTAAATAAACATTAATTTTTCAACTGTCTTATTTCATCACTGTCCCAATTAATATGCACACTGCTGTAAGTAGGATGCACGAATTTAAAAATTTCCAAGCTGAGCAGAATTGGCTTTCTAAAGATATCACACGGGAACCAATATCACAAGTGGTGAATATATAATTAGCAGAGGGCGCCTGCATGTGCCAATTGTTCCATAAACTTTCCTTAGTCATGTGTTTCACCAGGATTGGAAACCTGAAGCTGATCACAAAAGGCATCCTGAAGTAATGGTGGAAGTTAATGAAAGAGAACACCGAGACTTACAAAGTCCCGGCTTGGCAATAAAACCGTTCAAAAATATGGTGTTTAAGGGTCCACTAAACTCGTGAAACGTAAAAATGCCATGAAATGCGAGTGTTCAGTCTCTCTCAGTTTTCTGTTTACAGTTTTATTCTATTTAAAACTCTCGTCTATCCTATAAAAAAAAAGATATTTTATTCTGTATTTCTGTTTCCAGGAATTCTAAATTATAATTTTCTTCTATAAAATTGGCAAATTGGCACCTACATAACCCAAATTAGATACATCATTATTATTATAATTAAGGGGAAGCGCTAAACCCGGAGGATTATACAGCGCCTGGGGGGGGGAAGGATGTGGAAGGCATTCAGCCTTAATTCGGGGAACTGGAGCACAGATCCAATTCCCTAAATCAAGAGCCCCTCACCAACATCAAGGAACCTTCCTTGAGGGGGTATTAGATACAAACATACCTCTATTTAAGTTCATTTGACCTTTGACTAGCAACATCTCCATACATCCCTCGTAGTGTAAGTGCTGTACTTCACACCTTCAGAACTCAAGTCTTGCTAGCTGGTTTCCCTAAATTTTCTCCAAAATTGTACCTTTCTCACTCACCAACAGCACTTAAAATCCCCCTCCCCTTATAAAAAAAATATTATTTTCAATCCGATCTTATAGAACGGAGTAAAGAAGCTTCCACACACTTTATGTCTTGATCAAGTTCCATCCTTAACCTAACGTAGTCTCAATAACCGCTTATTATACATGTTGTATCTGAGTTATTACATCTAGCAGATGTGATAACTCAGATTATCACATCTAACACTAGACATCTAGCAGATGTCTAGTGCTAGTGATTGTATCACACCTAGCAGATGTCTAGTGCTAGTGATTGTATCACACCTAGCAGATGTCTAGTGCTAGTGATTGTATCACACCTAGCAGATGTCTAGTGCTAGTGATTGTATCACACCTAGCAGATGTCTAGTGCTAGTGATTGTATCACACCTAGCAGATGTCTAGTGCTAGTGATTGTATCACACCTAGCAGATGTCTAGTGCTAGTGATTGTATCACACCTAGCAGATGTCTAGTGCTAGTGATTGTATCACACCTAGCAGATGTCTAGTGCTAGTGATTGTATCACACCTAGCAGATGTCTAGTGCTAGTGATTGTATCACACCTAGCAGATGTCTAGTGCTAGTGATTGTATCACACCTAGCAGATGTCTAGTGCTAGTGATTGTATCACACCTAGCAGATGTCTAGTGCTAGTGATTGTATCACACCTAGCAGATGTCTAGTGCTAGTGATTGTATCACACCTAGCAGATGTCTAGTGCTAGTGGTTGTATCACACCTAGCAGATGTCTAGTGCTAGTGATTGTATCACACCTAGCAGATGTCTAGTGCTAGTGATTGTATCACACCTAGCAGATGTCTAGTGCTAGTGATTGTATCACACCTAGCAGATGTCTAGTGCTAGTGATTGTATCACACCTAGCAGATGTCTAGTGCTAGTGATTGTATCACACCTAGCAGATGTCTAGTGCTAGTGATTGTATCACACCTAGCAGATGTCTAGTGCTAGTGATTGTATCACACCTAGCAGATGTCTAGTGCTAGTGATTGTATCACACCTAGCAGATGTCTAGTGCTAGTGATTGTATCACACCTAGCAGATGTCTAGTGCTAGTGATTGTATCACACCTAGCAGATGTCTAGTGCTAGTGATTGTATCACACCTAGCAGATGTCTAGTGCTAGTGATTGTATCACACCTAGCAGATGTCTAGTGCTAGTGATTGTATCACACCTAGCAGATGTCTAGTGCTAGTGATTGTATCACACCTAGCAGATGTCTAGTGCTAGTGATTGTATCACACCTAGCAGATGTCTAGTGCTAGTGATTGTATCACACCTAGCAGATGTCTAGTGCTAGTGATTGTATCACACCTAGCAGATGTCTAGTGCTAGTGATTGTATCACACCTAGCAGATGTCTAGTGCTAGTGATTGTATCACACCTAGCAGATGTCTAGTGCTAGTGATTGTATCACACCTAGCAGATGTCTAGTGCTAGTGATTGTATCACACCTAGCAGATGTCTAGTGCTAGTGATTGTATCACACCTAGCAGATGTCTAGTGCTAGTGATTGTATCACACCTAGCAGATGTCTAGTGCTAGTGATTGTATCACACCTAGCAGATGTCTAGTGCTAGTGATTGTATCACACCTAGCAGATGTCTAGTGCTAGTGATTGTATCTACACCTAGCAGATGTCTAGTGCTAGTGATTGTATCATCACACCTAGTAGATGTCTAGTGCTAGTGATTGTATCATCACACCTAGGAGATGTCTAGTGCTAGTGATTGTATCATCACACCTAGCAGATGTCTAGTGCTAGTGATTGTATCATCACACCTAGCAGATGTCTAGTGCTAGTGATTGTATCCTCACATCTATCAGATGTCTAGTGCTAGTGATTGTATCATCACACCTAGTAGATGTCTAGTGCTAGTGATTGTATCATCACACCTAGCAGATGTCTAGTGCTAGTGATTGTATGGTCACACCTAGCAGATGTCTAGTGCTAGTGACTGTATCCTCACATCTATCAGATGACTAGTGCTAGTGATTGTATTACACCTAGCAGATGTTTAGTGCTAGTGGTTGCATCACACCTAGCAGATGTCTAGTGCTAGTGATTGTATCACACCTAGCAGATGTCTAGTGCTAGTGATTGTATCACACCTAGCAGATGTCTAGTGCTAGTGATTGTATCACACCTAGCAGATGTCTAGTGCTAGTGATTGTATCATCACACCTAGCAGATGTCTAGTGCTAGTGATTGTATCACACCTAGCAGATGTCTAGTGCTAGTGATTGTATCATCACACCTAGTAGATGTCTAGTGCTAGTGATTGTATCACACCTAGATGTCTAGTGCTAGTGATTGTATCATCACACCTAGCAGATGTCTAGTGCTAGTGATTGTATGGTCACACCTAGCAGATGTCTAGTGCTAGTGATTGTATCCTCACATCTATCAGATGTCTAGTGCTAGTGATTGTATTACACCTAGCAGATGTTTAGTGCTAGTGGTTGCATCACACCTAGCAGATGTCTAGTGCTAGTGATTGTATCACACCTAGCAGATGTCTAGTGCTAGTGATTGTATCACACCTAGCAGATGTCTAGTGCTAGTGATTGTATCACACCTAGCAGATGTCTAGTGCTAGTGATTGTATCACACCTAGCAGATGTCTAGTGCTAGTGATTGTATCACACCTAGCAGATGTCTAGTGCTAGTGATTGTATTCACACCTAGCAGATGTCTAGTGCTAGTGGTTGTATCACACCTAGCAGATGTCTAGTGCTAGTGATTGTATCACACCTAGCAGATGTCTAGTGCTAGTGATTGTATCACACCTAGCAGATGTCTAGTGCTAGTGATTGTATCACACCTAGCAGATGTCTAGTGCTAGTGATTGTATCACACCTAGCAGATGTCTAGTGCTAGTGATTGTATCACACCTAGCAGATGTCTAGTGCTAGTGATTGTATCCTCACATCTATCAGATGTCTAGTGCTAGTGATTGTATCATCACACCTAGTAGATGTCTAGTGCTAGTGATTGTATCATCACACCTAGGAGATGTCTAGTGCTAGTGATTGTATCATCACACCTAGCAGATGTCTAGTGCTAGTGATTGTATCGTCACATCTATCAGATGACTAGTGCTAGTGATTGTATTACACCTAGCAGATGTTCAGTGCTAGTGGTTGCATCACACCTAGCAGATGTCTAGTGCTAGTGGTTGTATCACACCTAGCAGATGTCTAGTGCTAGTGATTGTATTACACCTAGCAGATGTCTAGTGCTAGTGATTGTATCACACCTAGCAGATGTCTAGTGCTAGTGATTGTATCACACCTAGCAGATGTCTAGTGCTAGTGATTGTATCACACCTAGCAGATGTCTAGTGCTAGTGATTGTATCACACCTAGCAGATGTCTAGTGCTAGTGATTGTATCACACCTAGCAGATGTCTAGTGCTAGTGATTGTATCACACCTAGCAGATGTCTAGTGCTAGTGATTGTATCACACCTAGCAGATGTCTAGTGCTAGTGATTGTATCACACCTAGCAGATGTCTAGTGCTAGTGATTGTATCACACCTAGCAGATGTCTAGTGCTAGTGATTGTATCACACCTAGCAGATGTCTAGTGCTAGTGATTGTATCACACCTAGCAGATGTCTAGTGCTAGTGATTGTATCACACAGCTATCAGATGTCTAGTGCTAGTGATTGTATCATCACACCTAGATGTCTAGTGCTAGTGATTGTATCACACCTAGATGTCTAGTGCTAGTGATTGTATCACACCTAGCAGATGTCTAGTGCTAGTGATTGTATCATCACACATAGCAGATGTCTAGTGCTAGTGATTGTATCACACCTAGCAGATGTCTAGTGCTAGTGATTGTATCATCACACCTAGCAGATGTCTAGTGCTAGTGATTGTATCATCACACCTAGCAGATGTCTAGTGCTAGTGATTGTATCCTCACATCTATCAGATGTCTAGTGCTAGTGATTGTATCATCACACCTAGTAGATGTCTAGTGCTAGTGATTGTATCATCACACCTAGCAGATGTCTAGTGCTAGTGATTGTATGGTCACACCTAGCAGATGTCTAGTGCTAGTGACTGTATCCTCACATCTATCAGATGACTAGTGCTAGTGATTGTATTACACCTAGCAGATGTTTAGTGCTAGTGGTTGCATCACACCTAGCAGATGTCTAGTGCTAGTGATTGTATCACACCTAGCAGATGTCTAGTGCTAGTGATTGTATCACACCTAGCAGATGTCTAGTGCTAGTGATTGTATCACACCTAGCAGATGTCTAGTGCTAGTGATTGTATCATCACACCTAGCAGATGTCTAGTGCTAGTGATTGTATCACACCTAGCAGATGTCTAGTGCTAGTGATTGTATCCTCACATCTATCAGATGTCTAGTGCTAGTGATTGTATCATCACACCTAGTAGATGTCTAGTGCTAGTGATTGTATCATCACACCTAGTAGATGTCTAGTGCTAGTGATTGTATCATCACACCTAGCAGATGTCTAGTGCTAGTGATTGTATCGTCACATCTATCAGATGACTAGTGCTAGTGATTGTATTACACCTAGCAGATGTTCAGTGCTAGTGGTTGCATCACACCTAGCAGATGTCTAGTGCTAGTGGTTGTATCACACCTAGCAGATGTCTAGTGCTAGTGGTTGTATTACACCTAGCAGATGTCTAGTGTTAGTGGTTGTATCACACCTAGCAGATGTCTAGTGCTAGTGGCTGTATCACACCTAGCAGATGTCTAGTGCTAGTGATTGTATCACACCTAGCAGATGTCTAGTGCTAGTGATTGTATCACACCTAGCAGATGTCTAGTGCTAGTGATTGTATCACACCTAGCAGATGTCTAGTGCTAGTGATTGTATCACACCTAGCAGATGTCTAGTGCTAGTGATTGTATCACACCTAGCAGATGTCTAGTGCTAGTGATTGTATCACACCTAGCAGATGTCTAGTGCTAGTGATTGTATCACACCTAGCAGATGTCTAGTGCTAGTGATTGTATCACACCTAGCAGATGTCTAGTGCTAGTGATTGTGTCACACCTAGCAGATGTCTAGTGCTAGTGATTGTATCCTCACAGCTATCAGATGTCTAGTGCTAGTGATTGTATCATCACACCTAGATGTCTAGTGCTAGTGATTGTATCACACCTAGATGTCTAGTGCTAGTGATTGTATCACACCTAGCAGATGTCTAGTGCTAGTGATTGTATCATCACACATAGCAGATGTCTAGTGCTAGTGATTGTATCCTCACATCTATCAGATGTCTAGTGCTAGTGATTGTATCATCACACCTAGTAGATGTCTAGTGCTAGTGATTGTATCATCACACCTAGCAGATGTCTAGTGCTAGTGATTGTATGGTCACACCTAGCAGATGTCTAGTGCTAGTGACTGTATCCTCACATCTATCAGATGACTAGTGCTAGTGATTGTATTACACCTAGCAGATGTTTAGTGCTAGTGGTTGCATCACACCTAGCAGATGTCTAGTGCTAGTGATTGTATCACACCTAGCAGATGTCTAGTGCTAGTGATTGTATCACACCTAGCAGATGTCTAGTGCTAGTGATTGTATCACACCTAGTAGATGTCTAGTGCTAGTGATTGTATCACACCTAGCAGATGTCTAGTGCTAGTGATTGTATCACACCTAGCAGATGTCTAGTGCTAGTGATTGTATCACACCTAGCAGATGTCTAGTGCTAGTGATTGTATCATCACACCTAGCAGATGTCTAGTGCTAGTGATTGTATCATCACACCTAGCAGATGTCTAGTGCTAGTGATTGTATCCTCACATCTATCAGATGTCTAGTGCTAGTGATTGTATCATCACACCTAGTAGATGTCTAGTGCTAGTGATTGTATCATCACACCTAGCAGATGTCTAGTGCTAGTGATTGTATGGTCACACCTAGCAGATGTCTAGTGCTAGTGACTGTATCCTCACATCTATCAGATGACTAGTGCTAGTGATTGTATTACACCTAGCAGATGTTTAGTGCTAGTGGTTGCATCACACCTAGCAGATGTCTAGTGCTAGTGATTGTATCACACCTAGCAGATGTCTAGTGCTAGTGATTGTATCACACCTAGCAGATGTCTAGTGCTAGTGATTGTATCACACCTAGCAGATGTCTAGTGCTAGTGATTGTATCATCACACCTAGCAGATGTCTAGTGCTAGTGATTGTATCACACCTAGCAGATGTCTAGTGCTAGTGATTGTATCCTCACATCTATCAGATGTCTAGTGCTAGTGATTGTATCATCACACCTAGTAGATGTCTAGTGCTAGTGATTGTATCATCACACCTAGTAGATGTCTAGTGCTAGTGATTGTATCATCACACCTAGCAGATGTCTAGTGCTAGTGATTGTATCGTCACATCTATCAGATGACTAGTGCTAGTGATTGTATTACACCTAGCAGATGTTCAGTGCTAGTGGTTGCATCACACCTAGCAGATGTCTAGTGCTAGTGGTTGTATCACACCTAGCAGATGTCTAGTGCTAGTGGTTGTATTACACCTAGCAGATGTCTAGTGTTAGTGGTTGTATCACACCTAGCAGATGTCTAGTGCTAGTGGCTGTATCACACCTAGCAGATGTCTAGTGCTAGTGATTGTATCACACCTAGCAGATGTCTAGTGCTAGTGATTGTATCACACCTAGCAGATGTCTAGTGCTAGTGATTGTATCACACCTAGCAGATGTCTAGTGCTAGTGATTGTATCACACCTAGCAGATGTCTAGTGCTAGTGATTGTATCACACCTAGCAGATGTCTAGTGCTAGTGATTGTATCACACCTAGCAGATGTCTAGTGCTAGTGATTGTATCACACCTAGCAGATGTCTAGTGCTAGTGATTGTATCACACCTAGCAGATGTCTAGTGCTAGTGATTGTGTCACACCTAGCAGATGTCTAGTGCTAGTGATTGTATCCTCACAGCTATCAGATGTCTAGTGCTAGTGATTGTATCACACCTAGATGTCTAGTGCTAGTGATTGTATCACACCTAGATGTCTAGTGCTAGTGATTGTATCACACCTAGCAGATGTCTAGTGCTAGTGATTGTATCACACCTAGTAGATGTCTAGTGCTAGTGATTGTATCACACCTAGCAGATGTCTAGTGCTAGTGATTGTATCACACCTAGCAGATGTCTAGTGCTAGTGATTGTATCACACCTAGCAGATGTCTAGTGCTAGTGATTGTATCATCACATCTATCAGATGTCTAGTGCTAGTGATTGTATCATCACACCTAGTAGATGTCTAGTGCTAGTGATTGTATCATCACACCTAGCAGATGTCTAGTGCTAGTGATTGTATGGTCACACCTAGCAGATGTCTAGTGCTAGTGACTGTATCCTCACATCTATCAGATGACTAGTGCTAGTGATTGTATTACACCTAGCAGATGTTTAGTGCTAGTGGTTGCATCACACCTAGCAGATGTCTAGTGCTAGTGATTGTATCACACCTAGCAGATGTCTAGTGCTAGTGATTGTATCACACCTAGCAGATGTCTAGTGCTAGTGATTGTATCACACCTAGCAGATGTCTAGTGCTAGTGATTGTATCATCACACCTAGCAGATGTCTAGTGCTAGTGATTGTATCACACCTAGCAGATGTCTAGTGCTAGTGATTGTATCCTCACATCTATCAGATGTCTAGTGCTAGTGATTGTATCATCACACCTAGTAGATGTCTAGTGCTAGTGATTGTATCATCACACCTAGTAGATGTCTAGTGCTAGTGATTGTATCATCACACCTAGCAGATGTCTAGTGCTAGTGATTGTATCGTCACATCTATCAGATGACTAGTGCTAGTGATTGTATTACACCTAGCAGATGTTCAGTGCTAGTGGTTGCATCACACCTAGCAGATGTCTAGTGCTAGTGGTTGTATCACACCTAGCAGATGTCTAGTGCTAGTGGTTGTATTACACCTAGCAGATGTCTAGTGTTAGTGGTTGTATCACACCTAGCAGATGTCTAGTGCTAGTGGCTGTATCACACCTAGCAGATGTCTAGTGCTAGTGGTTGTATTACACCTAGCAGGTGTCTAGTGCTAGTGGTTGTATCATCACACCTAGCAGATGTCTAGTGCTAGTGGTTGTATTACACCTAGCAGATGTGTAGTTCTAGTGGTTGTATCACATCCAGCAGTCGTCTAGTGCTAGTATCACACCTAACAAATGTCAAGTGCTAGTATGACACCTAGCAGATGTCTAGTGCTAGTGCTTGTATCACACCTAGTAGATGTCTAGTGCTAGTGATTTCATCATCACACCTAGCATATGCCTAACGCTATTGGTTAATGTAAGGCGAACCTTTGGAAAAACACACACAAATGCAGCATAATGCAATCCTTATTGACCGTATTATGCTGCGTCTTTTACCATCATGTCCGTATGTTATACCATTTATCTCCAAGACGAACTGTTTTTCAGGTGAGCGAGCGAGAGCAAGCAGCCGTGGAGGAATGGCTGGCGTCTAGCAAAAGCTTCCACGTCATGAGGGACCATCCCAACCATGACAAGGAAATCTCGGCCAGCTTGTGGGGGGCTCGCTGGGATCAACCTCCTCGCTACCAACGCAAGAATGCCCAATTCCTCACCGTGGTCAGGGACGTTATGCTCAAGGATGCTGCGGACAAGATCAACTATGGAAAAGATCAGATGATCTTAGCAGTGAGTACATTCTCTAATGGTTTCTCACTTTGTGTCGACATAAGCGGTAGGATCCACTAAGAGGACTGTGGACTCGTAAAGTACAAGAAAATACTTGGCTGTTTGAAAACATCTGAAGTGATTTTTTCCCCAAGATTAGTTATAGAAAGATAATGCGAAAGATAATGGTGTAGATTAATATAGAATCAAGGCATAAGAGTACGTATACATAAAACGCTTGAGAGTACGTATATATAAAACGCTTGAGAGTACGTATATATAAAAGGCTTAAGATTACGAATATATAAAAAAGCTTAGAGAGTTTTAGATAATATGTCACATTCGAGGGAGGGAATATTAGGGGAGAATGTATTTAGATATTTGGAAGTGAAGGAGCCTACATAAAGGTCTATGAAAGATGAGGTGAACCACAGAAGAGGTGAAGGGAAGGTGGGAGCGATAAAGCTGGAGTGTTGAGACGTGTGGAAAACAAAAAATTTACCTATAGAGACAAAGGGGGAAATTTATCAGTGTGTTGCTGTACCATTACTTTTATAAGGGTGTGAGGAATAAAATCTAAACGTTGCTTGATGCAAGGACCTGGAGACAATGGATATGTCTTATTTGAGAGCAATGTGTGATGGTAATATTACACATTGAAGTTGGAGCGTATAAATTAGAAGACGGTGTAGGTTTTTCAAAAATATAAATTGGAGGGCTGAGGAGGGCTTATGAGGTGGTTCGGGCAATTAGAGAAGATGAAGCTGTTTAGGATGAGTAAGAGCGTGTATAAATTTACGTTGGAAAGCAGGAGGTGTAGTGTTGGAGTAAGGGGGGGGTAAAGGAAGATTAGAGAGTGAGGGGCTTGATCATCCAGCACGTTTGTGGGAGAGTTTCAGTGTTTGTACATAAGAACATAAAGAAGGAACACTGCATCAGGCCTACTGGCCTGTGCGAGGCGGGTCCCATTCTCCCACCGGCTTTGAAATATTGTAGCATGAGCAAGGTTACATATATGAGGGATTCAGGGCAAACTGGTTAGAAGGATTCGAGTCCTCGAGGTGGGAATGTGCCTCTTCTCTGAAGGAGAGTTGGGGATGATGCAGTACAGTAGATCCTATTAATCATTTTCCCTTATCTGTCCAGGCAGCTACTGAGTAATATCTATTTATACAAGGTATACAGGCCTGACATCAGTGATATACTACTATATAGAAAGCCGCTTGTTATGCAGAGCATTTCAGGCATATTAGGCCAGTGCCAGGATGCAACCCACACCTGTCCATGTTTCCATGACTCATGAGATCTTAGTAAGACGATTGTCATCAAGCCACGGTACGAGGGGGGTTTTAAGACTCACCCGCCGTGGGTTTTAATCCTTCCCGTTTTGTGGTAAGGTGTTGCCTTCAGTAGTAAACAAACTTTTACTGATTATTAAAGAGGGTGAACTAAGATATTTACGAGCCATGTTTGCCTAAGATGGAAGAACTATCATATTTTCTTTCCGCCATTCTAGGGGGGACTTCTGTCTCCAGGCAATATCAGTGCCAAATATCTGTTTTTGTTTTATGTTTGTGGCAATACAAACAGCAGCGCATTTTTTGGATGTTGCTTTTTCTGAGGCAGACAACTTCGACGCGTTGTTGTTGTTGTGGACGCTGGCTACTGTGTCTCCACTCACGAGGTTCTTCTATCCCTGTTACATCACTTTGCCTTCAAACGACTCGTTGCTGCTTCATAATGGTATGCTATATTGATAAACAGAGTGAGATATGTGCTACGGATATAAACACCGAACACCTCTCATGGCAGAGGGACTGTCTACCTTAAAACTGCTTCTTCAAGGCTAATGGAAGGAGTGCAACGTCTTTACCTCTCCACTGCTTCTGCGATCTCTCTATTTAGTCACTTCTGTATTCGAGGACCGAATTTTCAATAGGATATATATATGAAGTCTTTCATTGGGCCTCCTGCAACATGATGTCCAACGGAGGAAATAAATGGTATAAAATACCGACACAATGGCAATATAAACACAAATGCAGTATAATGTGATCCTTTATTGACTACGTTTCGCCCACCCAGTGGGCTTTTTCAAGTCACAAACAGAACTACCTGGGGTGGAAGGAACGCGAGTATTTATAGTCCGGCTGAGGTCAGGTGAAGAATGCTGCATCTGATGATGTACCGAGTTGGGTTGTAGAGTCTAAAAACTTGGGTAGCTTGGAAAGGAGACTGGACAAGTTTGTGAGCAGACCTTCTACAGTGTTCTTATGTGGGATAGCGATGAAGAAGTTTCTTGGCAAGTGGTTCAGCTATGTTATAGAAGCCACTATTCTGGTTGAAGTTGTCGGATATAGAAATAAGTGATGATTCCAGGATTCTTCGGTATTGAGTGTTGTCTTCTGTGGCGATAAGTCTTGAGTTTCTGTAGTTTATCAAGTGGTTGTGTGAATTACGGTGTTGTACGCAGGCATTCCTTGTGTCGTCAGACCTGCTTGCGTATTGGTGTTCTGAAATACGTGTTTGGAGGTCCCTTGATGTTTCGCCCACGTATAACTTGTTGCAGTCATTACAAGGGATTATGTATACCCCTGCAGAGGATGGAGGCTTGTCCTGCCTACTACTGGTGATGTCCTTGATGGTCGTGGTTGTGGAGGTAGATACTTGGAATGATGTTTTGGCAAAGATGTTGGAAACATGTTTGGCAATGGAGTTGGTGGGAAGGACTATGTATCTCTTCTCGGCAGTGTCTTCTCTGGGTGTGTTGAAGATGTTTAGTGCTCGCCGTCTGCAGTCTCTGATGAAGTGACGAGGATAGTGGAGTTTGGAAAATACCTGTTCAATTATAGTGCATTCTTCCTCAAGGAACTCGTTGCTGCAGATTCTGAGTGCACGCAGGAAGAAGCCTATAATTACACCACGTTTGGTTTTGGTGTCGTGGTGAGAGTAGAAGTGGAGAAGATCGTTTTGGTTGGTGGGTTTTCGATAGACTTTAAAACGAAGTTCGTGGTCAGCTTTGCAGAGTAGAACATCAAGGAAAGGAAGAGTGTTGTCGACCTCTTCTTCAAGTGTGAACTGGATTGAAGGCTCGACCTGGTTGAGCTTGTCTTGGAGAGCTTGAACGTTGAAGCGTTTAGGAGTTATGAGGAGAATGTCGTCAACATAACGGAGCCAGGTGACAGACGAAGGAATAATGGTGGAGAAACGTTCGGCTTCTAGATGTTCCATGTATAGGTTCGCTAGGACTGCACTGAGTGGCGAACCCATGGGTAGTCCAAAAGTCTGCTGAAAGAGGTGATTTTCAAAAGAGAAACACGTAAAGCCAACACATAGTTCAACCAGGTCGATGAAGTCGCTGGCTGGAATGGGAAGATCAAGTGAATCGTCAATTTTCTTGCGCAAGAGATCGATGGCTTGTTTAGTAGGTACTTTAGTGAATAGGGAAGTCACGTCAAGGCTGGAAAGTTTCTTGTTCCTGATGTTGATGTTGCGAATGCGATTGAGAAGATCACCTGAGTGTTTGAGATGTGCTGGACTGATAGTGCCCAAGAGTTTCGAGAGGTGTTTGGCGAGAATTCCTGAGAGCTTGTGGGGAGCACTGCCTATTCCCGAGGATATGGGCCTCAGTGGGATACCAGGCTTGTGAGTCTTTGGCAGGCCGTACATTCTGGCAGGTCTGGGGTTGCTGGGCATGGTGTGCAGAAGTTTCTTCCCTTGTTCTGAGCTCCTCAGAATGCGGCGAGTCCTTTGAAGAAAAGTTTTAGTAAGGTTGTCCACTTGGTTAGTTCTGAGAGGTTTGTAGGTATCTGGGTCATTAAGTAGATTGAGCATTTTGTTCCTGTAATCGTCAGTGTTCATGATAACAACACCACCTCCTTTATCAGCGGTGGTGACCCTGATGGTCGTGTCTTCTGCTAAACCTTTGAGTGCATTGATGTAACGTCGGGGTATGACTGGGGAGCTGCGTGTTGAGATGGCTGCTGAGATGATGCCTTGAAGATAGCCTTTTTGGAAGTCGGAGTCATTGTGTCTGTAGTTTTTGGCGATGAAATTGAGGTCTTGTTTTGGTTTCGTAATTCCTGTTGCGAATTTGAGGCCTAAGCTGAGGGCTTCAGTTTCTGTGGTTGACAGTGGACGAGATGAAAGATTTTGAATAATTTCAGGTCTTCCTAAACTTTTCCAATTACTATTATCGCAGAGTGTTTGTAGTTTCCTAGTAAGTCTGATCTTCTGTTGAACATTCGCTGTGGTAACTCTGCTGCGAATGATTTCGGCGGTGCGTCTGTTCATGTTGCCCCGGAGTGTTGTGCCTAGTGTTCTGGCTTGGAGAAAAGCTTCCTTTGTAGCATTGTTTAAGTCATCTGCACACTCTTCAAGGTAGGTCCGAGCTGTAGCGGAGAAAGGTGGTTTGATGTTGGCAATTTGAGGAGGAGTAGATCTTGGTAAGACCATTTCTTGGATGCAGTCACGAAGAAAATTGTGTCTGTTGTGAAGTGAGTAAGCTTTTAGGAGAAGGTCCAGGTATTCTCTGTGTGAAGGATCCATTTCTACTGCAGTGTTTGACACGATGGAAATAAATGGTATAAAATACCGACACAATGGCAATATGAACACAAATGCAGTATAATGTGATCCTTTATTGACTACGTTTCGCCCACCCAGTGGGCTTTTTCAAGTCACAAACAGAACTACCTGGGGTGGAAGGAACGCGAGTATTTATAGTCCGGCTGAGGTCAGGTGAAGAATGCTGCATCTGATGATGTACCGAGTTGGGTTGTAGAGTCTAAAAACTTGGGTAGCTTGGAAAGGAGACTGGACAAGTTTGTGAGCAGACCTTCTACAGTGTTCTTATGTGGGATAGCGATGAAGAAGTTTCTTGGCAAGTGGTTCAGCTATGTTATAGAAGCCACTATTCTGGTTCTCAATCGCATTCGCAACATCAACATCAGGAACAAGAAACTTTCCAGCCTTGACGTGACTTCCCTATTCACTAAAGTACCTACTAAACAAGCCATCGATCTCTTGCGCAAGAAAATTGACGATTCACTTGATCTTCCCATTCCAGCCAGCGACTTCATCGACCTGGTTGAACTATGTGTTGGCTTTACGTGTTTCTCTTTTGAAAATCACCTCTTTCAGCAGACTTTTGGACTACCCATGGGTTCGCCACTCAGTGCAGTCCTAGCGAACCTATACATGGAACATCTAGAAGCCGAACGTTTCTCCACCATTATTCCTTCGTCTGTCACCTGGCTCCGTTATGTTGACGACATTCTCCTCATAACTCCTAAACGCTTCAACGTTCAAGCTCTCCAAGACAAGCTCAACCAGGTCGAGCCTTCAATCCAGTTCACACTTGAAGAAGAGGTCGACAACACTCTTCCTTTCCTTGATGTTCTACTCTGCAAAGCTGACCACGAACTTCGTTTTAAAGCAGCGCGTTTCAAACGTACTGCACGAGCACAAGCAGGAGACCACCAAGGCACGCATTTCTGAGAATGCCTGCCCGAAGTTTGGGGTATAGAATGAGAAGCTGCGGTGAAAACGGAGGACGAGAAGAGGTGTAAAAGCTCATCGATGGAGGACGAAGAAGGAACCTCTTTAAAAACAGTTAGGTGTGAGTAAAGGTTCCAATTTGCCCGATCAAATTGCCAGCGTGGGGTGCGAAGAGGTGGCGAATATGAAGGGGAAGTAAGAATGATTGGGAAATGATCGCTGTCATGTAAGTCTGGGAGAACAGACCAAGTGAAGTCTAATGTGGCGGAGGAAGAGCAGACTGAGAGATCGATGCAAGAGAGAGTATGAGTCCGAGGATCAAAATGGGTGTGAGTACCTGTATTTAGAACATGGAGGGGGTGGGTGGTAAGAAAAGCCTCTAACTGAATTCCACGGGAATCACAGTGAGACCCCCCCCCAGAGGAAATGGTGGGCATTAAAATCACCAAGTAACAGAATCGGTGGCGGTAATGACGAAACAAGAAAGGCAATATCCGGAATAGATAATGCCCGAGAAGGAGAGAGATATGAAGAACAGTGCGTATACCACCTATGTAAGTGGATACGGGCTGCTGTGTAATGCAGCGAAGTATGAACAAATAGCTGATGGTACGGAATATCAGTGCGTAGAAGAAGGGCACTTTCATTAAAGGTCCCATCAGGAAAAGGGTCTGAAGAATACAATAAATTATAGCCTGAGATGGGAGAAATAACAGCAGAGTGTAATTTTGGTTCCTGTAAGCAAACACCAACAGGGGCAAACTGGGAGAGTAACATCTGAAGCTCACCCCGATTACCCCTGAGGATGCGTATATTCCACTGTAAATAGGCCATGATTGGCAATGATAAAGATACTTGAAATCCGCAGGTGAGGGTTCCTACGGACTAGAGAGGTTAGAAAAGTCCACATGCGGAGGCAGTGGAAAACGTTCAAGCAGCGAAGGAACGGTGCGCTGTGAAGAAAGGAGTTGCGCAGATGGAGCAGAGGAGAGAGAAAGAGCGGAAGGTGGATCAGTGTCCATTGATGGTTTGGTCTCTGCAATATATTCAGAGATTGCTTCAAGTGTTTCGGAATTCAGAGACGTCGTATGGGAGACAATATTGGAAATGGTAGGGGGAGGATGAGTAAAGATTGGAACTGTATTGGACTGTACTAAGGTAAGGGGGGGCAAAAGGGTGGAGGGAACTGGAGAAGCATGGCAGGGGACAGAAGAGGCAGAAACCTGGGAGGTGGCAGAAGATACAGTACGAGGAGGAGGGTGAACCTCAACACTTGTAACTGAGCCAGTGAGAGGGGGAGAACCAGGGGCAGAGACAGGGAGGGTAAAATGAGGAGGTGGAAGATGGGTAGGAGGTGTTAACGGACCTTTTTTTGACTTTTGAGAAGTAGAGGGACGATTGGGAGGAGGTGTCGTACGAGGTCTCGTCGATACTGAGGCTTGTGAGAGAGAACACGAAGAAGCGAGATCAGACTGAGGCGTTGAAGTAGAGACGTCTGAGCCGAGGACAGCAAAAGGATTAGATACAGGAGTGACTATGGGAGAGGTAACCACAGAGGTGGGTGTAGAAGATGGGATACCAGAAGTGGGGGGACGTTTTGAAACACGGGAATAAGAAACACGTGGGAGTCTCCCTTGGAGGCGGAGATGAGAAACTGCCATGGCATAAGGGAGACCTTCTGTCTCTTTGAGGTAACGGATTTCCCGCTCGTTTAAATAGACTTGACAACGGCGAGAGTACGAAGGGTGAGTCTCATGACAGTTAAGGCAAGAGGGAGATCGATTGCAAGACATATTAGAATGGTCATCGGCACCACAGACTGGGCATTCGGCAATAGATCTGCAATATTTCGCTGGATGGCCAAATCGCCAGCAATTTCTACACTGTTGTGGTGTAGGGATCACCTTTCGAACTTGTAACCGATGTCCTATATAAACTGAGGATGGGAGTTCTCGGCTGTCAAAAGTTAAACGAGCCACATTGCTAGGGTATCGTCTCCGCCCGCGGGCAGGAAGAACCTAAGTGTCTACCTTGAGGATTGGGAGATCTTGGAGTTCCAGCTGTTCTAGAATGTCAGTGCCACATGTCTGGAAATTTTGTTGAACTATGGTATGGGGCAGAATGACGGTACCACTACAAGAATTGAGGGAATGATGTTTTTCAAGAGTGACAGGAACAGTATCGATATGGGAAAGACGAGAGAGCTCATGAGCCTGGGTAGCATTCTGTACGGTGATGATGCGCATACCGCTCTTAAGAGCATGAAAAGAAATATCTTTACCAACATGGCGTAGGAGTGCCTTGCCAATACTGTGGTCAGAAAGATAGGCAGTAGAGGAAGTCGGTCGTAAAGTGAAGAATTTAGTCCATTGTTCAGTCTGAAACTGAGCGTGGAAAGGTAGTGAAGGACGTGTCGATCGTTTGAGAAGAACGAGAAGGTGGAGAAGTATCATCAGCAGGTAATTGTCGTTGTCGTTTAGGCGTGGGACCAGAGTTGGTCCGACGTGGAACGGGTCGGCGATTTGAAAATTGCCGCACCGTAGAGGGAGAGGCCGGAAGCATAGTCAGAGGAGAGCGAAGGTCCGATAAATCGAAGGAGTCAGTCGAGGCCTCAGTACCTGAAGCGGGTGAGAAAACAGCACCGGCAAGAGGTACAGAGGCATGAGGAGTGTCTGAAGAGTGGTCCAAAGACGAGGCGGGGTCAGAACGGGGTGCGGTATCAAGAAGGGGCCCGGGGGTAGTAGGTTCATGGACTAGGGCTGCCATGGTTAGGTTACTTCTTTCTTTTTGTTTTTAAGAAAAAAAAGAAAGAAGAAAAGAAAATAAAAATAAAAAAAAGAATAAAAAAAGGGGGGACCGGGGAGGGATAGTTCCTAGGAGGAATGAAAGGGCCAGAAATCTCCCTCCGCGCCCAAGAGGACCTCAGCACCGCAAGTAGTGCAGATGCAGCATGGAACCCGTGCCATACCCTACCCATCATGCTAGTAAACTAACAATCCGGGATAGCAACCTCACATCTGCCGAGCTACCTCGGTGGACAAAAGAGAGGGCGGCCGGATATCCACCACAAAGCATACCTCCTTCGGCCACCACCCCCGGAATCTGAAAGGTGGCTTCCAGAGATACACCTGTCGCCCGAAAGACACCCAAAGCTACTCTGGGATACCGGAGAGGGATCAGGACATCCCCAGGCAATCCAGATTCCACGGCAAACTACGCCACTGCCAAGAACCTCAATGGAATGGGATGGACCCCGGTATCCTTTCCCCTACCTAGGAACTAGCGCGCCTGTGGGAGAAATCCCAAAGGCCAAAAAGAGGAAGGGCAAAAGGGAGGGGTGGGGAGGAGGAGGAGGAAAGGAAAAAGGAGAGGATGGGGAGGATGGGATAGGGGAGGGGAGATTGGGGGGTAATTAGGTTCGGTCTGAGGAAGAAGACCAACAGGTCTAATTCCTCAGACCAAGAGTCTCTTCACCACGCCAAGGACCCCCCCTTGAAGAGGAATAGATTAGATAAATACGTGAGAAGAGGGGCGGATTTGAGAAGAAACTGTCTCGTACAGCCTAGTAGCACCTCTGTTCTGTTGTAGATCAGCTGGTATAGCCGCCCGGCCTGGGCCTTTTCCAAGAAGTGACCCGGCCTTGGCTCCCTGTAGAGGGAGTGTCTCAGACCAATGTCTGCCATGGGAGGAGGTACAAGTACCTCGTCGTCTTCTGGGACCAGCTGTCCCCAGGCCTAGCCCCATTCCCGCCCCCACGGGGCTCGGAGGGAGAAGCTAGGCACCTTGGGCTGCTACAAACTCCGCCCACAGTGGACTCGAAGGGTGTGGCAGCTGCATAGCAGCAGACGATGTCAGGAGGTGCAAAGACAGCAAGCATTACAGGATCCTTTTGGAGTCACACCCCAGCTTTGGGCATTAAGCCCGAGCGCTGGGGAAGTTCAAGAATGCCTCTTGCTGTGTGTGTTGCTGCTGCTAGTACTACACTTGTCCCTTGCACTCCCTTAGTACTAGCACCTCAATTTTTATATATTTATGACAAGATTCTTCCACCGTCACCCAAACATAGTCACCCATATACCATGACCTATACACTCTGTCTTATTTTCATTAACATATATTTTATTAAATTATAAGAACATATTTATTGAGGAGTTATTAATAAAGTTCATCGTTCAGAAGAGGTTGTGGCCACTGATGATGGGTCGGGTACTGGCCCATGACAGTTACAACTGCCTGATGTTCTTGGGTTCGTCTTCCTGGCCAACACAACGGGTGAACGGCTTCTACGTTGGATCTCCCAGGTGAGTCTTTATATTCTAGCCTACATCTCTTATCTACCATTTCTGTTATCTCAGCTTCGTCGGGGGGAGGGGGGGGGGTTCCTTGATGGCACGGCTCCGTCTACAACGTTCAAATTGATGAGAAACTTGTGCAATATTTGGGTGTCTATTCTGGAAACGCTTCTTCAGCCAGTGGCTTCTTCAGTCCAGTACAGAGGACGGTGGATGGGGGGGAGGAATTTGAGGTAATTAATCTCTCTGTCTGGAGTCGATGTGTTCATTCCAAGATTGACGGACTAAACACATCGACTTTAGGCTGAGGGACTGATTACCTCGCAGCAATGGTTTCACGTTGGAAAAAATTCAGATTCAGGAAGGATATAGGAAAGTACTGGTTTGGTAATAGAGTTGTGGATGAGTGGAACAAACTCCCGAGTACAGTTATTGAGGCTAAAACGTTGTGTAGTTTTAAAAATAGGTTAGATTAATAAACGAGTGGGTGTGAGTTAGACCTGACTTGCTTGTGCTACTAGGTCTGATGCCGTGCTCCTTCCTTAAGTGGAAGTGACCTGACTTGGTGGGTCATTGGGCTAATCGGGGGGGGGGGATGGACCTGCTTCGCGTGGGTCAGAGGGCCTGCTGCGGTGTTCCTTCTTTCTTGTTGTTGTTAAAGATTCGCCGGTATTCTCCCGGCCCGGGCCCTTCCAAGTGGTGGCCCGGCACTGGCTCCCTGTCTAGGGAGTGTCTGAGACCTAAGTCTCCCATGGGAGGAGGCACAAGTACCTCCGCCATCTTGTGAGCTACAAACTCGGGCTCTGGCAACAACCCTGCCCTAGAAGGGCAGGGCATGGTGTCGATCGTGCTAGCGCTGTGCTCTCCTGTGTGGAGTGTCGTGTGTTGGTGTTCATTTTCATTCATTCATTCATGCTGATTCGCCGGTACTTCCGGCCCAGGTCTTCTCCAGATGGTGACCCGGCAGTGGCCCCCCGGGTGGGGGGTGAAGATCATCATCTTTCTCCTTCGTTGGCCCTCCGGTCGTCGTCTTCTACCTTGCGCTGACTTCCCCGAAGAGAAGGGCAGTCTTATGGTCTTATGAGTGGGTATGAAATGGACCTGACTAGCTACTAGGCCGGACGCAGTGCTAATCCCTTAAGTGACATGTCTGACCTCACTAGGTCAAGGCATTGGCTTAAGCCGGTGGGGAGTATTGGAGCTGCCTCACATAGATCAGTAGACCTGTTGCAGTGTTCCTTATTTCTTATTAGTGAGATGGATCTGTGAAGGACTTGCCTAGTATAGGCCAACAGGCCTGCTGCAGTGTTCCTCCTCCTTTCTTATGTTAACTCCTCATTACCTCCACCGTTCTCTGCATTGGACTAAAGAAGTCACTGGCTGGCGAAACTTTTCCAGAATAAGGATACCCAATACTTCACAATTATCTAATTAAATCAAACGTACAAGATCGTCCCATCAGACTCCTGACACACCAGCTTGCCTCTGTACTAACTTCCCTTGCGTCGCCCTCTTTATCCTGCGTTTAATGTTGTTATTCATTGTTTCCGTCCCTTTGTGCTTCGAATCCCTGGTATTCCATGTTGTATATTGTGTATAGTACATTGACACATTGCGCATGTAGATGAATGGTTCAGAGAACCGACATGTTGATAAATTAGACACATGTGCAACTCTTGGGTATCTTTATTGAGGAAACGTTTCGCCACACAGTGGCTTCATCAGTCCATACAAAGGAGAATCTTGAAGAACAGGAGGAGAATGAGGTAATCAGTCCCTCAACCTTGAGTCGATGTGGTCAGTCCATCAATCTTGAATAGAATACGGTATACGTGTCGGTTCTCTGAACCATTCATCTCTGAACCATTCATCTACAAACCTGTCAGACACTGCAACTTCTTGGGATCTTAATACTTGGGAATTCTTCGCTTGCCTATTTCTTGGGCACGACCTACTTCCACATTGAACAAATGTGACACCACCTATGACTGCTGCACCTCTCCTGCCAACGGTTTATAAGCTCCTTCTCAGCACGTATGCCGTATTCTATTCAAGATTGATGGACTGACCACATCGACTCAAGGTTGAGGGACTGATTACCTCATTCTCCTCCTGTTCTTCAAGATTCTCCTTTGTATAGACTGATGAAGCCACTGTGTGGCGAAACGTTTTCTCAATAAAGATACCCAAGAGTTGCACATGTGTCTAATTTATCAACATGGCGCATAATATATATATATATATATATATATATATATATATATATATATATATATATATATATATATATATATATATATATAATATAATTTTTTTTCAAAGAACCGGTCCTATCCCACCGAGGTAGGGTGACCTAAAAAGAAAAACGAAAGTTTTTCTTCTTAAATTTAGTAATGTATACAGAAGGGGTTACTAGCCACTTACTCCCGGCATTTAAGTCGCCTCTTACGACACGCATGGCTTACGGAGGAAGAATTCTTTTCCACTTCCTCATAGATGTAAGAGGAAATAAATAAGAGCTAATAACAGAAGAAAGCCCAGATGAATGTGTAAATATACATGCATGTGTAGTGTGGCCTAAGTGTTAGTAGAAGTAGCGTGTTATTGAGACTGTTAGGTAAGACACATATGTAATCAGTCCATCACCCTTAAAGGTGACTTTAAGGGTGATGGACTGATTACATCGTCTTCAAGTATCTTCTGCTTCTATCAACTTTTCTGTACTTGACTGAAGAAGCCTACTGTGTAGGCGAAACGTTTCATAATAAAGATACCTAACTGTTGCATATGTGTCTTACCTAACAACCTGTCGGTATTTTATACCATTTTAATGTTCAACGTGTTATTGAGACAGAAAAAACACCAGTAATCCCACCATCATGTAAAATAATTACAGGTTTCCGTTTCACATTATTCCATCACCAGACACTGTACAGTATCTGATGATGAAATGTTAGTATGTAAATATTAATATGTAAATCCACGTTAGTATGTAATCCACATTAGTATGTAAATATTAATATGTAAATCCACGTTAGTATGTAATCCACATTAGTAAATCCACATTAGGATGTAAATATTAATATGTAAATCCACATTAGTGGCCTTTGTATTCACAGAAAATTTAATTTTCGTGTCTTCTCTGAATTAAAACTTATAGGAAGCTTATAAAACTTATAGGAAGCTTATAAAACTTATAGGAAGCTTATAAAACTTATAGGAAGCTTATAAAACTTATAGGAAGCTTATAAAACTTATAGGAAGCTTATAAAACTTATAGGAAGCTTATAAAACTTATAGGAAGCTTATTGTGTGAATTTGTTGTAAGCTTAATTGAGGCTGCAAAGGCATTAGGTAAGACATCGTCAAGGTTCTGGTTACTCGGACACGAGAAAACAACAACATATGTAAACTATTTGACAGACCTAGGCTGATTATCTTCAAGTAATTTTTGTTTGAAAAACTCCATATACAAAATGCTCAGCATGGAAGTATGTTCCAGTGCCATTTTTGTTTAACACAATATTTGCCATTAAAAAAAATATATATTCTACCAACAACACAAAGCTTAATCTGCTAGTGAAAAATATTTTGGGGAAAACAATCCAACTCATTTTCGAGCAACTAATAAATCTGGCACTGACACTCCAGTGAACAATGCAGTGAAATCGGCACAACGGTATAACCGTTTATCATATTTAACCTGTGTAGCATTTCAATCGGATTCACTCAATCTTAATTATGAGCGTCAGAAACTTGCCCGCCAACGGGGATAAAACGCCATGTGTGAAGGCCATTTGCTGCAGAGCCCACGGAGTTAGCATTAGGACGGATCAGTTAACCTGGCTTGTGCCTCGATCGTTAGCGCACTCGGCTCTCACACTGAGGTCCGGAGTTCACATCTCCGGTACGGCTGGATAACATAAGGACGTGTTTCCATAAAACAGATGTTCAGCATAACAAGCGACTTTCTATATAGTAGTATGTCACCGATGTCAGCTTGGCTTGTATACCTTGTACATGTACTTGTAGAATTATATTATTATTATTATTATTACAAATGTGACATGTCTTGGCGAAACGTTTCCAGAATATTGCACTAGTCTCATTAATGAACTTGCCAGTTTTTTAAGCGATTTAGTCAAACCATAAATTTATGGAAGTCTGGAAAACCTGGAAGACCTCGCTAACAAATGGTGAGTTCGTCAACACACACGTAGAACCTTTGTCTGCATATTAAAATTGTCACTCGGTGGACAGGGTTCTGGGTAAGAGGAACAGACATCGGTTTCTCAGTCGTTCAACACTTGCTTAATTATATTAACAATTGTGTTTAAAAATTCCAGCCGAATTAGACTTGTCCTCGTAGCCCTTAATGGGACGTTGAGGACAGTTAGTTGTTTATTGTGGCAATGTTTCGCTCTCCAGGAGCTTTATCAAGCCATTACCGTAATGGCTTGATAAAGCTCCTGGAGAGCGAAACGTTGCCACAATAAAATGTCACATTAGTTGCACTTGTGTCCTTTTACTTTACATAGTCGGTAATTCTACCAACTTTATTACAGTTAGTTGTTATAGACCGGAGTAATGACTCATACCATTTCTCTGACGTGTTTTGTAAGTTATATACGTGTGCGACACTTGGTTATCTTTACTGAGAAAACTTTTCGCCACATAGTGGCTTCATCAGTCCTATTACCTGGAGGAAACTTTTCGCCACATAGTGGCTTCATCAGTCCTATTACCTGGAGTTTACCTGGAGAGAGTTCCGGGGGTCAACGCCCCCGCGGCCCGGTCTGTGACCAGGCCTCCTGGTGGATCAGAGCCTGATCAACCAGGCTGTTGCTGCTGGCTGCACGCAAACCAACGTACGAGCCACAGCCCGGCTGATCAGGAACTGACTTTAGGTGCTTGTCCAGTGCCAGCTTGAAGACTGCCAGGGGTCTGTTGGTAATCCCCCTTATGTGTGCTGGGAGGAAGTTGAACAGTCTCGGGCCCCTAACACTTATTGTATGGTCTCTTAACGTGCTAGTGACACCCCTGCTTTTCATTGGAGGGATGGTGCATCGTCTGCCAAGTCTTTTGCTTTCGTAGTGAGTGATTTTCGTGTGCAAGTTCGGTACTAGTCCCTCTAGGATTTTCCAGGTGTATATAATCATGTATCTCTCCCTCCTGCGTTCCAGGGAATACAGGTTTAGAAACCTCAAGCGCTCCCAGTAATTGAGGTGTTTTATCTCCGTTATGCGCGCCGTGAAGGTTCTCTGTACATTTTCTAGGTCGGCAATTTCACCTGCCTTGAAAGGTGCTGTTAGTGTGCAGCAATATTCCAGCCTAGATAGAACAAGTGACCTGAAGAGTGTCATCATGGGCTTGGCCTCCCTAGTTTTGAAGGTTCTCATTATCCATCCTGTCATTTTTCTAGCAGATGCGATTGATACAATGTTATGGTCCTTGAAAGAAGAATGATAAAGATCAGAAGATGTTTGAGGTAATCAGTCCCTCAGACTGGAGTCGATGTAATCAGTCCATCAGTCTTGAAAAGAATACAGCAAATGTGCGAAGACGGCAACATCTTGGGATCTTGATACAGGGAATTCTTCACTTGCCTAACCTATATTCATGACCTACTTCCACATGTGGGTTTGTCCACTGTGATATCTCTTACGGCTGCTTCACCCCACCTGCCTACGGTGAGGTGAAGCAGTCGTAGGAGAATATGTTGAATATGAATGTGTTGTATTCTTTTGCTGTATTCTTTTTAAGACTGATGGCCTGATTACGTCGACTCCAAGCTGGGGGACTGATTACCTCAAACTCACTTTGATCTTCGCCATTCGTCTTTGCATAGGACTGATGAAGCCACTGTGTGGAGAAACGTTTCCCCAGTAGAGACACCCAAGTGTTGCACATGTCTAATTATTAACTTATCGGTTGTAATGTCGGTAGAATTACCGACAATATGTTAGGTTTTTAAAAGGACGCAAATGCAACTAATGTGACATTTTATTGTGGAAACGTTTCGCTCTCCAAGAGCTTGACAAAGCTCCTGGAACTTTATTCTCTCTTGGATTGAAAAAAAAGATCCCACAGCCGCTACGTTTCCTCGGCATTTCTTAATATGTCGGAACTTAGTATAATCATTCGCTAAAACTAACTTTAAATAAAGAAAAGGCTGATAAATTAGACATGTGCAACTCTTGGGTTTCCTCAATAAAGATACCCAAGAGTTGCACATGTGTCTAATTTATCAACGTGTCGGTTCTCTGAACCATTCATCTACACAGAAAAGTCTATTTAAAAATTAATGTAGAAGGTTATACAGCTGAGGTTGAACAAAACGTCAAAAGTTGACTTCTGTTGCAGTTAATACTGCTTCAACTAACATTACACTTATATATGAATATAAGAAAGACGTAGAATTAGGGGGGATATGATTGAGGTGTATAAATGGAAGACAGGAATAAATAAAGGGGATGTAAATAGTGTGCTGAAAATATCTAGCCTAGACAGGACTCGCAGCAATGGTTTTAAGTTGGAAAAATTCAGATTCAGGAAGGATATAGGAAAGTACTGGTTTGGTAATAGAGTTGTGGATGAGTGGAACAAACTCCCAAGTACCGTTATAGAGGCCAGAACGTTGTGTAGCTTTAAAAATAGGTTGGATAAATACATGAGTAGATGTGGGTGGGTGTGAGTTAGACCTGATAGCTTGTGCTAACAGGTCGGTTGCCGTGTTCCTCCCTTAAGTCAATGTGACCTGACCTGACTAGGTTGGGTGCATTGGCTTAAGCCGGTAGGAGACTTGGACCTGCCTCGCATGGGCCAGTAGGCCTTCTGCAGTGTTCCTTCGTTCTTATGTTCTTATAAGGAGGAACACTGAGCGGGCCTACTGGCCCATACTAGGCAAGACTTTCTTAAGCCCAAACCTGTCACAAAAAATATCTATCCATCCCATTTTTAATGCTCCCCAAGGAATAGGCTTGACAAGCCTATTAACTCACGTGGAAGTCTCGCTCATCTCCAACCCTTCTCAATCATGCATTTATCTAACCTACGTTTTAAGCTACTCTCTTTTTAGTAGCTTCATTGACCCTGCTTCGTTTACTCTGACATATATTTTCGTCTTGCAAGGAGCATTTTCAGCCAAATGACCTGCAAAATATATGTGTATCAAATATTTAAAGCTGTCATCTCTTCTGACAAGCCAAACGAAAGACATCACTAATGAACCTTTCCTTCAAGAATGCCAGTTTATGTAATCCTTTTCCATTTTATCTTCACAGTTTTCGTCCACAGTTCGGAAATCAGACGATTAACAAACCATGTCCTGTGAGATGCCGACCCCAGCAACACCAAGACTGGACTTACTGCTAAGTGTGTCACAGCCTACAGTTTATATTTTCATGCTTTTTTGACTAGTCCTGGATATGGAAAGAAATGCTCTGTGTTGGTTACTTTTGTTTACGTTTGTCTGGTAGATACCTTCCTCGTATCAAACCTGATTCCTGACAAGCCACACGGATGGTTTATAACTAATGAACTTAGCATTCAAGAATGCTGATTTGTGTAATCAGTTTCCAGTTTATCTTGACTATTTTCGTCCACAATTCAAAAATCAGACGATTAACTACCCATGTCCTGTGAGATGCCGACCCCAGCAAAACCAAGACTGGACTTCCGAGTGTCTGTCAAAGCCTAATTTATGTTTTTGTGTGTTTTTGACGAGTCCTAGATGTGGAAAAAAATGCTCTGTTATTGTTACTTTCGTTTACGTCGTATCAAACCTGATTCCCTCCCATATCCCAAGCGATGTATAACCCCCCTTCGGTTCAGCACTTCCCGTGATTATAACATATATATGGAAACCACAGTGAATCGCCGGCGAGTCACTCAACAGCCTCATCGACTGGTCTGACGTAAGACCGAAAACTACCCAACAAGGTGAGCAGTTTCATTTACTTGCGATTTTCCGCTCAAATTAAACTTGATGCAGCTCTTCTCAGATCAAAACATCCCCTGTAAATAAAGATTTACTGTCCACGTTTGTCTTATTTTATCCTTGACTGGCGTGGCAGGAAGTGAGAACATGTACTGAGTGCGGAAGTTACCCAGATAATTTGCCAAGCGTGACTTGAGGTGTGACACGTTACTTCATGACAGAAGCCCTTGATAATCTTGCTCTTTGGTGTAATAAATCTTCAAGAGCTTAACATATATTGCCCTGGCTCAAAAATTCACGTGAGCAAACACGAACGTATTTATTAGAAAACTTTTCGGTCCTGGGACCTTGATCACATCCACAAAAAAAAAAGAAAAAAAAAAAGCATAAAAGGGCGTTAAGACAACTTTTCTGCTTGGTGATCGACTTATTTTCCCTTTTATGTATTATTATTGGAATTTTGAAACCCATAAGGGCCAAAAAGGCTTGAGAAACGACAGGCGTAATGGGCAATCAGGTATGATTCCTTTTCATAATTTTTTTTTTTACCTGGGAAACAGACAAAAATTCATTATAATGTGATACATTATTGACTACGTTGGCCCCACACAGTGGGCTTTATCATTATACATTTATGTTTTTCCATCGGTATTTTATACAATTTATTTCCTCTGATTACCTTACATTCTACAGGTGTTGTGTGACCCTTGCTGCTAACAGTAATAATTGGACTTGTTAAGATCTTGGTGACTCCGAAGTGGGAACTTGAGAGGACACTTCAGAGGAGCCGCTGGGATGGTAAACATACACAAATGTAATTATGTATTAACTTCTGTTTATGAATGTGGGAAATATTACTGAACAGTGAAGAAGGGTGTCTTACTAAGAGGCTCTTCCACTGACCAGAGGTTCTCTCTCTCTCAACGATCCCCCCCACGAATGAGCGAAGGTTTTAAGGAGGTTCAGGTGGCTCTGGCAAAAAGCTTTCAGGGAAGTAATGTGAAGCTTCCAGGACAGCCGGCGATCAAACAGGAGACCGAGAAATCTGACTATCACATTCAAGGATACGGGAACCATATTGGTACATTGATGAAAGTAATTTGGTGTGTTTTGCACCAGAAATTTTAAACCCATGAGTAGTGGCCCAATGGGAAACACGGCTGACAGCATGCTGGAGAGAAACTGCAATGAGGCGACAGCGCCTGCACAAGCAAAATTATCGACATAAAGTGATGACCAAATATAAGATGGGAGAACAGAGGCCAGGTCATTTATAACTAGTAGAAAAAGAGTGGTGCTAAGAACACATCCCTGAGGGACACCTTCAGTTTGGACAAAGTTCCGGGAACACGGAAATGTCTCTCTCATATGTTTTTTAAGTGGAAGATTGCCCCCGCAGGCCTAAGGAATGAACCTGGGTCAAGATATTATCTCTTAGTGTCATATGCCTTTTCAGGATAAAAACTGACAACTGAATGATTACTAGCAAAAGCATTACAAACATACGTATCTAAGCGGAGTACAGGGTCAATAGCAGAGCGGCCCTTGCGAAAACCAAATTGACTAGTGGAGAGACTATTGTGTGTCTCTAAATACCACATGAAATGTCTATTTGCCAGACCTTTCATCACCTTGCAAATTGCACTGGTAAGAGCACTGGGACGATAATTTGAGGCATCATGGCCCCAAGTACCTGGTTTACGAAATGACAGAACAACGGCAGTTTCCTACAGCTGGGGAAATAAGACTAAAAAGACATAAGAGGACTTCGAGTGCTGACGGATGTAGATGTTGACGCATGCGAATATGAGTGGTATCAGGCCCAACTTCCGACGATCAGCAAGCGTACAGTGCTGAGTTTAGTTCTAGAAACGTAAAAGGAACAATACAAGACTCTTCCCTGCTAGATGAAAAGTCTAATTTCAGTAAAACTCTGCCAGACTTGGAGGAAATAAATGAGGGGCATAGATGGAGCCCCTGAGAGATACGGACAAAATGATTTCCAATTTCTGTGGCAACTTCAAGAAGGCTTGCTATATATACTGTAGTGAGGTGACGTGTAGCAGGTGGAGGCGGGGTCATAGTGGTACCATCCACTAGTCGAAGTAGGTCTTCGTCCAAAGGTTGAACAAGTGTTGAAGTATATAAGCCACGTCTACGGCCCTATGCTGTACATTCTACAAGGCTTGCTATGCTGACCCCGGCAACCCGAAGAACGGGAGTCGGGTCTGGATAGTATCTGCCACTCAGTTCCAGTACTTTTTTTTTCAGACTGCAGTCTTAGAGGAAGCCAAAGCGACAGTATAAACATAATCCCGCAGCATTTTTTCAAACTCACTATACGAGCACAAGTAGCGCTCAGCCAAGGCACGCATTTCTTAGGGTACCTACGCGAGGTTTGAGGGATTGTATTCGAGGCTGCGATTAAAACCAAATAGTTGTAATAGCTCAGCTGTTGAGGACAAAGGAGAAGGTTCTTCACTAAAACAGTTTGATGCGTGTAAATGGCCCAATTCGCCCGTTCAAACTGTCAACGTGGGATAAGAGGAGGTCGAGAATACATATGAGAAGCAGGATAGGAAAATGATCGCTGTCATGTAAATCAGGGAGCACAGACGAGGTAAAATTCACAGTAGTTGAGGAGAAAATTGAGAGATCTGTGCAAGAGACTGAGTGCGAAGGTTGAGCAGGAGTACCAGTATTTAAAACATGGAGGGGAAGATAAGTGAGAAGAGCCTTTAACTAATCACTACGAGTCACAGTGAGAACCTCCCAGAGGAAATGATGAGCATTAATTAGAGGAGAGCAGGAGGTAGGGAAGAAATCAGAGATGCCACATCCGGAAGAGATAATGACTGAGGTTCCAGAAAGATAAAGAGCAGACTGTACATTACTTGCCCAAGTAGATGCTGGCTGCAGTGTAATGCAGCGAAGTATGGACAAGGACCCGAGAATGTGGTATACCGTGGAGTACGAGAAGTGTACTTTCATTAAAAGTCCCATCTTGAAAAATGATGCGATAAATATAATAAGATACATCCTTATTTGTGTCTGTTCTTGCAAATAGACAAATAGGGAGGAAACCATGAGAGCAACACCTGAAGCTCTCCCTGATTACCCCTGAGGCCTTGAATATTCCATTATAAATTAGCCATGCTCGCCTAAGAGAACGTAAGAGTAACATTTTATAAGTGTCTATGGACCAGGGAGGTCAGTAAAGACAACTTGCAGAGGCAGTGAGGAACTAGTAAAGAGTGAAGTTTGGGATATGAAGAAAGGTGGTGTGAAGAAAGACACGGAAAGTGTGTGTGAAGTGTCGGGAGGGGAGGGGGTAGTACTGGTGTCTATCATAGGTGTTGTCTGCTTGATAAACGTGAAGATGGCTTCAACAGTTTCAGATGAGAAAGAAGGCAGAGAGAGCTTGGTGGCAGAGGGAGCAGTAGTAGTTTGGGTAAAAAATGGAGAGACAACGGAAGACACCAAGGAAGGGGTAGAGGTGTCTTAACAAGCACAAACTTCCGGAGGGACAGGCGAGTGAGCAACTGTACACTGGAGGTGGATGAACCTCCACAACAGTATTACATGCATCTCGAGGTAAAGGTCTAGACTCAAAGACAGGGAAAGAATAATGTTTTGGAGTGCCATGTGGTTTGGGAGCTAAAGGAGATGTCGACATAAATGAAGATGTAGAATTTGGAGAAGGGATATGTGGCGTTGATTTAGTTAGGAGGGAGGGCGTGGACGATGAAACATGCGAGTGGGAAGGTGAAAAAGTAGGGACACTATGAGATGATAAGGTTGAAACCTTGGAGCCCAGGACCGCAAAAGTTGACCGCAGAAGGGACACAAAGGCAGTTGTGGAGGGAGGCCACCGAGCGGCTGTCTAGGGGCTCTGAAATAAGAGAACCATGGGAGTCTTCCTTGGAGGCTGAGATGGAACACTGCCATGGTGTAAGAGAGGCCCTATTTTTCTTTAATACAACGGATCTCCCTTTCTCTTAGAAAATTCATGCAATGGCGAGAATAGGCAGGGTGTGCCTCTTTTCAGTTAAGGCAAGAGGGAGGGTGATTGCAGGATGGACTACTGTGGTCATCTGCACGACAGGGCAGAGCTACTGATTTGTGATGTTTTGTCATGTGGCTGGAGCATCAGCATTTTTTATGTTGTTGAGGGGTAGGCATCTTCTCTCGCACTTGTAGGCATTGTCCCAGTAGGTAAACAGATGGTGGCAGTTCACGGCTGTGAAAAGTTAGCCTAGCTATATTGCAAGGATAGTGCCTCCGCTCGCTTTAATGATTGGGAGAGTTTGAAGCTCGGATGGCTCCAGAAAGTCTTCATTACATGCGGGAAAGTCACGATATATGATAGTATGGGGAAGGACAATAGATCCACAGCAAGAATTAATGGGGAATGGGGCTCCCTGCCGAGGCGCAGATGCTCTTGGTTTGAGGAATTGGTCCTTTCCGTCTTCTTCCCCCGAGAGAACCTAAATATCCCCCATTCTTCCCTCCCTTCCCTGCCCTATCCTTCCCATCCCTCCTTTTCTATCCCCATCCTTACCCCATCCCTCCTCTTTTTCCTGCTCTAGCCATTGGTTTTCTTTTTCCCTCTGAAATTCTAGTTCCTAGGTTGGGCTAAGGGTGTTGTTGTCCATCCCATTCCATTGATGTCCTTGGTGGTGGTGGTGTTTTCCATGAAATTTGGATCTGGGAATGTCTCGATCCCCCTCCGGAGTTCCCGGTGGTGTCTCAGGGTAATGGGTGTATATCTGGAAGCTGCCTGTCGGTTCCGGGAGGTGGTGGCCGGAAGAGGTATGCCTTGTGGCAGGTTTCCGATTGCTCTATGTCCGCTGAGATGTCTTGGTGGCTGTGAGGTTGCTATCCTGGATTGCTGGTTTACAGACATGAAGGGTAAAGTATGACATGGGTTCCACGCCGCATCTGCACTGCCTCTTGGACATGGAGGGGAATATGCTTTCCTTTCATTCCTCCTGGGGCCTCACTCCACAGTCCCCCCTCCTTTTTTTTAAATAAATAATGGGGAAACTTATCATGAAGGCCCATACCTATGACTTACCTCCTCCCAGACCCTTTCCTGCGGCACCCCCTACAGACCCTAGCACTCCTTTGGATCATTCTTCGGACCTCTCTTCCAACCCAGTACCTTCTCTGGGTAACGTTTATTTACCCTCCTCTGTTACCGAGGTTCTGACCGACCCTTCAGACACTTTTGACCTCCGAGTGGCTTTGACTATGATCCGGGTTTCTCCACATACAGAGCATCAGTTTTCGGATCGTACACACGACTCAGGATGGCCCGTCTCTAACCTTCCGTTCAAACTACCTCGACCTGTCACTGATAATCCTACCTCAGTTTCTTCTCGTGCTTCTAGGAAACGTTCAACCAAGGAAGTCCTCCCCTTACGCTCCATGTTTCAAAGTTCTTCCTGGATAAAATTCTTTACTCGCCACCCATCTTCCATCTTTCCGACCACATCATCAGCAAGGCACTCCTTCGCCATGTTCCTTCCATGTTTTTAAGAGTGGCACACGTGTTGGCACAGTACAAAATGCAGAGCAGGAACACAATCTTTCACTTCTTGATATTGCTGACAACACACCAGTTACGAATCGCAAGCCTTGAGTCGATGTAATCAGTCCGTCGATCTGATTACATCGACTCAAGGTTGAGGGACTGATTACCTCAAACCCCTCCTGTTCTTCACTATTCTCCTTTGTATGGACTGATGAAGCCACTGTGTGGCTAAACGTTTCCTCTATCAAGATATCCAAGTGTTGCACGTGTGTCTAATTTTTCAACTTGTCAGTTCTCTGAACCATTTATCTACACCAATATTACTACTACTACTAATATTACTATTACTAATATTACTGTTACCTGGAGTTTACCTGGAGAGAGTTCCGGGGGTCAACGCCCCCGCGGCCCGGTCTGAGACCAGTACAAATTGTTTAAATGAATACTTTAAAGCAGTGTTACAATAATTTTGACTTTTAACGTGTATTCTCTGAGATATGTTGCAGTGTACGGCGGTGTGAGTGTCCACACTTCTGGCAGCTCCAGGCTAATTAAACTGACATGGATACTGAAATTTAGTCTGGTCATCAAAATTACACCACTTTCTTCTCGAGGATTTAAACACATTTTTCTGGACCCATTCTGAATACCAATGACATTTTTACCAGCAATTGTTTAACTGGAAAAACTATATGAGTGTGTGTGTGTGTGTGTGTGTGTGTGTGTGTGTTTGTGTGTGTGTGTGGGTGTGTGGGGGTGTGTGTGTGTACTCCCCTAGTTTACTCGCCTAGTTGAGGTTGCAGGGGTCGAGTCCAAGCTCCTGGCCCCGCCTCTTCACTGATCGCTACTAGGTCACCCTCCCTGAACCGTGAGCTTTATCATACCTCTGCTTAAAGCTATGTATGGATCCTGCCTCCACTACATTGCTTCCTAAACTATTCCACTTCCTGAATACTCTGTGGCTGAAGAAATACTTCCTAACATCCCTGTGATTCATCTGTGTCTTCAGTTTCCAATTGTGTCCCCGTGTTGCCGTGTCCAATCTCTGGAACATCCTGTCTTTGTCCACCTTGTCAATTCCTCTCAGTAATTTGTAAGTCGTTATCATATCCCCCCTATCTCTCCTGTCCTCCAGTGTCGTCAGGTTGATTTCCCTTAACCTCTCCTCGTAGGACATACCTCTTAGCTCTGGGACTAGCCTTGTTGCAAACCTTTGCACTTTCTCTAGTTTCTTTACATGCATGGCTAGGTGTGGGTTCCAAACTGGTGCCGCATACTCCAATATGGGCCTAACGTACACGGTGTACAGGGTCGTGAACGATTCCTTATTAAGATGTCGGAATGCTGTTCTGAGGTTTGCCAGGCGCCCATATGCTGCAGCAGTTATTTGGTTGATGTGCGCTTCAGGAGATGTGCCTGGTGTTATACTCACCCCAAGATCTTTTTCCTTGAGTGAGATTTGTAGTCTCTGGCCCCCTAGACTGTACTCCGTCTGCGGCCTTCTTTGCCCTTCCCCAATCTTCATGATTTTGCACTTGGTGGGATTGAACTCCAGGAGTCAATTGCTGGACCAGGTCTGCAGCCTGTCCAGATCCCTTTGTAGTTCTGCCTGGTCTTCGATCGAATGAATTCTTCTCATCAATTTCACGTCATCTGCAAACAGGGACACCTCGGAGTTTGTGTGTATGTGTGCGTGAGAGAGAGAGAGAGAGAGAGAGAGAGAGAGAGAGAGAGAGAGAGAGAGAGAGAGAGAGAGAGAGAGAGAGAGAGAGATCAGGTCGTGCATATTTAATTCCATAAGTATACACACGCCTCAGCTCTCAGCAGCTGCAATATTTGTAATTATGTTTTTGACAAGCACACTATAATCAGACCCTTGTTCTAATATTAATCCTGTTGATTTTAAAGCAACCCGAGGAATTTCCTTTCAGCATACCCATGAATTTTTACTGTCAGACAAGTATTTCTATATTTATCATATCCCAACGATATGGTCAACGGGGGTCAACGCCCCCGTGGCCCGGTCTGTGACCAGGCCTCGCGGTGGATCAGGATCTGATCTGATCAACCAGGCTGTTACTGCTGACCGCACGCAAACCGACGTACGAACCACAGTCTGGTTGATCGGGAACTGTCATTTCAACTCCCTCTTGAAGACAGCCAGGGGTCTATTAGTAATTCCCCTTATGTATGCTGGGAGGCAGTTGCATAGTCTTGGGCCCCTGACACTGTGTTGTCTCTTACCATAATCATGGCGCCCCTGTTTTTCTGTGGGGGGATGTTGCACCCCCTGCGGAGTCTTTTCCATTCGTAGGGAGTGATTTCTGTGTTCAGATTTCGGACTAGTCCCTAAAAGATTTTCCAAGTGTACAGTATTGTGTATCCTTCTCGCCTGCATTCCAAGGAGTACAGGTCAAAGGACTTTAACAATTCCCAGTAATTTAGGTGTTTTATTGTACTTACACGAGCAGTGAAAGCTCTCTGTATATCCTCCAGGTCTGCAATTTCGCCAGCCATGAAAGGGACCGTTGTGTACAGCAATATTCCAGTCTAGACAGAACAAGCGATTTGAAGAGGATCATTGGCTTGGCATCCCTAGTTTTGAAAGTTCTTATTATCCATACTATCATTTTAGTAGCAGATGTGGTAGATACATTGTGATCTTTGAAAGTGACTCTCTGATATTATCACTTCCAGGTCCTACACATTAGTTTTTCGCTCTGTGGTGGTTGGAATTTTTTTCATATTCCGATCCAGTTTTATTTCCTAGGGTTTTCCCATAGTGGAGTAATTGAACTTAATAATAATTTTTTCTGAGGCCCATTTAAAGATCTGGTTAATATCCGCTCGAAGATTTGGAGAGCTCTCAATGGATGACAGTCATGTATATTCTGGTATCATCAGCAAAAGAGGACACGGTGATGTGGCTTACATCTCTGTCGGATATGAGGACGAGGAAAATGATGGGAGAGAGTACTGTGCCCTGTGGTACAAAGTTTTTCACTCTAGCTTCCTCTGACTTTGTTTACTATCACTCTTTGTGTTCTATTTGTTATAGTTATAAATCTATCTACTGACTTTACCAGTTTCTCTTACATCACTCATCTGGTGTACTGTTATATCATGATCGCAATTGTCGAAGACTTTTGCAAAGTCTGTGTATACTACATCTGCATTTTATTTGTCCTTCAGTGCACCCAAGTCCGCATCATAGTGGTCTAGTAGTTGCTAGAGGCAGGATTATTATTATTATAATCAAGGGGGAAGCGCTAAACCCGGAGGATTATACAGCGCCTGGGGGGGGGATGTGGAAGGCATTCAGGCTTAATTCGGGGAACTGGAGCACAGATCCAATTCCCTAAATCAAGAGCCCCTCACCAACATCAAGGAACCTTCCTTGAGGGGGCTAGAGGCAGGAGCGACCTGCTCTAAACCCATGCTGCCCTGGGTTGTGTAACTGTTGGGTATCCAGGTGTCAGCGATTTTGCTTTTTAAAAACAGTTTCAAAGATTTTTATGACGACATTAATGCTATCGGTCTGTATTGTTTTGCAATTTCTTTACTGCCACCTTTGTGGAGTGTGGCTATATCTGTTGTGTTTACTTACTGTGGGATGATCCGTGTGTCTATGCTCCCTCTCCATAGAATATTTAAGGCACGTAAAAGGGTTTCTTGCAGTTCGGGACAAACACGGAGTTCCAGGAGTCTGGGCCTGGGGCAGAGTGCATTGGTATGTTATTTTATTTTATGTTTTTTTCAAAGCACTGTGGTGTTAGGACATCAGAAATCCTTGAATTGCCATAATTTGAGACTCGATCATATAAAAAATAATTTAGATTGTCGACCCTTTGTCGACAATCTAAAGGCTGAGTCAATTTGGAACTTCTCACTTATTTCTTTGCAGTCATCTGTCCAAGTCCCATCTCGTGTAAACAGGGGCTCAATACTGGGTCCCTGCTTACAATTCGATATTTTCTATATCTCTGGCCAGTGCCTCCTGTATTTCAGATAGACTGACCCCTTTGAGCAGCTCTGTGATTCTTTGCCTTCGCTTCTACAGGAAGCATTTCTCTTTCTAGTTTACATCTCTCTCTTTTTTTAGGGGAATGTGCCTTGAACTTAACTAAAGAGCCACAGAGTTAATTCTTCCTAGGTAAAAGGATATCTTCCCAATTTTTTTTTCATTTAGAACATGGTTAATTTGATCCCACTGCATGTTTCTATTATTTAAGTTGAATTTTGTGAAGACACCCTCATAACTTATCACATTTTGAGGGTCAGGAGCCCTGTGTATATATGTCTGTACTTGGATTATGCTGTGATCCGAGTGTCTGATACTGTTATATTTTGTACTAGATCATTAGTGATAAGGTCAAATGTATTTCTACTCTTGTTGGCCATCTGAATAAATTGTACCCTGGGATCCATATTTCCTTGTCAAAGTGATCCTTTGTTTTGGTATCTGTGAAAGCCGCAAACATTGCATTTGACTGTGAGCATCCTCTGATGAAAGTTATTTTGCTTGTTGATGGCTTTAGACCCTGAATATTTGCAAATACAAATGTTGTCGTATTGATGTAATGTAGGAGACTATTTGCTGGTACTAATACCTGTTGTTCAGGAGTTGGAGCCATTGACTGTGTCCCCACTCCAGCAGTGAGCCGAGGTGGTCTAGTATTTCTGTCATTTCCTGCCATTTTTTCTTCCAAGTGCTTAAAAAACTTTCTCTGGAGTGGCCGTAACTACCCTGGTTTTTTTCCCAGGGACTATGTGATCTGTACCTTCTGTTCTCCTTTAAATGTTGTGCCTGAGAGTATATGTTGTAACATCAATTGTTTTCTTTACTGGTTTGTCAAATTTAAGAAGCGTTTCCAAAGGAGGTTCGACCTTTTCATTAATAGTATTGAAATTTAAACTTTGCTAATTATCACCGAGCACAGAGTGTGACAAGATTTAAAACGGAGAAAGAAATGGATTTAAACGTCTTTATCAACAATGATACTCTGTATATCTTGAGAAGAGAATGATAATGCTTTATTTCGACACACATGTACAGAGAATCGCTGAGTTAATTTTAGTGACGCTAAAGTATTGACAGGTAGCTGCAACACAACAGAGGATGATTAGATAATCTGTGATAATTAACACTGTTCCTAATTCCACTACCATTAATTAGGTAGAGGGTTGAACCTTGTATACCCCTTCTACTGAGTTTGCATGTGAATTCTTGATTAGGATGTTCCTTAGTGTCCTGTATTCTTATGAACTATATCTTTTAAGGGCATTTAAGATACTGGTAGTTTTTCAAGAATTCAGGAAGAGTTACAAACAAAATAATTAAGAATTTACCTTCAAACCCAGTTGTAAATAGTCTAGTGATACCGACAAACTGTGGAAAATGACATTTGTGTACAATTCAGAACATTTGTTAAAGGAAACATAAGGGATGCAATATATTTTACATTGGGAAAACAGGTAAACCTCTAGAATGAAGGTTAGCACAACACAAGTACTTGATCTGGACAGCGCAAGAATCATACGCATTATTTAATCACATAAGGGTTTGCAATAATATAACGGGCTTGTTTGGTATTCTGGTAGCGGGTGGTTAAATGATATACTTCTTCGGAGGCTTCTTACTTTATTGATAACTAGTGTTGGGTTACACAGGCTTGTGTGTTTGTGCCCATGGCCCGGGCAGGGCCATGCCCGCGAGAGAGAGCTGGGAGGCCTTGTGTCTTCCTGCCAGGCCGCTGTGTGAGTGAGTGCGAGGCAAGTCTGGGCATACTGAAGTGGCAAGGCCTATAGGTGGCAGCACTTGAGTGGCGCGAAATATGAACTAAGCTGGCAGACAGCATGGGCTGTCTGTGCAGACAGTACAGGCTGTCTACAATAACGCAGCTAGATGATCGGAAACCCAAGTTGCAGTCCATATCTTGCCAGTGGTAGAAAGAAATATCAAAGTCGGTAATTATAAAGCACGATAATCTTTCCCTGTACAATAATAGCCAAGACTTTAAAAGATTTAATTCGTTCTCGAGTGCCATTGTCCATAAACTTCAGCCTGGTAATTTGATAATTGATTCTGGGTGTTTTTAAACGTTTCAGGTTGGCGTGAACAATATGATGTTTGCCTACTTACCTACAATTTGTTGGCCTCCCCAAATAGCATCTTGATTCAATCACAGCTCCATCATTTATAGCCGGCTTCCTGATCCCTGTAGTCATTCTCATCTTATTCTCGTCTTTGTTGTAAATTATTCAGTGTTTTGGCAAGTGTGTATTTCCGTAAGGGTTTAATAAACGTGCGTACACTACAGAGAGACAGACTCTCTGTCCGGTACTAATTAGAACGTTCAGACATTCCGTTCTCAGGTTAGTCTACCTTCATTAACAGTCTTCTGCAACAGAGCAATTCACTTTGTACGATCTGGTAGCATAAACTATATATACTTCGCTGATATATATAATGTAATATATATATATATATATATATATATATATATATATATATATATATATATATATATATAAATATATATATATATATATATATATATATATATATATATAATGTATATATATAATCTCTCTTATATATACATATGAGAGAGAGAGAGAGAGAGAGAGAGAGAGAGAGAGAGAGAGAGAGAGGAGAGAGGAGAGAGGAGAGAGAGAGAGAGAGAGAGAGAGAGAGAGAGATTAAGAATCTCTAGCCATGGTGTCCAAGAAGAACGCAGAATATTTTCAAAGCTGCAACACCCAGCACATTTTATTGACAACTACAGAAGTAAGACTATTAAGATTTCCAACACCACTAGAGAGGCATGGTATACTCAGAAATACTTAAAAGAACTGATGAATCTACAAGGCCAAAGAATTTACAAGGCAGCCAAAGACAGGCTGATCTGGAGGAGAGGATTACAAACAAGGGGACACAGGGTGAAGTCAGAGACAGCTGAAACATTGACGTTAAAATGTGTTTTAGTCTCGGTATGATTCAGAGTGGAATGAGGCAGACGAGACGAAAGAGACTTCCTTTATTCTTGGTT
This sequence comes from Cherax quadricarinatus, assembly GCF_038502225.1. Taxonomy (NCBI): domain Eukaryota; kingdom Metazoa; phylum Arthropoda; class Malacostraca; order Decapoda; family Parastacidae; genus Cherax; species Cherax quadricarinatus. The sequence goes on from NC_091357.1 coordinate 2,940,869, forward strand.
GTGATGATATTATAGAGCCTAGGAAGGATGAGAAGAATTATTGGGCAAGACAGCCCTAGAGGTGGGAGTCAGAAGCAGTGCTTCCACACCTGCAGAAAACTCCATGAGTATAATATGGTAAGTACTCACTCACTCACTCACTCACTCACTCTCTCTCTCTCTCTCTTTCTTTCTCTCATTCTCCCTCTCCATCACTTTCTCTCTTTCTCTCACTGTGCGTGTGTTCAATATTCCAGGGGAGTATAAAGGAGCCTACAAGTGTCACAATGTTTGCTACTATCTTAGGACGCTCGCTACTTTAACGTGGTAATGGTTTGTGTCTCAGAGTTTTTTCCTTAGTTTTGAGTGTTTGGATGTGTTTGTGTTGTTTTAGTGGGTGTGTAAGTTATTAAGAGCGAGTGCAAGTGTCTGAACTGCTGTGGAGGGACTGATAACTTCAAAACTACTACTTTCAGAATTCTGCTTCTTTTATTTGACCGAAGAAGCCTGATATGCAGGCGATACATTTCGCCATTAAAGATACCCAGGTGTTGCAAATATGGCTTCATGAACTTGTCGGAATTGCAAATCATCAACAATAGGAATGATGAATGCCGAATATGTAGAGGGAGGGGTACATTTATTTAGGGCAGGGACAACAGCTTTAGCTAGTTCTGCAGAGGGTCCATTACTATAGTCTACTTGGCTTTAAACCAAAAACTGTGAGGTACTGGAGAGTATGATAAATGCAGATTGCAGTAGTACGGATTTGAGCAGTATACACTGTCAAGATTGCAGTACTAAACATCTTACAATTTATCAAGAGGTAATGTAAGCTGTCAGTTAATTGCAATCACTGCCGTGAAAAATAAACCCATTCAGACTGGGTGTCGACAGTAATCAAAATTGTGAAAAGGCAAATTTGAATGGAAAGAAGATAAAGAAGAAAATATTTCTGAAAATATATAACATAGTTATATATAACATACCTACAAGATGAAGAACTGGACACATGTGCAACATCTTGATGTCTTTTTCTGTGGACGTTTCTCCTTCCAGTGACTATCAATACAAATTCAAGGACATAATGGGAAGACTAAATTATTATCGAATTTGTCCTTGAATTTGTATCAAAGCCACTGGATGGCGAAACGTCTATACAGATACGCAGATGTCTAAATACAGATATGCAGATGTCTAAATACAGATATGCAGATGTCTAATTTAACTGAGACATTGTTTAATGTGAAGTCAGAACATGTATATCGAAGGCCACTTACAGAGGTACAAGCTGTTGTACGTTAGTTTTTAGTTTAATATCCTTATTATGCACCCCTTGCCCATCCTGTGAGCGGTAGTCAGAAGATTACAGAGGTACATAACGGGTCCAGGCACTGGACCTCAAAGTTTTGATAGCTGAGCAAGTTACAAAGGTGTTGTACGTTGTTAGAAATAACCGGAACATGGGGAAAGATTTGCGCTATATGGCCGAGGAAACTGAAAAAATCTTTATAAAGAAAAAACATAAATGCTAAAGGAACAGTTGCAAAATCTGTCTGAGTAGAAGATTTTCTAGACGGACATGGAAAGTTGATTTTAGGTGTGATATATCGACCCTAGAACGAAGATAACTACCAATAGAGACTTCTTAGGCAGGGAACTGCTGAGACTTCAAGACCCAGTTACATACAGCATATTCTTTTATCAACGTTTTTATAGGAGCAACAAGAAGAAATTACGTGGCTTGATTTGGTTTTGGCAAATAAGAAGACCCTTACTAATAATCTGGAAATCATAATGTAGTTAGTATAAATAAGAAGACCCTTACTAATAATCTGGAAATCATAATGTAGTTAGTTTAAATAAGAAGACCCTTACTAATAATCTGGAAATCATAATGTAGTTAGTTTAAATAAGAAGACCCTTACTAATAATCTGGAAATCATAATGTAGTTAGTATAAATAAGAAGACCCTTACTAATAATCTGGAAATCACAATGTAGTTAGTATAAATAAGAAGACCCTTACTAATAATCTGGAAATCATAATGTAGTTAGTTTTTTTTGGGGGGAGGGGGTATATCCTAGGTACGTTACACGTATGTTACTGTGACTAAATAGAAAGGTGGATGAGGGGCTCGAACCGCGGTAAATTGACAGTCGGATGCTCTACCGTCTAGACTAGCCGGGGCCTCGAACAGAAAGGAATACAAATGATAATTGTAGTCACTTAAATTTGTGTAACTGGACCTACGTGTACCTGTACCTAAATAAAGTTACATACGTGTCTTCTACGTCTGATTGTCAAGTTTTGTATCAATAAAATACCGCCTTTTTCATGTGTCTGGCACAACAGAAAAAAAACCTCCACTAATTTCAACGATCCTCTAAGTCTCTTCAATTTAAATCTATTTTATTTGTAACTCTGAAATATCATGTATTTTGGCGGCAACTATTTAAAATTGATAAGGAAATTGGTGCCCATCATAGGTATTGAATCAGAAAGTTTGCTTGCCAAAGGTCTTCAGGGAGCGTGATGAGTTCTGGTCCTCTAACTTCTCCTAACTGCAAATACTGGTAGTTAATTTCTGGGAAGCGGACGTAGGGGAACCAGATAACAAGGCGAGAGTTATCTGAACTCTGACAGAGAACTCTGGGCGTGCAGTGCAAGGTTGGTCTCCTCCTCTCACTCTCTCTGTTCCGTCACTCACTTGTTTATTCATTTTGCTGCTCATTTATTTACTCACTCATTCACTAGTAGTAGTAGCACGGTGGTATAAGTGGTAATAGCGGTGGTAGTATTAATAGTAGCGGTGGTAGTATTAGTAGTAGCGGTGGTAGTATTAGTAGTAGTGGTGGTGGTAGTATTAGTAGTAGCGGTAGTAGTATTAGTAGTAGCGGTGGTAGTATTAGTAGTAGCGGTGGTAGTATTAGTAGTAGTGGTGGTAGTATTAGTAGTAGTGGTGGTAGTATTAGTAGTAGTGGTGGTAGTGATAGTAGTAGTGATAGTAGTAGTGATAGTAGTAGTAATGATAGTAGTGATAGTAGTAGTGATAGTAGTAGTGATAGTAGCATTAATAGTAGCAGTATTAATAGTAATAATAGAAGTAGTGGTTGTAGTAGTAGTAGGTAGTAATAATTCAGCTGGTGCCCCGCTTCACACAGCTCGGGTACGGATTGCATTCCCGGCGAGGGTAGAAACACTGGGCGTGGTTCTTTACACCGGTTGTCTATGTTCACCCATCAGTACAATGAGTACCTGGGTGTTAGTCGACTGGTGTGGGTCGCATCCTGGAACAAAACTGACCTAATTTCCCCGAAATGCTCAGCATAACAAGCGTCTTTCTGTACAGTAGTATGTCATTGATGTCAGCTGTGGTCTGTATACCTTGTACATGTACTTGTGGAAATAAAGATATTATTATTATTATTATTATTATTATTATTATTATTATTATATAGGCTGGATATGGCAACTGCTACAGTGCTGCTCTTATGGCCACTTTTTCTCTTGCTTACTTTCTCAATTATTCATTCATTTTCTCCCTCTGTCTCACTAATTCCATAGCTCACTCACCATTTCTCTCTCTCACTCACTCATTCAGTTACTCACCCACCCACTTATTCCATCAGTCCCTTGTTACTTGACCAGTCACTCACCCACCCATTACATCACTCATTCTCGCTCACTCATTCACAATAATTCTCAGCTATACACAACAATTATCAGCTAAACACAACAATTCTCAGCTATACACAACAATTATCAGCTATACCTGGAGTTTACCTGGAGAGAGTTCCGGGGGTCAACGCCCGGTCTGTGACCAGGCCGCTATACACAACAATTATCAGCTATACATAAGAATTCTCACCTATACACAACAATTATCAGCTATACATAATTCTCAGCTATACACAACAATTATCAGCTATACAGCTACCAGATTTATTATGAGCTGTGTTTACCCTTTGATCTCAGCTGATTTGTTGACATACTGAGTAAATTTCGCTGATAAATTATTTCTTTTCGCATAACATTGAAGTTCAAACACTGTTAGCTTAATTTATGGAGTAAATGAGTGAATAATTTGAGTTAATAATTTATAGAGCGAACAATTTATGGAATGAATAATGAAGTGTATAATTAGAGTAAATAATTCATGGAATAGATAATTCACCGAGTAAATAATTCATGGTGAATAATTCATATTGTATAATTCATAATGAATAATTGTCCCTCCCAATTATTCATTTGAGGTTGCAACTTTAATTCCACCTGTGATATTCTCAGCATCAACTTTGTTGCAAATACGTTTATAGATTTCACTTAACCGCTACTGAAGATTAAGTTCGTTTTATTTCTTTAGTTCAGGCGACCTTAATTTTGATCTAATATTTTATTAGATAAAAATTAGAATCTGACTAATATTTTATTTATCAGATCTTCTGGTCTGAATTTTTTGAGCTAATTCTCAGTTACAATGATTTTATTCAATCATATAAGACAACTGTTACAGTGTCTCGTGTTTTACATTTTTATCCAATACAGTGACTATTGGATATAAATGCCTTGTGTAACCGGTGAACACAGATGACCTGCGACTACCTAACTTGCCTTATTAAACTAGTGAATCCTGTAGTTCTGTAAATACCGGAAGGTATTTCTGGTAAGTTTTAAGTTGTGTAAGTAGATGGTATGGTGTTACCCAAAAGGTATGTACAGTGACACTTGTGTACAGTTCAGAACATTTATTAAAGGAAACGTTTCGCCACGAGAGGCTTCCTCAGTCTGCCCGTCGAGCCTCCAGCATCCACCAATGAGAGACCACCTCCACCTTCCAACACCAACCAATCACCGACCTCACCTGCCTCTGCGACCAAGCCAGCCTTCCTCAATACGCCTGGTGTCTCGTTCTACACCACGAAACCCCCAATAACGCAACGCTTGCCCAAGAACTAACTCACCGGCTCCAAGAAGGGACTGTCAAGTTCACCTGTACCACAGAACGATCCGTTGGGGTAGACGGTATAAACCACCACCTCTGCCATCCGGGACCAGATCCAACAATCCCCTTCAAAGTGTACCATCTCTCAAGAACGAAGTTCACCAATCTCTCCAATGGCCCAGTTGCATAACTAGCTTGCGACTATTCACTGTCTAGCTGACGATCCAGCCTGCCCTGCTGCATCAACAAAACAACTCATACTTCTTGCTACCTTCTGACACTCCCAACTCTTGCCGCCGCCTTCGCCATCCTCTCCTTGTGAACCAAGTGCCAACGTCGTTCATCCCTCTCCATCTACGCCTGCAGTACCTCTGTACCACACGCACCAAAGTGGTTGGGCTACTTGCCTATATTCCTCCTCTCCTCCTCCCTCCCATCCTTTTCCAATCTTCCCATCACACGACAGCTCTGGTCGTTTTCTTTACGCTTCTTCAGTCCATACAGAGATAATTAAGTTAGGTAGGACACAAGTGCAACTAATCAAGCCTTTACAAACAATACAGTGACACAGAGGATATATATATAGGTATAGAGTGAGATGTAGAAGCATAACAGCCACCGCAATAGATTAACTGGCCCATGCTGTTGGTAGCATTGGTAACAGTATTGAAAGTAGTTGCAGTAGTAGTAGCAATAATAATACTAGTAGCAGTAGTATCATCTACATGTATATGATGGCGATAAATAACAAAAAGGCACAATACCGTGACTGGAACAATACACAAATAACCCGCACATAAAAGAGAGAAGCTTACGACGACGTTTCGGTCCGACTTGGACCATTGACAAAGTCACACAAAGTGTCGTCGTAAGCTTCTCTCTTTTATGTGCGGGTTATTTGTATATGATGGCGATATTTGTTTTATGAGAACTATTGCAAATACTTCAGATACGACAAATTACCTTTACTCCGTGTTCGAAATTGCGATTAATTATGATTCTAGGCATTTACGTCTGCGGAAATTTGGTTCTCTAAACACAAGACGGGCGTGCTTAAATTTCATCAGGCATGTGTCTCAATTCTTCAACTTGGTTTTCAAAACCATTCATCATATCTGTCAGACACTGCATCATCATAGGACCTTGATACAAAGAATTCTTCAAAACTTGTCCAATCTTGGGACGAAGGCCTACTTAAAATTAATGCGAGTTCGATCCCCACCCGTACCGTGTTATTTTTCCAGGCTTTCTGCTATTTCGCCGACGTATGCCCCGTCACAGCCTCCACAGGGGACAGCGTAAAGCCCTGCATTGACTGGTTCAAGTTCCTTCGGTTTACTCTTAGTCAAGTCTTTTACGGAGGTATTGGTTGCGATGACGACTCTAGTGTTAGTTTGTGCGAGCACTTTAGAGACGTTCAAATCAACCTGACTGTAGGGAAAGATTATAATTTTGTTAGGATTGGTGTTGATGCGTGGAAAATTGATCTGAAGATCTCTTTTTTTCCCAGTCTGATTAAAAATCAGACTGGAAAAAAAAGAGAGACCTTCTGGACTGAAAACCCCGAGTCAGTTAGCCTATTATGCCTTGCACCTAACTCTGGACCTATATATAACCTGTGTGTCCATGTTGTTTGTAACGGCTTGAAAAAACTCCAGGAGAGCGAAACGTTGCCACAATAATTTGTCGCATTACCTGCACTTGTGTCCTTTAGCCTAACATATTGTCGGCAATTCTACCAACATTATTACAGTGATAATTAAGAGAATATATATATATATATATATATATATATATATATTCGCATGGAGTCAGGCGACAAAATACGAGGGTAATGGTGGTAGTGGTAGAAATAGTAGTAGTAATAATATTAGTAACTATTCAATTGTGGTGTTTGAAAAGTACCTGTCAGCTTGTGCCGGTAAGCCTACTCTAGTACCGCTCTGTGTATAGCACTGTGGTGAGATGGGTAGGGTTTGAAAAGTACCTGTCAGCTTGTGCCGGTAAGCCTACTCTAGTACCGCTCTGTGTATAGTACTCGGGCAGTGTCACGTTATAGCGGTCTCCAAAATTGACAGTATCACCCAAGTATCAATTTAAAAAATCGTATTCTCTTCTACTAAGCAATCCAACGTGTTGAAATTCGTAATATAAACAGATGATCATATTTCCTCTAGATATCCAGAGATCATTTGAACGAGATGAGTTGTCAGCAAACATCGGTGTCAGCAAACATCGGTGTCAGCAAACATCGGTGCCAGCAAACATCGGTGTCGGCAAACACTGGTGTCGGCAAACACTGGTGTCGGCAAACACTGGTGTCGGCGACAGTACACAACACACGTCATGTCCAGGGAACTGTGGGTCAAAAGTTTCGAATATCTTATCTAATTTCCACTTATTAACTTCAGCATCTATTCATCATTTAATAATCCTACGTTAATTTACTTTGGATTTACGTATACCAATCATTGAAATAATTACTGCATTATTCATTTCGTTATATTAATGGAACACAGCACAGCTCGTCTTTCTTTTGATTGACTTGATATCATTTAAGCCACATTTTCCACCTCGCTAATTGGTGAAAAGCTTTCCCAATGGTGATTCAGTTTCAATAACCACGATTAATTGCTGGAATTTTTTTTGACGCTTAATTTTTATTTTAATTGATTAAAACTAATTAACTTGTCCATAACTCAGATATCTGATACATTATAGAAGGCTCATTAACAATTCTGTATGTATAACTAGCTCATGTATATTTTACATATGGGCTATTACTACTTCGACTACGACCATTGGCATTAATATATATATATATATATATATATATATATATATATATATATATATATATATATATATATATATATACACACACACATACACAGGACAAGCCACGAGGAGGGGGAAATCTTTAGCTCAAGTACTTTCACACTTCTCAGTGCGTCATCAGGAGCTGTGCAATGTTGCAAGGGAGCAACCAAAGCAGGGAGGGAGGTCTCAGAGTAGCGTAGGAGCTTTCAAACACACGGGGACAGTGAAACAAAGGCTGATTAAAAACACACCCTCCAACAAAGTTGGTGGGGTTTACAAGGTTCCATGTACTCAGTGTCCTCTCTCATATATTGGTCAAACAGGTAAATTTCTGGAAACCAGAATTGCCCAGCATAAATACTCAGTCCGGACAGGACAGGAGTCGAACGCTATCTATAACCACGTTAGTGCATGTAATCAGCCACCGGGGTGGGAGGCTGCCCACATTGTAGTACCTAACAGTTCTGTCATGGAAAGAAACATAATTGAATCTTCCCTCTTGAAACATGAAAGGAATACAGTATACAACTCAAATTATAGGTTATACAAGCTCGATAATTATTAAGTCGAGTCCATTGTACACAATCTTAAACAACAATGCTATACAAAATCACAGGATTGTTCATTATGCCAGGTGGGTTGATGGATTGGTGACGCCCGTCCAGTGTCTTCATACCAAAACTTCACACCACGTCAGTTTTGATGGTTATATAACACACATAGCTCTTAGTGTACCATACAGTGGCAAGCAGACAAGATAACGAGATAAAGTAAGGAGAGGTTAAAGGGTATTAGTAGAATTTAGATCATAGCAATATTATCGGATAGGCTTAGAAGATCCCCATGTATAGCACATTAACCGACACTGAGAAAATAGTAGACAATATGTAGGAAGAGATACTTCTGAGTACATGGGTAGAACATTCGAGTACCTCAGAGGACATTTAAACAGACAAAGAGCACATTGTATTCCTTTCTTTCATTATTTGCAAAGGTCACACAGAATAACAGCAACTCATGTCTACAGTATCTAACGAGAAATTTTATTTTCTCAAACCATATGACCTGTTATAAACGATTAGAAAAAAGCTTAGGGCTGGATTTTTATATTGTATATTTTCAGACTTGACATCTCCGAAACCCTCCTACCCCATATAGGTAATAGGGGGGATGATGGTAGGGTGGATGTGGCACCCACCACTAACCCAGTCTAAGGGTAACCGTGGACGGTGACACCTACGCTACTCTGAGACTTCTCTCCCTGCTTTGGTTGTTCCCTTGCAACATTGCACAGCTCCCGATGACGCACTGAGCACTGAGAAATGTGAAAGTATTTGAGCTAAAGATTTCCACGCCCCTTCGTGGCTTGTCCTGCATAGTTAAGATCGCCTGTCTGCGATTGTTTGCAATATATATATATATATATATATATATATATATATATATATATATATATATATATATATATATATATATATATATATATATATATATATATATATATATATATATATATATATATATTCTTGTGAGGTGGTGTGTTTGGTGTTATTCGTTGTTGTCGGTGGCTGTGATGAATGTTGTTGTTGATGGGTAGTGATTAAGAAATGACCATTTTGTCTCTGAATGTGCTGTAATAGCTCATGATATTATCAACCATTTGGGAAATCTGGCCAGTTTTATTACCGAAGTAATTAATGTGGGTCACCTTTGTCTCGCTCCTCGGAGAGTGGTGGGGCAAGTGATAATGGTGATGGAAAGTGGTAGTGATGGTGACAACAGTGGTGGTTGTGCAAGACAGGTATACAATACCGACAAGATGAAAGTTAAGACACTCGTGAAACATCTGGTTATCTTTATTGTAGACGTTTCGCCATCTATTTTCTAATTATGTCCAAGAATTTGTATTGATATAGCCAATGGATGGCGAAACGTTTACAATAAAGATAACCAGATGTCGCACAAGTGTCTTAACCGACAACAGTGGTGTTGGTTGCGAGTGGTGGTGGTGATTTGTGTAGTAACGATTGCATTAGTTTTTGGTGATGGTGATGCGATGTGATGGTGATGTTGGCAAGAGGCAGTCTCAGTAGCCGGGTAAGTGAACTTGAACCTTGGAAAAAAAATCCTTGAAGATTTGACATGCTGTTTAGCAAACATGACTCCATCTCAGAATATTGCTGTTCCTCATATTCTGATGCCAAGTGAAAAATTCGAGTTACGCAAACAGGGAAACAGTCTTCAGACCCTTGTCAAAGAGGCTGTCTAGATAGACTAGATTATAAACTCGTCTATCAAGTGTAGTTGGTAAGAGACATAGGCATCATTTAGGCATCTTTATTCCGTAACGTTTCGCCTACACAGTAGGCTTCTTCAGTCGAGTACGGAAAGTACGCAGGAGCAGTAAAGATGTGAAGACGATGTAATCAGTCCATCACCCTTGAATATGTAGATTTGAGGTTGTCAGTCCCTCAGCCTGAAGAAGAATTCTATTTCATAGTCAGAAACAATGTGTAGTGTACTATTTGACAGCTTCAAGTGTTTTAACCAATTCCAAACTAACTCTGATATTTGAAAGAATTCAAACGCCAGATTACTGCTCACGAATAACCAAAGGATCAAATCAGAGCTCCATGGTACTAGTGCACCAGAAATTTGACAGAACTGTTAGAATTGCAAAAAGATGAAGTGAGGATCTTGACAAACTGGGTTGAAGTCATAGAGAAAGTTGCTGCATTAGTGCACTTCCTTGCTAAGAGAGGACTTACGTCTCACGGTGATACTGAGAAACATAATTGCTCAGTGGGAACTATCTGGGATGTACAGACATCTTGGCGCAATTCGACCCATTTCTTGCAGATCACATTCAGATAATGATAATCCAGAAAATGAAAGTGTACCTTACCTTCTGCGAAGCATTTTTGATGAATTTAACGTTCTATTTGATAAATTAGACATGTGCAACTCTTGGGTATCTTTATTAAGGAAACTTTTCGCCACACAGTGGCTTCATCAGTCCATACACAGGAGAAGCATGAAGAATAGGAGGAGAATGAGGTAATTCATCTACAATCCTGTCAGACACTGCAACTTCTTGGGATCTTAATACTTGGGAATTCTTCGCTTGCCTAACCCTTGGGCACGACCTACTTCCACATTGGGCAAATGTGACACCACCTATGACTGCTGCACCTCTCCTACCTACGGTTTATAAGCTCCTTCTCCGCTCATATGCCGTATTCTACTCAAGATTGATGGACTGACCACATCGACTCAAAGTTGAGGGACTGATTACCTCATTCTCCTCCTTTTCTTCATGCTTCTCCTGTGTATGGACTGATGAAGCCACTGTGTGGCGAAACGTTTCCTTAATAAAGATACCCAAGAGTTGCACATGTGTCTAATTTATCAACGTGTCGGTTCTGTGAACCATTCATCTACAACGTTCTATTTACACCTGTCCTTACAAAAACCATAGTATCTAAAATAAGGACAGGTAATCAATAATAAATCAGCAATGATTTTGATCCTGATTTCAGTTGAATTAATCCTCTGGTACTAATATTCCACTATCTTACCAGTGATGAATACAAGGACGGCCCCAGGAGATGGCTTTGGGGATTTCTGCTTTCCCTTGATCTACTCTATGACGACAGACAACAGCATCTGTATCCCTCAAAAGAGACTACTTTAATGATCTCGTATTTTTAACGGAAAGGTCGTCTCCCACCGAGGCAGGGTGACCCGTTAAAGAAGAAACAGTGTTACTAACCCCTTGCTCCCGACATTTTAATCGCCTCGTACGACATGCATGGCTTACGGAGGAAGGATTCTTCTCCACTTCCCACATGGAGATCTCGCAATGTGATTAAAAATTTACCCTGTTAATCCCCGGAAATCCCTGGACAAGAATAAGCTTACCGCAGCAACACCCGAGGCTTATGGATTACTTGAAATTGTTGCAATTAACTCAGGAACACACCGGCAAGAGAACACGGGAACACAAGGGCACGCAAACTCATGCATATACGAACATGGACAAACTGAATATGACCACACAAACACAAACAATTACCAGGACACTCGGGAAGAGGAACACTCAGACAGTAGCATAAACCAGAAGTGGAACAATGCTCGCCAGACCTTGAACTACTGGTAATGGAAGCTTAACAGCTAAGTCTACGGCTGTTGTATTAAGCTGAGCGTTGCATATTTTGACCTCGATAGCGATGCTTCCTTCACCACCACATTTAGGTCCCGTTCTGAACCGAAATGGTGTTACAACTTGATTGTGGTCCAGGACTAACCCATAACTTTTTTAAAGCCGTCTTTTCATTTAAAAAAATAATCTTATTGTGAGCACCATACCTGAGGCGCACAACACATCAACCAAATAACTGCAGCATTTGCGCGCCTGGTAAATCTAGGAATATTACAATTTCTAAGTAAAGAGTCAGTCACTACACTATACACTGTGTACGTCAGACCCTTATTGAAATATGCAGCACCAGTATGGAACGCACACCTGGCCAAACACGTCACGAAAATGGAGAAAGTGAAAGAGTTTGCAACAAAATTAGTCCCGAAGCTAAGGGATATGTTTTATGAGGAGAGGTTAGGACAATTCAGCATGATGACACTGGAGAACAGGAGGGATAGGGGGGATATATAACATACAAAATACCGAGAGGAACTAACAAGGTGGACAGGACCAGAATTTCCAGAGATGGGACACAGTAACAAAGGGACACCTGGAAGTTAAAAACTCAGGTGAGTCATTGGGAAGTTAGGAAGTATTTCTTCAGCCTTAGAATTTTTAGAAAGTGAAACAATCTGGTGAGTGAAGTGGTGGAGGCAGGATCCATACATAGCGTTAAAAAGAGGTATCATAAGGCTGTTGGAGCAGTGTGTGTGTGTGTGTGTGTGTGTTTAGACCTAGTAGCGACTAGCGAAGAGGCGGGGTCAGGAGCTGTAAATCGACCCCTGGAGCTCTAAATTGGTGACTACAAATAGGCGAGTACGTACACACACACACACACACACACACACACACACACACACACACACACACACACACACACACACACACGCACAATACATATCTTTAAGAGGCAACATAAGGTTCTCGAAGCCGGAAGTGAACCCAGTTGCAGCCAGTGATGAGACGGGACCAGGAGCTGAGACTCAACCTCTGCAACCATGTATTTGTACTAAATGCAGGAGCAGAACTAATGTGTGAGCCAACAGCGAAAATCTTCAACTAGTCGTTAGAGACGGGACAAGTTCCGGATAGCTGAATGCTGGCTAATGTAATCCCAATATTTAAGAATATGGACTGATATAAGGTACTGACGTCCACTCTAGAAAATGGATTTTGTTCGTTATCAGGTTTCTTCCACCGCTGAATTATTGAATAGTTTGTCTTTCATAAACTTTCACGAACATTCGTTTTCCACTGAGAAATGTTATGGCGGTACCGACAAGATGTGGACAAAGACACACGAGTGACTTCTTCACGACTGAAAAAGCGGCTAAACGTTTTCCGCTACAAAATGTTTATATTTCGCTTTGTTTTTCCAGTTACATTATTATTAAAATCAGGACTAAGCACTAAACCCAGAAGGGTCATAATGGATAAAGGAAGAACGGGTACAGTGTTCCACATTTATGTGATTGAAACTGACTTACCTCACATATGGAGTGTGTGTGTGTGTCTGTCTTCGGTCTTTCTGACTGTCCCTCGTGATATTTCAGCCTTCCAGCTGGAGTCTGGGACCAAACCTATGTGCGGCCGCTTACGCCTTTGCCTGGAGTTTTACGACTTGCTCGCCACGAGTTCAATCCCCGTCCGTGGTATGGTTTACCTGCAAATAACGATAATCTGAAAAAAATTCTGTATGGGCCAGATTTATTATAAATTCCTAATCTACCTCAGGCTAAAAGCAGCAATATGACCACTAAGGCGTGTAAATGACGACTAAATTCCTCTCTATTTGGGGTTTTCACTCAACCTATGAATGTCCTGTGAAATATCTTGACTGAAGATAAGACCAGAGCAACGGAGTCAAAATCACGGGGTCCTGTATATAATATACAGTATAGTATCTTCTTTATATTATGTTTCAACTTTTGGAAAAGTTGGGGGTGTGTGTTGCCTAGAATTTTATTAGCTCTCGTGCAGTGTTTCTCTGGTCTGTTGATCTTAAAGACTAACTCACAAATAACCCGCACATAGGAGGGAGAAAAGCTTGGACCATTTACACAGTCATAATGACTTTGTAAATGGTCCAAGTCGGACCGAAACGTCGTCTTAAGCTTCTCTCTCCTATGTGCGGGTTATTTTTGTTCTGGTCTTTAAAGACTAACTACCTGGGGATGCTCAGGCGTATCATCATGCCTCTGGTTATGTAGACAGTGTTCAAAGACTGCCTTTGTGGGGATTCTGGAAGACCAGGCATCCAGTGTCCTCTGGTTATGTAGGTAGGATTCCAAGACTGCCTTTGTGTGGATTCTGGAAGACCAGGCATCCAGTGTCCTCTGGTTATGTAGGTAGGATTCCAAGACTGCCTTTGTGTGGATTCTGGAAGGCCAGGCATCCAGTGTCCTCTGGTTATGTAGACAGGGTTCCAAGACTGCCTTTGTGTGTATTCTGGAAGACCAGGCATCCAGTGCCCTCTGGTTATGAAGACAGGGTTCCAAGACTTGCCATTGTGTGGATTCTGGAAAACCAGGCATCCAGCGTTTTGATATCCGGCCAACAGAGCCTCCAGGTGTCGAGATACATTAGTCAGATATGCAAAATTATGTATGAGAGCCTCTAATACGCTGTCCATTTGAAAATTAAAATTGCCTCAAGATCACCTTTCTCCCGGCCCAAAGAAATCATACTACTATTAGTTTCGCTTCCAAAGAGAGAGAGAGAGAGAGAGAGAGAGAGAGAGAGAGAGAGAGAGAGATAGAGAGAGAGAGAGAGAGAGAGATAGATAGATAGAGAGAGAGAGAGAGAGAGAGAGAGAGAGAGAGAGAGAGAGAGAGAGAGAGAGAGAGAGAGAGAGAGAGATAGAGAGAGAGAGAAGAGAGATAGCTTATAACAACGTTCCGATCATCTCTCCTAAGTGCGGGTTATTTGTATATTGTTCCAGTCGCTGTATTGTGCCTTTTTGTTCTTCATGATCTGATGTTTGCTTTCAGTTATACTGCTATAATTTTTATTTCATTTAAGACCTAACTTCCTGAATTAATCTAGTTTATAAACCATACTAAATGTTAAATGTTTTCAGATACTAAATTGACGATATTCGAATTTATTGGCTAAATACGCTATATTAGCTTCGGCGTGAGATTTGAGCTTAGACAGGAACACAGGTATACAGTATACAGTAGAATTCTACTCAAATTCCTAGAAAGGAGGATCATTATCAGTGAAAATCAACATGGATTCATAGATGAAGATTGAGACACTTATGCAGCATATGGGAATCTTTATTCAGGAAACGTTTCGCCACACAGTGGCTTCATCAGTCCAATACAAAGAGGAAGGCGTAAGGAGAGGAGGAGTATGAGGTAATGATTACCTCATACTCCTCCTCTCCTTACGCCTTCCTCTTTGTATTGGACTGATGAAGCCACTGTGTGGCGAAACGTTTCCTGAATAAAGATTCCCATATGCTGCATAAGTGTCTCAATCTTCAACTTGTAGGTTTTTCAAACCATTCATCACATGGATTCATAGATGGAAGATCTTGTCTGACCAATCTGGAGTTTTATGACAGTTTCTGATATAAAGGAAGAAGGAAAAGAATATGTATATTGCATCATCCTGGACTACAAGAAAGGAAAGTAGATAACTGGTTCAGAGAACCTTCACATGTGCAACACTTGGGTATCTTTATTGATACCCAAGTGTTGCACATGTGGTTAGTTCATCAAGAGAGAAAAGGCTGGGTATTCTGCATCATCCTGGACTACAAGAGAAAAGATTGAACAAAGTCCGACAAGAAGTCATACTATATAAAAGTACGTGATAAACAGAAAACGACAATACAAAAGAAAGTGTCAAACTTAATTAACATAAAAAGTTCTGATCTCCCCAACGATCAAGATCATTACTTATTAATATATATAAATGGCCTGCTAAATAGGATCGAATCTTATATTTGTTTGAAGATGAGAGTAAACCTACTGAGAAGAATACGAAGAGAAGAGAGCAGTTAGGTCCTCCAGTGATACTTTAGATATGAGAACATAAGAAAGGTGGAACACTGCAGCAGGCCTGTTGGCCCATACTAGGCAGGTCCTTCACAATCCATCCCACTAACAGAATATTTGCCCAACCAAATTTTCAATGCTACCCAAGCAATAAGTTTTGAGAGGGACCTGACCTTCCAACGACAACATTCTTACCTCTACTAGTGGCCTACATCTCACCTCCTGGCGTTATATAAGGCTTCATCCTGTCACTTCAACTCCATATTGTTTCAGACTATGGAACAATACTCTTCTCCAGACTGAGGGACTGACCACCTCAAAACTTCAAGGATGATGGACTGATTACATCGTCTTCAAGTATTTTCTGCTTCTATCAACTTTTCTGTACTCGACTAAGGAAGCCTACTGTGTAGGCGAAACGTTTCGAAATAAAGATACATAACTGTTGCATATGTGTCTTACCTAACAACCTGTCGGTATTTTACACCATTTTAATGTTTTGATAAATCTATTTACTTATGTGCAAGTCCCACTCAAATCCAACCCCTGGATGTAGGCAAGAACCGAGTCATACATGAACGATATACAGCACCGACAACATGAACAATTTCATACATTGAACATTAAAATGGTATAAAATACCGACAGGTTGTTAGGTAAGACACATATGCAACAGTTAGGTATCTTTATTATGAAACGTTTCGCCTACACAGTAGGCGAAAATTGTTTCATACTATTGTTTCATACTATGGAACAATGCTCTTCTCCAGACTGAGGGACTGACCACCTCAAAATTTTGAGGGTGATGGACTGATTACATCGTCTTCAAGTATCTTCTGCTTCTATCAACTTTTCTGTACTCGACTGAAGAAGCCTACTGTGTAGGCGAAACGTTTCATAATAAAGATACCTAACTGTTGCATATGTGTCTTACCTAACAACCTGTCGGTATTTTATACCATTTTAATGTTTAATCTGTCAGACACTGCAACACAAGGGTATCTTGGTACAGACCTGCAATCAACTTCGACAACTTCCACTAGTGAGAGCGGCTGGATTTGAGAGGGACCTGACTCTCAACATCTGAGTTCT
>NC_091357.1:2967912-3165219 GCF_038502225.1 Cherax quadricarinatus
AATTCCCTTTCTTTCCCTTTTTTTGCGGTTATTTAAAGGTAAACTTTGCATCTGACGATAAAGATTTATTCAATAAAAACAAAGAATAAACTATGAGCAATATTGCTTCTATGCATGTGCGTCTTATATGCTAGAGATTGTTGCTTAATCCAAACCGGTTGTAGAGGGTCAATTTGAACCTAATCTAAGGTTTTTGACAATCACTCTCTCTTATTATCTCGCAAATGACAATTTTTTTTGTAAAAATGCATAGATAAGAAATTGAAGAGCCGGAAATTTTCTAAGTAAAGCGGTAAAGCGGGTATCTTAAAGATACTCTCTTTACAAAGAAAATTTCCGGTTCTTATTAACACACCAACCATAGGGTAGAGACGTTAATCTTATTTCGTTTTGCCTGATTTGTCTAATACCCATTATGGGTTCGGCACTTTTCCCATGAATGTCAGCGCTGTATGACCCTTGCGGGTTTAACGATGGTTCAAGGGACGAAAGTTTTGTTGTACACACAAATGGTGACCTCTGCACTTGCATATGTGACAGTCATTCGCTACTGTATTCACAATTTTTGGCACCTTATCTTCTGGCACCTTATCATAAAGCGCTAGACCCGTAAGGGTCATACAGCCCCCCGAGCGTTTAAAGCTCAACCACTGAGGGCTTTGGAAGTTATCCCAGATATTCCAGGATGCTGGAAATGGGCTCAGAAACTTTAGTCACAGGGCAGGTGAACGTGCCAACTGTTCCAGGAATTTGGTCCTCGTTACCGTACACGAGTATAAAAATAGGAAGCCAGTTGGACCAGGTGTTCTCGAGTTATGAGAGAAAGAAAAGATAAAAGTTGGGGCGAAAATAAAAGGAAAAATATCAGACAACCATTTAAGGTATTCCTTCGAGGATACCTAACAGTAAACTCTGTATATTTACAGAAAAAAGCACGTTTATATATCCTGCCTAACTTGTGTAATTTCAATCAATAACCCTTAAATCTATTTTTTAACCCCTTTAAACAGGATTGTACAATTAAAGCGCACATAGGAGAATAAAACGTATGACGAGGCTTCAGTTCGACTTAGACCATTAACTAGTTACACAGTATCGCGAAGGGAAGGGACCCAGTATATATACGAAAGGGGAGGCGGGGCCGGGAGTGGTAGAACGAGTGGAGTAGTATAATTGTAGTAGAGAACCCTACTTATGTGTTTCATACTATCACGATATATTAATACTTAATTACCCATTTAGATACATATGTATCTAAATGGAGTAAGGGGTCAATAGCAGAACGGCCCTTACAAAAGTCACATTCATTAGTGGAGAGACTATTGTTTGTCTGTAAATACCATATCAAACGTCTATTTAACAGACGTTCCAGCACCTTGCAAGCTGCACTGATAAGAGCATTGGGACGATAGTGGGAGGCATCTCCCGAAGCACCTAGTTTACGAAGTACCTGGTTTATGGCAGATTTCCACAGATGGGGCAGAACTCCTAGAGATCAAATAAGATTAGAGACGTAAGAGGACCGCAAGGGCTGACGGATGTAAATGCTGGAGCATATAGATTGAATGCCGTCTGGCCCAGCTACCGATGATCGGCAAGCGGTGTGTGTTGACTAATTCTAGAAGCGTAAGAGGCACAGTGTAAGTCTCTTCTCCGCTAGAAGAAAAGTTTAAGGGCTCAGTCTAAGTGCAGATTTGGAGGAAAGGAGGGGCAGAGATGGAGCCCCTGGGAGACACAGACAAGATGATGACCAAGTTCGGTGGCAACGTCAAGAGGGTTAACTATAGCAACACTGGCAACCTGAAGGACGGAAGCCGGGTCGGGAGTGTATTTGCCACTCAAGTTTCCATAATTTTTTCCAGACTGTACCGATATCTGTCCCACGAAGTGCATATCAAATGCACCACACAAGCACAGGCAGACCACCACCAAGAGACACACCTCTGAAAATGCCTACCCGAGGTTTGGGGTATAGAACGTGAAGCTGCGGTTAAAACTGAGGTCGAGAAGAGGTGTAACAGTTCATCAATGGAAGATGAAAAAGGATCCTCACTAAAAGCGTCTGACACGAGTAAAGGTCCCAATTAGCTCGGTCAAATGCCAGCGTGGGTTCCGAGGAGGTGGTGAGTATGAATCAGAAGGATGATTAGAAAATGATTGTTGACATGCAAGTCAAAATGGGTGGGAGTATCTGTATTTAAAACATGGAGGGGGAGAGAAGTGAGCAAAGCCTCCAATTGAATTCTGCGAGGGTCACAGTAAGACTCCGCCCCCCCCCCCACCCGAGGAAATGGTGAGCAATAAAATCAAGTAAAAGAAGTGGTGGCGGTAAGGAAGAAACCAGAATTGCAACATCTGGGATAAATAAGGCCCGAGAAGGAGACATACAAAGAACAGACCATATACTAGTTAGACAAGTGGATACAGGCTGCAGAGTAATGCAGCGAAGTATGAACAAAGATTTGACGGTATGGAATACTGGTGCATATAAGAAGTCCACTTTCATTAAAAGTTCCATCGGGAAAAGGATCCGATGAATATAAATCATAGCCCGAGATGGGATGGATAACAGTAGAGCATAATTTGGGTTCTTGTAAACAAACACAAACAGGGGGAAACTGGGAGAGCAACACCTGAAGCTCATCTTGGTTACCTCTGAGGCCTCGGATATTTCACTTTAAATAAGCCATGATTTGCGAAGAGAAAGATACAAGAAATCTGAAGGCAGAGATATCTACAGACTAGAAAGGTTAGAAAAGTCCACATGTGGAGGGAGCAGAAAACGAACAAGCAGCGAAGGGTTGGAATACTGTGAAGAAAGGAGTTGGGCAGATGGAGAAGAGTGAAGAGGAGCGACAGGAGGTGAATCGGTGTCCATCAATGGTTTAGTCTGTGCAATGTAGTCTGAGACAGCTTCAGTTGTTTTAGAGGACAAGGACGTTGTATGTGGGACGATACTGGATATAGGAGGAGGGTGAGTGAAGATCAAGGCGACGACGGAATTTACTAACGTGGGTGGGAGGGTGGGGGGGGGGAGAGGTTAGAGGTAGCTTGAGAAGAAGCTTGGGAGGGGACAGGACAGGAAGATACTGTACGAGGGGGAGGATGTACCTCCACATTCGCAACAGAACGAATAAGAGGTAAAGATCCAGGTACTGAGACTGGACATGAAAGATTTACCCTTAGGAGATTTGTTAGACTTTAAAGAAGTAGAGAGGCGAGGGGGAGGAGCGTTCTGCGAGGTCTTGTAGACATAGAAGCTTGCATGCGAGATGAAGATTGGAGAACAGTAGGAGTCCAGGACTGCAAAAGAGTAAAGAAAGGACTGTGGAAGGTGTGATTGCAGGGAAGACTGCTGGAATTTGGACCCCAGAGGTTGGGGGTCTCTTAGTATCTCGAGAATAAGAAATACAGGGAAATTTTCCCTGGAGGTGTAGATGAGAGACTGCCATGATGTAAGTAAAGCCTTTTGTCTCTTTAAGACAAATTTCACGTTAGTTCAAATAAACCTTGCAATGACAAGAATAAGATAGATGAGCTTCATGACAATTAAGGCAGGAGAGAGGTAGACCACAAGATGTATTTGTATGGTCATCAGCACCACAGACTGTGCCATGAACCTGCAATATTTCGTTGGATGGCCAAAGCATCGGGAATTTCTACACTGTTGAAGTGTCGGGGTCACCTGTCGTACTTGTAAACGGTGTTCCGCAATATAAACCGATGATGGAAGTTCACGGCAGTCAAAAGTTAAGCGAGCTACATTGCAGGGAGTAGCGTCTCCGCCTGTGGGCAGGCAGTACATACGTGTCTATTTTAAGTATCGGGAGGTCTTGGAACTCAAACTGTTTCATAATGTCATCACCACATGTCTGGAAATTACGTTGAACAACGTTATGTGGTAGAATGACAGTTGAACATTGAGACACTTATGCAACATATGGGAATCTTTACCGAAGAAACGTTTCGTCACACAGAGGCTTCATCAGTCCACTGCAAAGCAGAAAGGTGTAAGGAGACGAGTAGTTTGAGGTGATCAGTCTCTCAGCCTGGAGTCGATGTGTTCAGTCTATCAATCTTGTAGAAAGTACAGCATAGGGCTGTAGACGTGGCTTATATACTGTAGTCAGGTGAGGCGAAGCAGGAGGAGGCGGAGTCATAGTGGAATCATCACTAGTTTAAGACTTCGTCCAAAGGTTGGACAAGTGTTGAAGCCAATCAATGCCACTTTAATACAGATTCTGGAATCTTCTGCAAAGGATGATACATTACTAAGATGTATCTGTTTCAG
Source organism: Cherax quadricarinatus (assembly GCF_038502225.1). Taxonomy (NCBI): domain Eukaryota; kingdom Metazoa; phylum Arthropoda; class Malacostraca; order Decapoda; family Parastacidae; genus Cherax; species Cherax quadricarinatus. The sequence goes on from NC_091357.1 coordinate 2,972,204, forward strand.
ATGTCGCATCATACTGCTCGCTGACTGGTTCTTGCATGTCAGAGCATGCATCAAGACCCCATGATACTGCAGTGTCTGAGAGTTGTGACAAATGGTTTAAAACCGACACGTTAAAGATTCCCATATGTTGCACAAGTGTCTCAATCTTCAACTTATCGGCTTTAAACCATTTGTAACATCTGTCAGACACTACAACATCATGGGGTCTTGATACATGCTCTGACATGCAAGAACCAGTCAGCGAGCAGTATGATGCGACATCTGACACAGATACATCCTAGTAATGTAGCATCCTTTGCAGAAGATACCAGAATTTGTATTAAAGTGGTATTGATTGGCCCAACAAATCTCCATGCTAACATAAACGTAGTCTTCCAGTGGGCCACTGACAACAATAAGATGTTCAATGAGGATAAGTTACAGTTACTACATTATGGAGAAAGACTGGAACGAAGTATAAACCGACTCGAATCACTAAATAGAGCGTAAGACTAACTCTAGAGACCTGAAAGTGATTAAGTCAGATCTTACCTTCAATTATCACAAATGTCATAATCAAACAAAATGATAGGATGGATAGCTAAGATCTTAAAAACAAGGGATGCCAAGCCAATGATCCAAGTCATTTGTTCTCTCTTGGCTGGAAATACTGCTGTACTCTAACAGCTCCGTTGAAGGCAGGCAAAACAGCAGACCTGGATCATGTATACACTGCTCACATACTCAATTAAGCACCTAAATTATTGAGAACGTATAAAGTCCCTCGACCTGTTCTCATTGGAATGTAGTTAAGAGGGGTTCTATTACTCTACACCTGGGAAATTCTGAAAGGATTGGTCCCAAATTTACACACACACACACACACACAGTTTCCCAATGAAAGTAAGAGTTGACAGACGGTACTAAATTCTCCAATTGAAAAACGGGTGAAATAAGCACACTAAGCTATCAATTAATAAATGTGAGGAGACCAAGACTTTTCTATACCCTCCCTTCATACATAAGGGAGATTTGTAACAGACCCCTGGCTGTCTTTAAGAAGGAACTGAACAAGTTTTTCAAGTCAGTGCCTGGTCAACCGGGCTGTAGTGCTTATGTTTGATTTAGTGCAGCTAGCACCAACAAGCTGGCTGTTGAGGGCGTTAATCCTCAACAACCAGCCTGAACCAATCGGGGAACAGTATGCAGTGGCAGGCAATAATCAATTATTATTATTAATTATTATTATTATCAAAATGAAGCGCTAATAACCAATGAGCAAACAGGGTGTCAATGACCGGCAATAACTAGAGAACAAGAAACCCTCATAAGCGCGTATATTAATAAATTTTAATGTTTTTTAGCCAATTATACATGCCACTACACACCTCGTCCTTGTTTTGCCAACTGGTTGGGTCGAACGATTGATCAAAGCCAATTTCACCACCTGGTCACATATTTATTGTCAAATGATGGATATTCTGCATTGTTGACACACTGACAACATCAGAGTGTTGGGATTTTGAGTGCATGTTGCAAGAGTAATCAATTATAGGGGAAAACCTAATTGTAACTAGGGTCTCCATGTTTGTGTTGTAAGGTGGTGTGTGTGCTCACTCTAGTTTCCTTGCTGAGTATTCATGGAACTGTACTCACGGCGGTGTACTTCCCGAGGTACACTCACTGATGTGTACCTCTGAAGTATACTCGCTGAGGTGCACTCAATGGGGTAAACTCAATGATGTATAATTAATAAGGTGTACGCAGTGAGTTGCGTACATCTTATTGATTACACACTGAGGTGTACTCACGGATTTATACTCGCCAAGTTATACTCAACGAGATATACTCAACTAGTCAGGCTTTTTTAGGGTGCGCTCGCTCTCTCGCTCTCTCTCGCTCTCTTTAGCTTTTGGACCAGTTCAAAGCATTCAATCAACTAACTTGGCTGTCCTTCGGCCGTTATAGCCTAACGTAGCAATTTTTTGAGAGCGTGTACAGAGATATTCCACTAGTTTCATCCACGTCATTCCACCTTTTTTTGGCTACCTTGCATCGAAGATCCTTTCTTAACATACCCGTGGCTGAGATAAATGTTTTTTAAAACCAATAAGTAGCTTAGAGATCTGTGAGGTAACTAGAAAGTCTAGAATATATTTCGCTGTTCATTTGTTCTATTAGTCCACTGGTTGGCGATATATCTATTTAATAAATTATTTTTTTTTATTATCACACCGGCCGATTCCCACCAAGGCAGGGTGGCCCGAAAAAGAAAAACTTTCACCATCATTCACTCCATCACTGTCTTGCCAGAAGGGTGCTTTACACTACAGTTTTTAAACTGCAACATTAACACCCCTCCTTCAGAGTGCAGGCACTGTACTTCCCATCTCCAGGACTCAAGTCCGGCCTGCCGGTTTCCCTGAATCCCTTCATAAATGTTACTTTGCTCACACTCCAACAGCACGTCAAGTATTAAAAACCATTTGTCTCCATTCACTCCTATCAAACACGCTCACGCATGCCTGCTGGAAGTCCAAGCCCCTCGCACACAAAACCTCCTTTACCCCCTCCCTCCAACCCTTCCTAGGCCGACCCCTACCCCGCCTTCCTTCCACTACAGACTGATACACTCTTGAAGTCATTCTGTTTCGCTCCATTCTCTCTACATGTCCGAACCACCTCAACAACCCTTCCTCAGCCCTCTGGACAACAGTTTTGGTAATCCCGCACCTCCTCCTAACTTCCAAACTACGAATTCTCTGCATTATATTCACACCACACATTGCCCTCAGACATGACATCTCCACTGCCTCCAGCCTTCTCCTCGCTGCAACATTCATCACCCACGCTTCACACCCATGACTTAAGAAATCGTAATGACACGATTGCAAATAAACCATACCCCCGGCCGGGATTGAACCCGCGGTCATAGAGTCTCAAAACTCCAGCCCGTCGCGCTAGCCACTAGACCAGCTAGCCACAATAAGATTCATCCAACTAGGTATATTTCTACACCATAGGAAAGTTAGCACAGGCACCTCTGTGACCACAAATGCAAGTTTTTACAGACGAATCTCCAGCTAGCGTGGCCGTGACGAACTCTAGCTCAAGTCCCTTCACTGCCGTCAACATGACTTAAGAGTTTTGAGACTCTATGACCGCGGGTTCAATCCCGGCCGGGGGTATGGTTTATTTGCAATCGTGTCATTACGATTTCTTAAGTCATGTTGACGGCAGTGAAGGGACTTGAGCTAGAGTTCGTCACGGCCACGCTAGCTGGAGATTCGTCTGTAAAAACTTGCATTTGTGGTCACAGAGGTGCCTGTGCTAACTTTCCTATGGTGTAGAAATATACCTAGTTGGATGAATCTTATTGTGGCTAGCTGGTCTAGTGGCTAGCGCGACGGGCTGGAGTTTTGAGACTCTATGACCGCGGGTTCAATCCCGGCCGGGGGTATGGTTTTTTCACACCCATATAAGAGCGTTGGTAAAACTATACTCTCATACATTCCCCTCTTTGCCTCCAAGGACAAAGTTCTTTGTTTCCACAGACTCCTAAGTGCACCACTCACTCTTTTTCCCTCATCAATTCTATGATTCACCTCATCTTTCATAGACCCATCCGCTGACACGTCCACTCCCAAATATCTGAATACGTTCACCTCCTCCATACTCTCTCCCTCCAATCTGATATTCAATCTTTCATCACCTAATCTTTTTGTTATCCTCATAACCTTACTCTTTCCTGTATTCACCTTTAATTTTCTTCTTTTGCACACCCTACCAAATTCATCCACCAATCTCTGCAACTTCTCTTCAGAATCTCCCAAGAGCACAGTGTCATCAGCAAAGAGCAGCTGTGACAACTCCCACTTTGTGTGTGATTCTTTATCTTTTAACTCCACGCCTCTTGCCAAAACCCTCGCATTTACTTCTCTTACAACCCCATCTATAAATATATTAAACAACCACGGTGACATCACACATCCTTGTCTAAGGCCTACTTTTACTGGGAAAAAATTTCCCTCTTTCCTACATACTCTAACTTGAGCCTCACTATCCTCGTAAAAACTCTTCACTGCTTTCAGTAACCTACCTCCTACACCATACACTTGCAACATCTGCCACATTGCCCCCCTATCCACCCTGTCATACGCCTTTTCCAAATCCATAAATGCCACAAAGACCTCTTTAGCCTTATCTAAATACTGTTCACTTATATGTTTCACTGTAAACACCTGGTCCACACACCCCCTACCTTTCCTAAAGCCTCCTTGTTCATCTGCTATCCTATTCTCCGTCTTACTCTTAATTCTTTCAATTATAACTCTACCATACACTTTACCAGGTACACTCAACAGACTTATCCCCCTATAATTTTTGCACTCTCTTTTATCCCCTTTGCCTTTATACAAAGGAACTATGCATGCTCTCTGCCAATCCCTAGGTACCTTACCCTCTTCCATACATTTATTAAATAATTGCACCAACCACTCCAAAACTATATCCCCACCTGCTTTTAACATTTCTATCTTTATCCCATCAATCCCGGCTGCCTTACCCCCTTTCATTTTACCTACTGCCTCACGAACTTCCCCCACACTCACAACTGGCTCTTCCTCACTCCTACAAGATGTTATTCCTCCTTGCCCTATACACGAAATCACAGCTTCCCTATCTTCATCAACATTTAACAATTCCTCAAAATATTCCTTCCATCTTCCCAATACCTCTAACTCTCCATTTAATAACTCTCCTCTCCTATTTTTAACTGACAAATCCATTTGTTCTCTAGGCTTTCTTAACTTGTTAATCTCACTCCAAAACTTTTTCTTATTTTCAACAAAATTTGTTGATAACATCTCACCCACTCTCTCATTTGCTCTCTTTTTACATTGCTTCACCACTCTCTTAACTTCTCTCTTTTTCTCCATATACTCTTCCCTCCTTGCATCACTTCTACTTTGTAAAAACTTCTCATATGCTAACTTTTTCTCCCTTACTACTCTCTTTACATCATCATTCCACCAATCGCTCCTCTTCCCTCCTGCACCCACTTTCCTGTAACCACAAACTTCTGCTGAACACTCTAACACTACATTTTTAAACCTACCCCATACCTCTTCGACCCCATTGCCTATGCTCTCATTAGCCCATCTATCCTCCAATAGCTGTTTATATCTTACCCTAACTGCCTCCTCTTTTAGTTTATAAACCTTCACCTCTCTCTTCCCTGATGCTTCTATTCTCCTTGTATCCCATCTACCTTTTACTCTCAGTATAGCTACAACTAGAAAGTGATCTGATATATCTGTGGCCCCTCTATAAACATGTACATCCTGAAGTCTACTCAACAGTCTTTTATCTACCAATACATAATCCAACAAACTACTGTCATTTCGCCCTACATCATATCGTGTATACTTATTTATCCTCTTTTTCTTAAAATATGTATTACCTATAACTAAACCCCTTTCTATACAAAGTTCAATCAAAGGGCTCCCATTATCATTTACACCTGGCACCCCAAACTTACCTACCACACCCTCTCTAAAAGTTTCTCCTACTTTAGCATTCAAGTCCCCTACCACAATTACTCTCTCACTTGGTTCAAAGGCTCCTATACATTCACTTAACATCTCCCAAAATCTCTCTCTCTCCTCTGCATTCCTCTCTTCTCCAGGTGCATACACGCTTATTATGACCCACTTCTCGCATCCAACCTTTACTTTAATCCACATAATTCTTGAATTTACACATTCATATTCTCTTTTCTCCTTCCATAACTGATCATTTAACATTACTGCTACCCCTTCCTTTGCTCTAACTCTCTCAGATACTCCAGATTTAATCCCATTTATTTCCCCCCACTGAAACTCTCCTACCCCCTTCAGCTTTGTTTCGCTTAGGGCCAGGACATCCAACTTCTTTTCATTCATAACATCAGCAATCATCTGTTTCTTGTCATCCGCACTACATCCACTCACATTTAAGCAACCCAGTTTTATAAAGTTTTTCTTCTTCTCTTTTTTAGTAATTGTATACAGGAGAAGGGGTTACTAGCCCATTGCTCCCGGCATTTTAGTCGCCTCATACGACACGCATGGCTTACGGAGGAAAGATTCTTTTCCACTTCCCCATGGACAATAGAAGAAATAAAAAAGAACAAGAGCTATTTAGAAAAAAGAGAAAAACCTAGATGTATGTATATATATATATGCATGTGCGTGTCTGTGAAGTGTGACCAAAGTGTAAGTAGGAGTAGCAAGATATCCCTGTTATCTTAGCGTGTTTATGAGACAGAAAAAGAAACCAGCAATCCTACCATCATGCAAAACAGTTACAGGTTTTTGTTTCACAGTCATCTGGCAGGACGGTAGTACTTCCCTGGGTGGTTGCTGTCTACCAACCTACTACCTAGCAATATGTCTCACTTTTCCCACGGATAATCTAGATAATCAGGTTCCTTCTGTGTCTCCCGTATCCTCGTTCCTCTTATGCTTATCCCTCTTTTCTTGTCTACTCTGCCATGACCTCTTGAGAATTTTATCTTGTTTACTCTGCCATGGACTCTGAAAATCACGTCGTGATCACATATTTGCCGATTATATTGACGTGAACGAAACACTTGGGTGTGTGGAAAAAGACACTTACGTCCAGTTCAGGACATTTATTAGAATAAGCTTTCGTCTCGAGTGACTTCAGTCATACTGAAGCCACTAATGGCGGAACGTTCCCTCTAATAAATGTCCTTCAGCTGTCTTTTTCCACACCTTGTCGGTATCACCATACCTGTTCTTCGTTCGAGACTTTAATGGTTTCTTCCCACAATATTAGATTTATTTCTCGTGAATTTTATATGGTCAGCTTAAGTGGTATACAGGTAGGTTGTTTACATACATCATAACGAGGAGGTACCTTAAGAGTTGAAGATTAAGACATACGTGCAATAACTGGGTATCTTCATTGATGAAACGTTTCGCCTACACAGTAGGCTTGTTCAGTTAAATATTGAGTGAGCAGAACAACTGCCCCGTCTGTGTTCGACTGTTTCGCCTACTGTGTAGGCGAAACATTTCAACAATAAAGATACCCAACTGTTGCATGTGTCTCTTAATCTTCAGCGTGTCGGTATTTTATACCACTTTCATCCATAAGTTATTCCTATGGGACACTTTAAAATATGAGAGTTCCTATCTTATCATTGAATTTTATTTTGTTTTTGTCTCGCTGGGATAGGGTAACTATACAAAGGAATAATGTAAATTATATTAATCCGTTTCAAACCCCAAAAATTAAACTTACAAAAGCACTTACATAAATACACTTACATAACTGTTCGCGTTTTGAGCTGTTCGTATCCCGAGGTACCACTAACTGTTCACGTTTTGAGCTGCTCGTATCCCGAGGTACCACTAATTGTTCACGTTTTGAGCTGCTCGTATCCTGAGGTACCACTAATTGTTCCCGTTTTGAGCTGCTCGTATCCCGAGGTACCACTATATTTCTCTTTCTTGTGCCTGCAGGTTAGGTAAGGTTTGTCAGGAAAAAGGACAAGCGTTTCCTGACGTCGGTCTTAGTCATACGATGACCTACAGCTGGAGCTTTTATCTGAACGAGGCCTTCCGATGGCTTACCAGTCCACCCCTTTAAAAAAAATATTGTAAATAGAATTTACCTACAGCATGTGGACCAGTGCTAGGTGAGGCACGTGAAGAACTTTCTGCACTCTAAGAACATATTCATCGAGCCAACCCCATCTAATTATCGTCTGTAGAGTAAAAGAACACAAGTCGAGTTTTATCATATATGATAAATCTCCAGGAGAGCGAAACGTTGCCACAATAAAACGCCACATTAGTTGCACTTGTGTCCTTTTACCTTGCATATTGTAGGCATTGATTTAATAGAATTTTAAATGATTAATTTATAGAGCGAGATTTATTTCCCTTCCTCTCGCTCTGCCTCCCTTCTTTCCCTTCTCTTCTTTACTTTTCTCCCTTTATTATTTTTAGTGATCTTCACATATATTTTCAGCATATAAAATAACAGTGCATATATCAATCAAGTGATCTTCAGATAACTTCGTCGTATATTATATCACGGGAGAAAAGTTCTCGTGACAGTCCGACTTACGAGGTTCACCTCTTGTTTTCTTTATACATTAACACTTCTAAGTCAGGACTTGCCCTTCCTTCACTGTAGGTAAACCTGTTAGCGTCCAGTTCTTCCAGTCAATCTGGTTTTGAAATCATTCAGATCATGAGACTGGCCTCTGGTTTTCCTTGGCACTGACATGCTTATTTTGCAGTTTATTTTGTGTTTTTAGCCTGAGATTTCTTTTGTTTAATAAGGGCGGATTGGGAAAGTCAGTGATAATAGTAGTGAATACTTCGTTAACTTTCCAGCTTTGCAATAGATGGCATCACAGTCTCCTCACACCTCTCTAGTAGTGCATTGCTAACAATCCCTATTACTTCCAAGTTTCTTATTATCCAGGAATCCCCGTGAAAGACAGCATCCCTATTCCCATTTTTTTTTCATTTTGGTTCATGTGATTGTAATGAGATTTGGATGGTGGTCTCTGACTCTCTCGTTGACTATGTTCGTCTCATTTAAGATCTCATCTATGCAAACTGAGATTTCACGCTTTCATGAATATGAGCTATATAAATAAGACATGAGAGAAGAGAGGAGAGAGGGAGAGAGAAAGAAGGACGAGGAGAGAGAGAAGAGGAGAGGGAGAAGATAGGAGAGAGAGAGGAGAGGGAGGAGAGAGGAGAGGGAGAAGATAGGAAAGAGAGAGAAGATAGAGAGGAGACAGAGAGGAGAGAGAAGAGAAAGAGAATACATCCACAGAGAGGCACAAACACTTCACGAAGTTTCAAAAGTCGCCACAACCAATGATTCAACTCCAGCATCAACAACTAGGCGAGTACACATCTCTTGTTTATAAATATCATCGTTTCCGTTACCCTTCAAAAAATAAGAAACAACATCCTTTATATCTGGCAAAAAAAAAAAAAAACTGCCACGAGTCATAAATTTACTTAAAATTTCAGAAATTCTAGAGCGCAACCAACCGCTCTTATCTGTGTATGGCAGATGCACCTAACAAGCAACAATGAATAACAGGCTAGGCTGGAGAGATGATAAATATGCGGCGGTAGTGGCATTTCCTGGCTTATTATGGTATATTCTGGCTTATTAAGTGGCGTTGGGGCTCGTGTGGGAGTATTAGTGAGCGTTTAATGTGTGCTGGTGAGACGCTGAGTGGTGGGGAGGACCTATTGTAAGTGTAGTGGCTAGTAACTATACTAATTCATGCTCCATTACCTTGCTTATGCTCTCATGCCCAGGAGGAGGAGGAGGAGGAGGAGGAAGAGGGCAAGGAATATAAGGAAGAAGAAACATGAAGGGGAAGACCTGTACACCTTGTACATGTACTTGTAGAAATAAAGATTATTATAAGGCAATGAAGAAGGGAAGGAGTACACGAGAAGGTAGACAGCAGAAAACTTCGTCGTCCACACCGAGGCTATTGACCGAGAAGTATCTGTTATTTAATTTCAAGACTAATGGAAATTCTTTTTTCCATTATCCTTTGTTAGGATACCGACATTTTACTTAGAAGTTCTTATCACCATCTACTCCTTCCGGCCACCCCGGCAAAACAAAGGCGTGTACAATACGACGTATTCGAAAAAAAATCCGACGAACATTTGATAGGAAAGGTGCCATTCCAGTACAAAGAATACTAAAGTTAGAAAGATCAAAAAAGCGCACAATACCGTGACTGGAATACATAAATAACCCGCACATAGGAGAGAGAAGCTTACGACGACGTTTTGGTCCGACTTGGACCATTAACTAGTCACACTAACACACGAAGGTGTGTTAGTGTATAACTGATTACTCGCTCACATTAGTTTCACCACTAAATACTGTGATATTAACAGCAGCACCACTGTACTAAACTAAATCCCTACCTGCATAGTTCAAAGTATGGATTGTAATCTACTTAATGAGCAAGAAATGTTCAGAGAATCATACCAGTACTCCAGGATTGGGCTTGTGATCACCCCTGGATAAGTTATCACTTACGTCGAGCTTATTCTTAAGAGCTGACACTATCTCGGTGTTACTGATACGTTAGTCAGCACTTAACACTAATGTGAGTGTTAATCCCGGTTAAGGAGAGCCCACGCTTAGTGTGTGGATTTCAGCTTAAATCCAGAGAAAACACTAATTGCACTTAAAATGATTTGCAGTATTTATCTAGTGGCTAGAAATGCTACTAGATAAAGCGGTGATTATTAATTCGGCTTTCCTGAGCCTGCATCACTGATGTTTAACAATAGCCTAACTAAAAATATTTTTAATAACCATAATTTTTAAAGATAAGCCAGTGGAAGGCCTCAGTCAGATGACCTAAAGCTCCAGCTGCGGGTCATAAATATGACTAAGAACGGCGTTAGGAAACACTCGTCCTGTTTCGTATCAAAGCTTACCTAAGTTGTTTAGTGCTTGGCACTAAGAAGAGTGCCCCAGGGTAGCCCAGCCCGTCCAGCCTACACTGTACCCGGGGTGATGCTGCTACACTGATGACCATGGTGAGTTAAGTGGTCACTTCAGTGTAACACTTGTTTATGCAAGGTGAAGAGTGAAGGTGAGGGGTGAAGATGAGGGTTGAGGAGAGGGTTGAAGGTGAGGGGTGAGGATAGGGGTGAAGGTGAGGGGTGAGGAGAGGGGTGAAGATGAGGGTTGAGGAGAGGGTTGAAGGTGAGGGGTGAGGGTGACGAAGGAGAGGGGTGAAGGTGAGGGGTTAGGGTGAGGGGGAAGGTGAGGGGTAAGATGAGAGGTGAGGGGGAAGGTGAGGTTAGAGGAGACAGGTGAGGGGAGAGAGGGAAGGTGAGGGGAGAGAGGGAAGGTGAGGGGGAGAGAGGGAAGGTGAGGGGTGAGGGGGAATGTGAGGGGAGAGGAGGAAGGTGAGGGGTGAGGGAAGAGAGGGAAGGTGAGGAGTGAGAGGGAAGGTGAGGGGTGAGATGGGATGAACACACTTAGCCCGAGAGAATCAAAAGTTGAACACTGGTTCTCGCTGTTTCGCGCAGCTTCGAGCAACCTTCATGATGTTTCGAACATTCTTACGTAGTTTTGAGCACTACCGAAGGCCTACACGAATTTCCTTTGTAATTACATTAATTTTTCCCAACTTTTCTGTTGTATGGAATACTTAACATTTCAAACAGTTCAAAGGAACTTCCCCAGTTTCAGTTTCGCGCAGTTTCCCCAGTTTCAAAGTTTGGCGCAGTTTTCCCAGTTTCAAAGTTTAGAGCAGTTTCCCCAGTTTCAAAGTTTCGCGCAATTTTCTCAGTTTCAAAGTTTCGCGCAGTTTTCCCAGTTTCAGTTTCGCGCAGTTTTCCCAATTTTACAGCTTCGTGCAATTTCTAGCGGTCTCCCCAGTTTCACAGTTTCCCAAAGTTACCAGCAGTTTCCCCAGTTTCATGATTCTAGCTGTCTGACCAGTTTCACAGTTTCGCTCAGATTCATGTAGTTTCCACAGTTTCACAATTTCAGTTTCCCGTTTCACAATTTCAGTTTCTCCAGTTTCACAATTTCAGTTTCCCCAGTTTCACAATTTTATGCAGTTTCCCCAGTTTCACAATTTCAGTTTACTCAGTTTCACAATTTCTTGCAGTTTCACAATTTCAGTTTCCCCAGTTTCACAATTTCATGCAGTTTCTCCAGTTTCACAATTTCAGTTTACTCAGTTTCACAATTTCTTGCAGTTTCACAATTTCAGTTTCCCCAGTTTCACAATTTCATGCAGTTTCTCCAGTTTCACAATTTCAGTTTACTCAGTTTCACAATTTCAGTTTCCCCAATTTCACAGTTTCATGCAGTTTCCCCAGTTTCACAATTTCAGTTTCCCCAGTTTCACAATTTCACGCAGTTTCTCCAGTTTCACAATTTCAGTTTACTCAGTTTCACAATTTCAGTTTCCCCAATTTCACAGTTTCATGCAGTTTCCCCAGTTTCACAATTCAGTTTCCCGAGTTTCACAATTTCATACAATTTCCCCAGTTTCACAGTTTCTCCCAGTTTCACAGTTTCTCCCAGTTTCACGCGCTTTACAGAACCGCCGAAGCGTTAAAATAGTGAACCAGGTGTAATATCTCAGTTGTGGTGTTAACCTGTGGTATTTAACTCAGTATTTATGGTGTAATTAACCACACTGATGACTACGAATTAATTCTGATTAACATTTATTGCATGGACTCCATTTATTTTTTCCGTAAGCATTTAAATTTAGCTAATAGTGGAGAGTGAGTTTGTGTTGGAATGTGTGTGTGTGTGTGTGTGTGTGTGTGTGTGTGTGTGTGTGTGTGTGTGTGTGTGTGTGTGTGTGTGTACATGTGTACTCACCTCTGTGATTGCAGGAGTCGATTCACAGCTCCCGGCCCCGCCACTTCGCTGGTTTGCTACTAGGTCCACTGTCTCACTGCTCCATGAACTTCATCATACCTCTTCTTAAAGCTATGTATGGTTCCTGCCTCCACTACATCACTCTCCAGACTATTCCACTTCCCGAAAACTCTGTGACTGAAGAAATACTTCCTAACATCCCTGTGACTCAAATGATTTTTTAACTTCCAGTTGTGTCCCCTTGTTGTGTCCTATCTCTGAAACATTCTGTCTCTGTCCATCTTGTCAATTCCCTCACTATCTTATATGTCGTTATTATGTCCTCTCCCATCCCTCCTGTCCTCTAGCGTCGTCAGGCTGAGGTTCTTTAACCTCTCCTCATTGGACATATCCTTCAGCTCTAACCTTTTCACTTTAGTTTATAGACGTATCTGACCAGGTGTGGGTTCCATACTAGTGCTGCATACTCCAATATGGGCCTGACGTATACGGTCTACAGTTTGTTGAATGATTCCTTACTAAGGCATGGAAACGCTATTCTCAGGTTTGCCAGGCGCCCATATGCTGCAGCAGTTATTTGGTTGATGTGCGTCTCAAATGTACTCGGTATGATACTCATACCAAGATCCTTTTCCTTGAGTGAGGTTTGCAGTCTCTGGCTCCCTGGACTGTACTCCGTCTGCGGTCTTCTTTCCAGTTTCCCAATCTTCATGACTTTGCACTTGGTGGGGTTGAACTCCAGAAGCCAGTTTCTGAATCAGGAATGCAGCTTGTAGTTCTGTCTGGTCCTCGTCTGATTGAATTCTCATTAGCTTCACATCTGCAAACAGGGACACTTCTGAGTATTATTTCCGTCATGTCGTTCACAAATACCAGAAACAGCACCTGTCCTAGGACTGATCCCTGTGGAATCCCCGCTCGTCACAGGCGCCCACTCTGACACCTCGTCAAGTACCCTGACTCGCTGTTGTCTTCCCGACAGATATTCTCCGATCCATTGTAGTGCCTTCCTGTTATCCCTGCCTGATCCTCCAGCTTTTCCACTTATCCCTTGTGTGGAACTATCAAACGCCTTCTTACAGTCCAAGAAAACACAATCTACCCACCCTTCTCTCTCTTGTCTTACTCCTGTCACCCTGTCACAGAACTCCAGTAGGTTTGTGATACTGGATTTCCCGTCCCTGAAACCGTGCTGGTTATCGTTGATAAGCTCATTCCTTTCTAGGTGCTCCACCACTCTTCTCCTGACGATCTTCTCCATGACTTTGCATACTATACATGTCAGTGACACTGGTCTGTAGTTTAATGCTTTGTGTTGTCTCCTTTTTTAAAAAATTGCAACTACATTTGCTGTCTTCTGTACCTCAGGTAGGAGCCCTGTTACGATAGATGTGTTGAAGACTGTTTTTAGTGGTACACATAGCGCCTCTGCTCTTCCTGTCAGGACCCATGGAGAGATATTATCCGGCCACATCGCCTTTAAGGTGTCTAGCTCGCTTAGCAGCCTCATCAATTCTTCCTCGGTTGTATGTATTGTGTCCAACACTTGATGATGTACCCCGCCTCTCCGTTTTTCAGAAATTCCTTGTCTCCTCTGTGAACACTTCTTTGAATCTCACGTTGAGCTCCTCACATATTTCTCGGTCGCTTCTTGTGATCTCTCCTCCTTCCCTTCTCAGCCTGATTACCTGGTCCTTGACTGTTGTTTTCCTCCTGATGTGGCTGTACAACAGCTTCGGGTCAGATTTGGCTTTCGTTATGTTATTTTCGTTTTGTCGTTGGGCCTCCCACGACTCACGAAATCATAATGACACGATTGCATATTCATTTCTGGCTTTACGACTGCTCTCCTTATTCTGCTGGGTCCCTTGCCTTCTATACTTCTTCCATTCTCTACCACACTTGGTTTTGGCCTCTCTACACCTTTGGGTGAACCAAGGGCTCATCCTGGCTTTCTCGTTATTTATATTACCCTTGGGTACAAACCTCTCAGCTTCCTTGCATATTGTCACATATTCCTTCATGTGAGAGAGAGAGAATGAGAGAGAGAGAGAGAGATAAAACGAGAAAGATAAAAAGAGAGAAAGATAAGGAGAGAGAATCGAGTGAAACAGAGAGATGACAGTAGAGAACAGAGCAAGACGCCTCATCTTTCGCCTGGACCCATCCTGGATAGCTGTGTCATTTGAGCAGAGCCTTAATACAGGAGGGATGTGGGTGGCCTTACTGTTAAGTACAAGGCCAGCACTGCCAAAGTACCACACTTGGCTCCACCATGGAAGTGGATACCTAATAAATGAGCATTAGGTAAGAGTCAAGATCACTGACGAGAAACAGAGGTTGTTTCTGAAGTGCTTCGTATCTCCCTGCAGAGTACCTCTCTCCAGGTGCGATATATTCTCAACAACTCTGAGTGAGGTGTGTTTCAGCGTCCTCAGATGTGAAAGCAGTTCTCTAAACAAGGTTGAAGGTGTGTTGTAGCGTCTTCAGATGCGAGAGATTCTCTGATCAAACAGGATGAGTTGGGGTTAGTCTCCCTAGATGTGAGATCACAACTTTAAACATGTGGGTGCATTGCTCACGAGACTGTGAAAATTCTCCCTGGGTATATAAAAAGACCATCAACAACTGAAGAAATATAAAGATTACAGAATAATTTCGCATTGTAAAGCCAATGATCGTCAAAAATTTACATTAGCGTAATTAGGCGTTTTTAGTACATAAGTAAGAATTTGTCCGTATCAAAAGTGACTTACAGAAAAAGTGACTAGCGCTCAGGCATAAAAGATCTTGATTACAAAATTTGAGAATCAGAAAGAACTGTAGAGAGACTGACTTAAACTGTAGTAGCATATAATGTGTAGTTAGAGATATAGTGGAAATTCACATTAACTAGTAGCAAGGTTAACCAAGCCAGAGTGAAGGCTCATAGTATCTTAGAAACAGAGTTGATCCAGTATGCGTAGTGAGAGGAGGTTGCCAGTAACCTGGGGGGTTGAGCAAGAATGAGTGAGGTAAGTGAAAGTTCAGTGGAACTTAGAAACAAAGACGATCAAACATGCCTTACGTAGTTGAAGATTCACAGTAATTTTGAAACACGATCAAGCATAAGGTGAGAGACGAGACTTTGCAGCAATACAAAGTACCCACAAGAAAGTAAACAACGTCCAAAACACTCTTCCACGAGCAATTTATCCATCGCCGAGCTATACATTCTTACACTAGTCAACAGGAACATTCCCTAAGAGACCATATAACTGGGATAGTGGAGGAAACGAAGGGGTGCTCCTCTCTTCTATGTACGGGTTATTTGTGTATTCCACGTATTCCTTTTGTGGTCTACGTCGCGTCTGGTGTATGTGTTTTTTTGTGTACTTACCTGAACACCTGAGAGTTAGTATGACTTAAAAGGTATGACAGACTAGATCTTTCGCCTCGCCATTAGCAGACCAAGAATCAAACCTTCATACTTCTGCCCTCAGTGACCCACAAGGTTAGAGAGTTTCTGAAAAAATAACGGTTTTCTGACCTACGTGGAATCCTACTTGCGAAAGACGAGATTACCAGTAAAACTGTTCTAACTCAGCTCGTACTAGCCATTAGAAAATAAGTTGGATTGAATTTGTCATATTTAAAGAAAGGGAACGAAACAATCGTTATAGAACGAGACGTCACTTTTTCAGGTGATCTAAGATTATTCAACGGATGTTTCTAAGATTATTCAACGGATGTTTCTAAGATTATTCAACGGATGTTTCTAAGATTATTCAACGGATGTTTCTAAGATTATTCAACGGATGTTTCTAAGATTATTCAACGGATGTTTCTAAGATTATTCAACGGATGTTTCTAAGATTATTCAACGGATGTTTCTAAGATTATTCAACGGATGTTTCAATGAAGAAAATATTTCAGAGAACAAACATCGAACTGAATGTTAATGGCGTCACAAAGACGGGGGGAAATTTGATCCGCTGACAATATATTCAGGAGACGAGACGGGTAGGAGTATCATGTGAGAGCAGAGGAAGAGTTACACTACTCAAGAATATATATGAGCCGGGGAAAGAGCGATATTAGAAAGGAACACCATTTTAAAGGGAAGCTGCGGCTTAGAGATCAGATGTGGGAAGAAACAGTAAACAGTAGCATTAGTATGGAAGTAAACAATGACAGCTGTAAGGGTTGGGATACAGACGGCGAGAGCGGTCTTAGATGGACACCATATTTAGTAGACAAAGACTTTCCTTAATTTTAATAAATACAAACTTATGGAAAACATCTGTTGTGTTATCCTGGGAAGTCACACAAATCCACGGATGTTGCAAAAATCAAAAGCAAAAAAAGGAACGGGTTGTCCTCGCAAGACCTTGAAGGTAGCAAGAGCGTTAGCAATATAGCGATCCAGCAAGGCTGACCCTATAATTCATGGGCCATGAATCCATGAATTATTGTTCGGGCACTAATTTTAATTTCCACTTAAACTCGTTTGAAGACAATTAAGAATGATGGATGTAAGTTCAAGAATGACACTCCAGCGGTACACTGACCTGGAGCCTGACAGATACTTTTTGTACTCTATGCTGCGCTGGAAGCTGTGGAGTACAACTGCTATGTTTACTACTCGTGAGCATTATCCTGCTTTTTTTTGTTTATTATTGGCAAAATTAAATGAAACAGACACTGGACATTATTTTGCTTCTAGGGAGTATCTAATCAAGTGAAAAAATGGTTTTGGAGGACCAAAATTGTCAAGTGAGAGACATGTTTGCAACAGTCACAGCAAATTTGGAGGGCCAGGGATCAGCGATAATAATTTTTACCTGACTTATACAGGGAAAAAGGTTAGCTAAAAGAGATAAACGATAACGGATGTCTTTTCAGCTGAATTATATAGAGAAATTTGTTAGTAGGCAACATGCATAAGGATAAAAGGGATAATTAAGTACACGATATATATGGCGTAATGACAGCAATGTTAGATTATATGTTAGTAGATAAAATGTCGATGTGTAGACCCTTGTCTGTAGAAAAGTTTAATATTCTCTCTGTGAATGATTTTCTCGAGAACATGACGACTCTGTACTTCCTGATTCCGGGATACATGAAATTTTCTCTATGGAATTCTTAGTAAATAATAACTAGAATTACGACGATCACTTTGAGAAGCCTGGAAACACTACGGGACTCGTGCATAAAGCATTGAGAAATTTGAAAACTGTCCTCTATGAAGACCTTGAAACGCTTAATATGTGATTAGAATTCCTGAAATATATTCATGGCAAAATAATTTTTTTTTTATTTTTGGCCCAATTTCAACGAAATTTTTACAGTGATTTAAGCAGCATCTGAAGCCTACACACTGTGTAGTGACTTTTTACCTTAAAAATGAGTAGTGCAAAATTCTATAGAGCATAATTTTTTTTTTTTAACAAAATTGGGAAGATGTACAATACTCTAGTTGACATTAGATGAAAGATAATGAATAGATAATTTTTAACCCTACACCGTTTGAACGAAAATGTCAATAGATTGCATAATAAAAAATGTTTTTTACTTTTTTTAAGATTTTTGGAAAAAAAAACAGTAAAAACAAAGCGGTAAAAAATATCCCAAATCCCCAATGAGTGCTAGAAGAATCATTACTCAACGTGTGAAAAAATCATGACATTCCTAATAATACTTTTCGCCAAAAATGGATAATAATGTCAATAACTTAGTCTTGAGTTATACAAATACATATGTTTTCTGTAAAACTCTATGGTCATCGCACGCCACATTTCAATATGTCGCACACCTTAACATGTTGACAGTCCACAGGCGACTGAGCTATTATTACTCCCTGAATTTGAATGGAATCCTCAGAGAAGTTGCAATGTAGTGTATTTAGAATGAAACAATCATAAAAATAGTAATTTTTGGAGGAAAAAAAAGCACGATTTGCCATCATGTTTCTTTTGATGACAGCAAGAACAAAAAAAATATATTTTTGGAAAAAAAAAAATACTTAGAAATATGATAGAAACAAGATAATTCCATCAACACGTTGCCAGAATTATGCACTATTTATCGGTAAGAAAGCATTTTTTCCATAATTTTTCAGTTTTCCTTTTTATCACTCCTAAAAAAAATCGCACCCTCCTTAATGCACAGGGACAGTAAAATAGGAATGAAAATATCGGATGACTTAAAGAAAAATATCCTGAACTATTTTCTAAGCCTAAAGAGCCGGCGTAAATAGCATTTCTACGCAGATGTCCAGAGTTCGTTACAAACTTCGATTTCACCGCCTCAAGTTTTCTCCGGCTCCCCATCTCATAGTGGCAAGATAAATAAAGTATTTACCTGGTATTACCTTTGCATATAAATAGGTCAGAGCGACCGGCTGGCGACCAAGAAACATCGTCTTTAATGGCATACGGCTCCGGAGAACTATCCTGCTGCTCCGCCTCTGGTAATTTTGGTTTAAGGTTCTCTGCCAAGGCGGGAGAGGCACATGATACGGTATTTCCTTCACCTGGTAATGGAATCAGCTCGTGTCTCCGGCTTTCTCAGCTTGGTACTGGAGACAGAATACTACTTACAGGGAGGTTCTAGGCAGCGAATAACAGAAGTTAGGAAGGAAAGTGGCGAGCTCTTGTGACTGACGGCAGGACGAGGTAGTGGTGGTTACAGTGGTAGTAACAGTGGTGTTTAGTGTTAGTAGCGGTGGTGAGGATAGAGTGGTTGTGTTGGTGGAGGTTGCAGGGATTGTAGTAGAGGGTGATGATGGGGTTGCGGTGGTTGTAGAAAATAATGATTTAAAACCACTACCACCATCGTTGATGGTGTCAGTGATAGTGGTGGCTGGGATTGGTGTAGGGCAGTGATGGCAGTAGTAGTACTAGTAAAATTAGTGAAGGTGGGTAGTGTACATGGGTAGTGGTAGTAGTAATTTAACCATGTACTAAATAGGCCAATTACACATGACAACGAAAACATGTAATATATATACACCTATATGCAATAAAAAAAAATTTACTGTCGAGTTTTAGCAAAATAACTCATTGCTTTTTCTAAATGTTTTAATTAAGGGAAACCATTAAATTTAAAATTTTCCGAAAACCATCAAATAACTCTTCATATGTGCACTATTACTCATCAAGATAGAGTTAAACTGTCTGTATTGTCATCAATGTTATTGAGAGCTTTACGTATTTGTAGTCCAGAGTTCATACATGAAGATATATCTAAAATTTATGAAATACCTAATGATCTAAAATACCCAAGAAACTTAAATATGTCTTTTAAAATTGCCAAAAATACTTTTTACAATTTAAAAAGGGTCAACCAACCTTATTCAACTAAAAAAAATGTTGGTTCTCCCTTACCATGAATACTCGGTTAATATGACTTCTCTATTTAAGAATTTTAATATCAAACTGGTTTTTAAAAATCATGATACGGTAAAAAATTTGATACAAAATTCCCCAGAAATGCTGATGGTTGTGTCTACAAGATTCCTTGTAAAATATGAAGATTAAAACAACTTAAACATAACATTAGAAGTGGACAAGATTCTAATGATCTGTTTATTTATCCGAGAGATTTTAACTACCCAACTGGTTTTTAAAGGGCCAAGAAAGTTGTATATAGCAAGTCCATGGTCGAGAATAATACAATAGAATAGAGTTTCATAAAAAAATAGTTTTAAAAATAATATGAATATTGCCTTTGGGTTATACAAATTAGATTCATTTATAGTTAATAAAATTTAGGAAGAATTTAAAATACATTAGACAAGTTAAATTCTTAATTCTTGGGTAGAATATAAATTGTGCTTCACTTGCATCATAAAAAGTCAGGTGTTGTAAGGTAACTGTGATGTGTTGTCTCGTTCTTATGTGCCTTCATGTTGATCTTTTTTTACACTTCCTTGATAATGTGAGAAATCACGAAAGCTCTCGGAGAGAGATTGCGGCAGATGACAAACCCGAACTGCGCTACTCTGAGAAAAGTTCCTCTTCCCCCCCCCCGTGGCTTGTCTTGCATCGTTAAGATCGCCTGTCTGCGATTGTGTGTGTGTGTATATATATATATATATATATATATATATATATATATATATATATATATATATATATATATATATATATATATATATATATATTATATATGTCGTGCCGAATGGGTAAAAATTAAGTAATTTCTAAAATTTTCTCTTATACCTTTAGAGATGTATTTTTTTTAATTTATGTTAATGTAAAAAATAATAATTTTGTACCAAAAGAACATTAGAAAACTTACTTAACCTTATTATAACAAACGCAATTTAATTTAGCCTAATCCAACTAAACTTATTTTAGACAAGTTTACAATAATTTAATAAACAAACACAATGAAATGTATTTTTTTCGTTAAGTTCAGAATGACTTTTGCTAAATTATTGCATACACAAGTTTTTGCTTGCCTTATTCGGCAAGAAAAGCGTTGCTATTTAAGCCAAAATAGCAAGTTTTATCTATTCTGCACGGCATGTATATTTCATTAACTTATAAACAGATTATTTAAACGTTTCCATGACAATTTATCACCATCAGAAAACATTTTTGAAAAATAGCATTAGACTGTGCTAACCAAAATACGGAATTTAGAATGGAAGAACACAAGCAGTAAATAAGGATAGAGCTTAAAAATTAAGTAAACAAATGAGTGACGTGATTATTATCTTTCTGTGTTGACATGCACTGTGTCAGTTGTTGTATCAGTAGCTGTGTCAGTTGTTGTATCAGTAGCTGTGTCAGTTGCTGTATCAGTAGCTGTGTCAGTTGCTGTGTCAGTAGCTGTGTCAGTTGCTGTATCAGTAGCTGTGTCAGTTTCTGTGTCAGTAGCTGTGTCAGTAGCTGTGTCAGTAGCTGTGTCAGTTGTTGTATCAGTAGCTGTGTCAGTTGCTGTATCAGTAGCTGTGTCAGTTGCTGTGTCAGTAGCTGTGTCAGTTGCTGTATCAGTAGCTGTGTCAGTTGCTGTGTCAGTAGCTGTGCCAGTTGCTGTGTCAGTAGCTGTTTCAGTTGCTGTGTCAGTTGCTGTGTCAGTAGCTGTGTCAGTTGCTGTGTCAGTAGCTGTGCCAGTTGCTGCATCAGTAGCTGTGTCAGCTGCTGTATCAGTAGCTGTGTCAGCTGCTGTATCAGTAGCTGTGTCAGCTGTTGTATCAGTAGCTGTATCAGCTGCTGTATCAGTAGCTGTGTCAGTTGCTGTATCAGTAGCTGTATCAGCTGCTGTATCAGCAGCTGTGCCAGTTGCTGTATCAGTAGCTGTGTCAGCTGCAGTATCAGCTGTGTCAGTTGCTGTATCAGTAGCTGTGTCAGTTGCTGTATCAGTTGCTGTGTCAGCTGCTGTGTCAGTTGCTGTATCAGTAGCTGTGTCAGTTGCTGTATCAGTAGCTGTATCAGTAGCTGTGTCAGTTGGTGTATCAGTAGCTGTATCAGCTGCTGTATCAGCAGCTGTGCCAGTTGGTGTATCAGTAGCTGTGTCAGTTGGTGTATCAGTAGCTGTGTCAGTTGCTGTATCAGTAGCTGTGTCAGTTGCTGTATCAGTAGCTGTGTCAGTTGCTGTATCAGTAGCTGTGTCAGCTGCTGTATCAGTAGCTGTGTCAGTTGCTGTATCAGTAGCTGTGTCAGCTGCTGTATCAGTAGCTGTGCCAGTTGCTGTGTCAGTAGCTGTGTCAGTTGCTGTGTCAATAGCTGTGTCAGTAGCTGTGCCAGTTGCTGTATCAGTAGCTGTGTCAGCTGCTGTATCAGTAGCTGTGTCAGCTGCTGTATCAATAGCTGTGTCAGTAGCTGTGTCAGTTGCTGTATCAGTAGCTGTGTCAGTTGCTGTATCAGTAGCTGTATCAGCTGCTGTATCAGCAGCTGTGCCAGTTGGTGTATCAGTAGCTGTGTCAGTTGGTGTATCAGTAGCTGTGTCAGTTGGTGTATCAGTAGCTGTGTCAGTTGGTGTATCAGTAGCTGTGTCAGTTGCTGTATCAGTAGCTGTGTCAGCTGCTGTATCAGTAGCTGTGTCAGTTGCTGTATCAGTAGCTGTGTCAGCTGCTGTATCAGTAGCTGTGTTAGTTGCTGTATCAGTAGCTGTGTCAGCTGCTGTATCAGTAGCTGTGTCAGCTGCTGTATCACTAGCTGTGTCAGTTGTTGTATCAGTAGCTGTGCCAGTTGCTGTGTCAGTAGCTGTGTCAGTTGCTGTATCAGTAGCTGTGTCAGCTGTTGTATCACTAGCTGTGTCAGTTGTTGTATCAGTAGCTGTGTCAGTTGTTGTATCAGTAGCTGTGTCAGTTGTTGTATCAGTAGCTGTGCCAGTTGCTGTATCAGGAGCTGTGCCAGTTGCTGTGTCAGTATCTGTGTCAGTAGCTGTGTCAGTAGCTGTGCCAGTTGCTGTGTCAGTAGCTGTGCTAGTTGCTGTGTCAGTAGGTGTGTCAGTAGCTGTGTCAGTTGCTGTATCAGTAGCTGTGTCAGCTGCTGTGTCAGTTGCTGTATCAGTAGCTGTGTCAGTTGCTGTGTCAGTAGCTGTGTCAGTTGCTGTATCAGTAGCTGTGTCAGCTGCTGTATCAGTAGCTGTGTCAGTTGCTGTATCAGTAGCTGTGTCAGTTGCTGTATCAGTAGCTGTATCAGCTGCTGTATCAGTAGCTGTGCCAGTTGCTGTATCAATAGCTGTGACAGTTACTGTGTCAGTAGCTGTGTCAGTTGCTGTATCAGTAGCTGTGTCAGTTGCTGTATCAGTAGCTGTGTCAGTTGCTGTATCAGTAGCTGTGTCAGTTGCTGTGTCAGTAGCTGTGTCAGTTGCTGTGTCAGTAGCTGTGTCAGTAGCTGTGTCAGTTGCTGTGCCAGTTGCTGTATCAGTAGCTGTGTCAGCTGCTGTATCAGTAGCTGTGTCAGCTGCTGTATCAGTAGCTGTGTCAGTTGTTGTATCAGTAGCTGTGCCAGTTGCTGTGTCAGTAGCTGTGCCAGTTGCTGTGTCAGTAGCTGTGCCAGTTGCTGTGTCAGTAGCTGTGCCAGTTGCTGTGTCAGTAGCTGTGTCAGTTGCTGTGTCAGTAGCTGTGTCAGTAGCTGTGCCAGTTGCTGTGTCAGTAGCTGTGTCAGTAGCTGTGCCAGTTGCTGTGTAAGATGCTGTGTCAGTTGCTGTGTCAGTAGCTGTGTCAGTAGCTGTGTCAGTTGCTGTATCAGTAGCTGTGTCAGCTGCTGTGTCAGCTGCTGTATCAGTAGCTGTGTCAGTTGCTGTGTCAGTAGCTGTGTCAGCTGCTGTGTCAGCTGCTGTATCAGTAGCTGTGTCAGTTGCTGTGTCAGTAGCTGTGTCAGTTGCTGTATCAGTAGCTGTGTCAGTTGCTGTATCAGTAGCTGTATCAGCTGCTGTATCAGTAGCTGTGCCAGTTGCTGTATCAATAGCTGTGACAGTTACTGTGTCAGTAGCTGTGTCAGTTGCTGTATCAGTAGCTGTGTCAGTTGCTGTGTCAGTAGCTGTGTCAGTTGCTGTATCAGTAGCTGTGTCAGTTGCTGTGTCAGTAGCTGTGTCTGTTGCTGTATCAGTAGCTGTGTCAGTTGCTGTATCAGTAGCTGTATCAGCTGCTGTATCAGTAGCTGTATCAGCTGCTGTATCAGTAGCTGTGCCAGTTGCTGTATCAATAGCTGTGACAGTTACTGTGTCAGTAGCTGTGTCAGTTGCTGTATCAGTAGCTGTGTCAGTTGCTGTATCAGTAGCTGTGTCAGTTGCTGTGTCAGTAGCTGTGCCAGTTGCTGTATCAGTAGCTGTGTCAGTTGCTGTATCAGTAACTGTGTTAGCTGCTGTATCAGTAGCTGTGTCAGTTGTTGTATCAGTAGCTGTGCCAGTTGCTGTGTCAGTAGCTGTGCCAGTTGCTGTGTCAGTAGCTGTGCCTGTTGCTGTGTCAGTAGCTGTGTCAGTAGCTGTGTCAGTTGCTGTATCAGTAGCTCTGTCAGTTGCTGTATCAGTAGCTCTGTCAGTTGCTGTATCAGTTGCTGTATCAGATGTGTCAGTTGCTGTATCAGTAGCTGTGCCAGTTGCTGTGTCAGTAGCTGTGTCAGTTGCTGTATCAGTAGCTGTATCAGTAGCTGTGTCAGCTGCTGTATCAGTAGCTGTGTCAGTTGCTGTATCAGTAGCTGAATCAGCTGCTGTATCAGTAGCTGTGCCAGTTGCTGTATCAATAGCTGTGACAGTTACTGTGTCAGTAGCTGTGTCAGTTGCTGTATCAGTAGCTGTGTCAGTTGCTGTATCAGTAGCTGTGTCAGTTGCTGTATCAGTAGCTGTGTCAGTTGCTGTGTCAGTTGCTGTGTCAGTAGCTGTGCCAGTTGCTGTATCAGTAGCTGTGTCAGCTGCTGTATCAGTAACTGTGTCAGCTGCTGTATCAGTAGCTGTGTCAGTTGTTGTATCAGTAGCTGTGCCAGTTGCTGTGTCAGTAGCTGTGCCAGTTGCTGTGTCAGTAGCTGTGCCAGTTGCTGTGTCAGTAGCTGTGCCAGTTGCTGTGTCAGTAGCTGTGTCAGTAGCTGTGTCAGTTGCTGTATCAGTAGCTCTGTCAGTTGCTGTATCAGTTGCTGTATCAGATGTGTCAGTTGCTGTATCAGTAGCTGTGCCAGTTGCTGTGTCAGTAGCTGTGCCAGTTGCTGTATCAGTAGCTGTGCCAGTTGCTGTATCAGTAGCTGTGTCAGTTGCTGTATCAGTAGCTGTGCCAGTTGCTGTATCAGTAGCTGTGCCAGTTGCTGTATCAGTAGCTGTGCCAGTTGCTGTATCAGTTGCTGTATCAGTAGCTGTATCAGTAGCTGTATCAGTAGCTGTGTCAGCTTCTGTATCAGTAGCTGTGCCAGTTGCTGTATCAGTAGCTGTGTCAGCTGCTGTATCAGTAGCTGTGCCAGTTGCTGTATCAGTAGCTGTGCCAGTTGCTGTATCAGTAGCTGTGTCAGTTGCTGTATCAGTAGCTGTGCCAGTTGCTGTATCAGTAGCTGTGCCAGTTGCTGTATCAGTAGCTGTGCCAGTTGCTGTATCAGTTGCTGTATCAGTTGCTGTATCAGTAGCTGTGTCAGTTGCTGTATCAGTAGCTGTGCCAGTTGCTGTATCAGTAGCTGTGTCAGTTGCTGTATCAGTAGCTGTGTCAGTTGCTGTATCAGTAGCTGTGTCAGTTGCTGTATCAGTAGCTGTGCCAGTTGCTGTATCAGTAGCTGTGCCAGTTTCTGTATTAATAGCTGTGTCAGTTACTGTATCAGTAGCTGTGTCAGTTACTGTATCATTAGCTGTATCAGTAGCTGTGTCAGTTGCTGTATCAGTAGCTGTGCCAGTTGCTGTGTTAGTAGCTGTATCAGTTGCTGTATCAGTAGCTGTGTCAGTTGCTGTTTCAGTAGCTGTGCCAGTTGCTGTATCAGTAGCTGTGCCAGTTGCTGTATCAGTAGCTATGTCAGTTGCTGTATCAGTAGCTGTGTCAATTGCTGTATTAGTAGCTGTGTCAGTTGCTTTGCCAGTTGCTGTATCAGTAGCTGTATCAGTAGCTGTGTCAGTTGCTGTATCAGTAGCTGTGCCAGTTGCTGTATCAGTAGCTGTGCCAGTTTCTGTATCAGTAGCTGTGTCAGTTGCTGTATCAGTAGCTGTGCCAGTTGCTGTATCAGTAGCTGTGCCAGTTGCTGTATCAGTAGCTGTGTCAGTTACTGTATCAGTAGCGGTGTCAGTTACTGTATCAGTAGCTGTGTCAGTTGCTGTATCAGTAGCTGTGTCAGTTGCTGTATCAGTAGCTGTGCCAGTTGCTGTATCAATAGCTGTGCCAGTTGCTGCATCAGTAGCTGTGTCAGTTGCTGTATCAGTAGCTGTGTCAGTTGCTGTATCAGTAGCTATGGCAGTAGCTGTGTCAGTTGCTGTATCAGTAGCTGTGTCAGTTGCTGTATCAGTAGCTGTGTCAGTTACTGTGTAAGTACCTGTGTCAGTTGCTGTATCAGTAGCTGTGTCAGTTGCTGTATCAGTAGCTGTGTCAGTTGCTGTATCAGTAGCTGTGTCAGTTTCTGTGTCAGTAGCTGTGTCAGTTGCTGTATCAGTAGCATCAACTCCACCAACAACTACTTTGCAGCAGCAACAGAAACAGGAGGCCAATCACAAAAGGAGCAGCAGAAACAGGAGGCCAATCACAAAAGCAGCAGCAGAAACAGAAGGCCAATCACAAAAGCAGCAGCAGAAACAGGAGGCCAATCACAAAAGCAGCAGCAGAAACAGAAGGCCAATCACAAAAGCAGCAGCAGAAACAGAAGGCCAATCACAAAAGCAGCAGCAGAAACAGAAGGCCAATCACAAAAGCAGCAACAGAAACAGGAGGCCAATCACAAAAGCAGCAACAGAAACAGGAGGCCAATCACAAAAGCAGCAACAGAAACAGGAGGCCAATCACAAAAGCAGCAACAGAAACAGGAGGCCAATCACAAAATCAACAGTAGAGGCATCAACATCAAAAACATTAGCTGAAAGAGCAACTACAACAGAGGCTACCATGATAACGACAGCAAGAGCGACAGCAGTGCCAATAACAGAGTCAAATCAACAGCAACAGCAAATACAAAAATATCAATAGCAGCAGTAACAATTGCTACAACAGCAAGAAAAACATCAACAACCAATCTATAACAGCGTCAGTAGAAGCAAAAGAAACGGTAAACAAACTACATTACTGGCAGAAGCAGCAGTAGCATCACTAACAATCCAACAATAACATCAGCAGTTTGAGCTACAACAGCAGAATCAGCAAAAATAGCACCAACAACAGCAGGAGAATAACAATAGCAAAAACATCACCCAACTAACGAAGTAACTGACATGCTCCGACTCCTGCCACTGTTGACAATGATGAAAGCTGCCATTCGTCTGTCAACGGGGACATAGAGAGAATGAATGTAGCGGAATTGTCGTTTTGAGTTTTTTAATAGAGAAAGGCCAATAAGAGAAGGCGAAAATAGGCAAAAAAACAACAAGTGATAATGTTGAGAAGCGTAGGAGTCTCGCACCTCAATAACTGAAAGAGTCTTTCATATATTTTGAAGGAAATTCATGGACTTGCCACCCTCGCTTGAACCTCTGCGCATTCTGTTATTCATTCCTTAGAGTATTTACAGAATGTGGATACGACTAATGTTTGCCCAAAGGGCTGAGTAGGATTTAGCAAAGATTATCAACTGACATCCACTAAGTACATCTACACAGTCTGAAAGTAAAAAACTTCACTTTCTTACCCAGTTGTTGCAAATATACTGGAACTTGCCACGCCTATACGAAACCAACATTTACGACCCTTCACGGTCTTGCCAGCAGACTGGTAAAATATATAAAGTGTACTTCCTAAATCTTGTACGTATTTTCTTATTTTCGGCACCAAATACGATGATTTTCTTCACATACTGTGAAATTTTGCTCGCACTTTTTTCAGTAATGTCTACACAAAAATAGCACTTTGTGAGGTCACGATATAAGACGGGTGAAAGTAACAGGAAAACTAAGGAGCTCAGTTGTAATCCTTGGGAGTAATCCCACTTGTTACTCTCACTAATCCTGATATTGTTCTCTCACTATCATTATCTGCTATCTGTTAGCTCCTCAGTGATCCGGTAGAGTATTTTTCTCTGTATCCCTACCCGCTTTTTTTTCTGGGGGGAGGGGTCGATGTCTGGTATAGTACTTGTAAAATGTCCTTCAGCTCAAAGAGAATGCTCTCTATACCCAGACAGCAGGATTGCAGATGAGCAGGGAGGCTTTACAATGGGTAGGGGATGTGTAGATCAGGTACTTACATTGAATATTATATGTGAACAGTATTTAAATAAAGGTAGGGAAGTTTTCATTGCATTTATGGATTTAGGAAAGGTATATGATAGAGTGGATAAGGGAGCAGTGTGGCAGATGTTGCAAGTATATGGGATAGGTGATAAGTTACTAAATGCTGTAAAGAGTTTTTATGAGGATAGTGAGGCTCAGGTTAGGGTGTGTAGAAGAGAGGGAGACTACTTCCCGGTAAAAGTAGGTCTTAGACAGGGATGTGTAATGTCACCATGGTTGTTTAATATATTTATAGATGAGGTTGTAAAAGAAGTAAATGCTAGGGTGTTCGGGAGAGGGGTGGGATTAGATTATGGGGAATCAGATACGAAGTAGAAGTTGACACAGTTACTTTTTGCTGATGATACTGTGCTTTTGGGGATTCTAAAGAAAAGCTGCAAAGGTTGGTGGACGAATTTGGGAGGATGTGTAAAGGTAGAAAGTTGAAAGCGAACATAGATAAGGGTAAGGTGATGAGGGTATCAAACAATTTAAAGAAAAATTGGATATCACACTGGAGGGAGTATGGAAGAAGTGAATGCTTTCAGATATTTGGGAGTTGACTTATCAGTGGATGGATTTATGACGGATGAGGTTAACCATAGAACTGATGAAGAAAAAAAGGTGAGTGGTGCGTTGAGGTATCTGTGGAGACAAAGAATGTTATCCATGGAGGCTAAGTAGGGAACGTACGAGAGTATAGTGGTACCAACACACTTATATGGGTGTGAAGCTTGGGTTGTAAATGCTGCAGCGAGGTGGCGGTTGGAGACAGTGGAGATGTCGTGTCTAAGGGCAATGTGTGATGTTAATATGATGCAGAGAATTCCTAGTGTGGAAATTAGAAGGTATGGAGTTATTAAACATTTTTGACGGAGGGCTGAAGAGGGGTTGTTGAGGTGGTTTGGTCAATTAGAGCGAATGGAATAAAGAATGACATGGAGAACGTATAAATCTGTAGGGTAAGGAAGGCGGGGTAAGGTTCGTCCCCGAAAAGGTTGGAGGGAGGGGGTAAAGAAGGTTTTATGGGCGAGGGGCTTGGACTTCCAGCAAGCGTGCATAAGCGGGTTAGATAGGAGTGAATGGAGAAGAATGGTTTTAGGGACCTGATGAGCTGTTGGGGTGTGAGCAGGGTAATATTTTGTGAAGGGATTCAGGGAAACCGGTTAGCCAGATTTGAGTCCTGGAAATACGAAGCACAATGCTTACACTTTAAAGGAGTTTGGGATATTGGCAATTTAGAGGAACGTCTAAGCAACAACACACTAGTAGAGGAATTGGAGGCAGTGGAGTGCAACACTAGTAGAGGAACTGGAGGCATTGATGTGCAACGCACTAGTAGAGGAACTGGAGGCATTGATGTGCAACACACTAGTAGAGGAACTGGAGGCATTGGTGTGCAACACACTAGTAGAGGAACTGGAGGCATTGGTGTGCAACACACTAGTAGAGGAACTGAAGGCATTGGAGTGCAACACACTAATGGAGAAACTGGAGAGCAACACACTAGTGGTAATGAAATAAAGATGTAACGAGCACATGAACCTTGGAGGAATAGTATTTAAGGTGGTCCGTCCCTCAGCCTGGAAAAGAGCTCTGCTTTATGGTCTGGAACAAGGTGGTCAGTCCCTCAGTCAGGAGAAGGGTTCAGCTTCATGGTCTGGAACAAGGTGGTCAGTCTCTTAGCCTGGAGAAGAGTTCAGCTTCATGGTCTGGAACAAGGTGGTCAGTCCCTCAGTCAGGAGAAGAGTTCACCTTCATGGTCTGGAACAAGGTGGTCAGTCTCTTAGCCTGGAGAAGAGTTCAGCTTCATGGTCTGGAACAAGGTAGTCAGTCCCTCAGCCTGGAGAAGAGTTCACCTTCATGGTCTGGAACAAGGTGGTCAGTCTCTTAGCCTGGAGAAGAGTTCAGCTTCATGGTCTGGAACAAGGTGGTCAGTCCCTCAGTCAGGAGAAGAGTTCACCTTCATGGTCTGGAACAAGGTGGTCAGTCTCTTAGCCTGGAGAAGAGTTCAGCTTCATGGTCTGGAACAAGGTGGTCAGTCCCTCAGTCAGGAGAAAAGTTCACCTTCATGGTCTGGAACGATATGAAGCTGAAGCATGAGAACGGAGTCTTAAATACTGTCGAAAGTGAAGTGGAATAATATACGGATAAGTTGAAGGTTAAGACACACCGGTATTTTATACCATTTTTAATATAACTGTCAGACACTGCAACACAACAGTGTCTTGGTACAGACGACGTCTTCCATACTTCATCACATGTCTACTAGTTATCGGTGAGAAGAGTTGGATTCCAGAGGGACCTCCCTTCTTACTTCCACTTGTAAATTTCGTCCCCTGGACCGTCTTCCAGATCTTTCACTTCACCTTCGACAGTATTTAAGACTCCGTTCTCAAGCTTCAGCTGCATATTGTTGCAGACCATGAAGCTGAACTCTTCTCCAGGCTGAAAGACTGACCACCTCAAATACTTCTTCTCAAATGTTGGACTGATTATATCATTATGTTATTACCACTGCTCTTTCTGTATCTGACTGAAGGACAATAAATATACCCAACTGTTGCACGTGTGTTTTAATCTTCACACTAGTAAAGAAACTAGAGGCAGTGAAACACACTAGTGGAGAAGGCGATGAGAAAACTTGTATACCTGAATTCAAGTGTAAATACGAGGTAACCCTCGTAAAAGGGGATTCACTGGTCGGAGCCCCGTAGCTAGAGCTCTACCTCACTAACACCGTCTAGTATGCACACACACAAATGAGTTTACCATGTGTGAGCACAGTACCGTCGCGGTGGTTGGAATTAAGAGTCCCGCACCAAGATGGAAGACTCACCTTCAAGATTTCGTCAATATTCCCAGAGCTTCTCAGGGGCTGTGTTTGGATCAATGTAAATAAGATATATTTAGGTGGATGTGCATCACTCAACGCCTGGGGCTCAGGAGCTGGAGCTCATTCTTTACAAATGCATAGTTACGCTACCCATCAAGGTAATCCGGGGAAATGACGTAGGTAAGTACTGGTTTTCAGATTTATTAATGCGTAGAACAATCTGCCGAGTAGGGTAATAGAGGCTAAGATCAAGATCTTAGCCTCTATTACCCTACTCGGTAGATTGTAGCTTTAAAGAGAGATTGGACAAATAAACGAGTGAACTAGGGCTGGGTTTGATTGGTACCTGAGGTACCGAAGCAAATTCTTGGGCAGCTTTGTGAAAAGGTTGGACAAATGTATTGGTAATTATGATAAGGACTTGTCTTGTATGAGCCAGTAGTAGTGTTCTTCCATTCTTACGTTCTTAACATCTGCTGTACTCATGGAGTGTCCCAGTGGGAGCCACTCTACTAACAGAAGTTTATATGTCCGTGTGGTGGAGAAACTGGCAATTATATCCTGGCTTGAGGAGGTAGTACAGTGCTAGTTCTTGAGCATAAAATATTTTTAACACATCGGTCGTTTCCCACCAAGGTACGGTAACCCGGAAAAGAAGAAAACTTTCATCATTCAGTCCATCACTGTCTTGCCAGAGGCATGCCTACACTAGTTATAAGAACCGTCCTTCAGAGTGCAGGCACTGTACTTCCCATTTCCAGGACTCAATTCTGGCCTGCCGGTTTCCCTGAATCCCTTCATAAATGTTACCTTGCTCACACTCCAACAGCACGTCAAGTCCTAAAAACCACTTTTCTCCACTCCTAACACGCTCACACATGCTTGCTGGAAGTCCAAGCCCCCTCTCACACAAAACCTCCTTTACCTCCTCCCTCCCTTTCCTAGGCCGACCCCTACCCCGCCTTCCCTCCACTACAGATTTATATGCTCTCCAGGTCATTCTGTTTCGTTTCCTCTCAAAATGTCCGAACCACCTCAACAACCCTTCCTCAGCCCTTTGGATAATAGTTTCGGTAATCCTGCACCACCTCCTAATTTCCAAGCTACGAATTCTCTGCATTATATTCACACCACACATTGCTCTCAGACATGACATCTCCACTGCCTCCAGCCTTCTTGTTGCAGCATTCACTAGCCATGCCTCACACCCATATAAGATAGTTGGTATAACTATACTCTCATACGTGTACTTAGCTCAGTGGTGACGTGTACTTAGCTCAGTGCTGACGTGTACTTAGCTTTTGAGTGGTGACGTGTACTTAGCTCTGTGAAGACCTGTGTGTGTGCTCTCTGTGAATCTGAACCAGGATGCCCTCTCTTGAGCAACTTTACCAGCAGCTGAGAGAAGAGCTCAGAGTTGCTAAGATGGAGATACGGCGATTAACGGAGGAGAACAAGAAGATTCGTAGTAATCCTCCTGTTGTGAGTCCCCAGGTTAAGAGGGGAGCTTGGTCAGTGGCCGGGCAACATGGAACCAAGCTGAAGATCAAGAAAACGGTTGGAGAGGCAGAAACAACGAGAAACCAGAAGACTACCGTGGAAACTTCCAACCCATTCTCGGTGCTACCTGACGAATGTGAGTGTTCTACTGGGAATGCCACAACGAGCACCAAAGAAGCATTGGCAGACGTGAGTGAGACATCCCTAGAAACCCCAACAAAGACCATCGAGAACGTCTTGACGAATTCTACAAGTGGTGTAATGGTACCTGGCGAATGTGAGTCGACTACTCGAAGCATCACGACGGACGACGCCAAGGAAGGTAAAAACATTGTTGTCGTTGGGGATAGCCAGATTAGGTACATGGATAGGGCATTCTGCTTGAAGGATAGGAGTAGGAGGCAGAGTGTGTGTTTTCCTGGTGCTGGGATGAAGGATATTGTTAGCCGTCTGGATGTCATCATGAGAGGTAATGGGAGCAATCCTATTATCTGTCTCAGTGCTGGAGGCAACGATGTTGGCAGACGTAGGAGTGAGGACCTGATTAGCAGGTATAGGTCAGCAATAGAGATAATTAGGAGGAAGGGTGGGAAACCTGTCATATGTGGCATTTTGCCAAGGAGAGGAGTTGGAAATGAATGGTTGTCCAGAGCAATTGGTGTCAATTGCTGGCTGGACAAATACTGTAAGGAAAATGCGGTAACATTCATTGACAACTGGGACCTCTTCTATGGCAGAAATGACATGTATGCCAGGGATGGGGTTCACTTATCTAGGTGTGGGGTGGGAGCACTGGCCAACGCAGTGGAGGGAGCTGTTAGGTCTTTAAACTAGGAATAGTTACTGGTATGGGTTTTTGCGGGAAAACTGTGAAGTCTCAGGGTAGTAATATGAGTACTAGGAGAACTAGTAATAGGCAAAATAAGGTGGATATTGGAAAGCCAGTGGCACTAATTGACAAGGACAGTAATAGGTTTAGTGGAATAACAGAAAGGAGCAGGAAGGGTAAAGAGAGAGGAGGGTCTTTAAGTATTTATTACACAAATAGTCGCAGTGCTAGGAATAAGATGGACGAGTTGAGACTAGTTGCTAGTGCAGGTAACATAGATGTATTTGCCATTACTGAGACGTGGTTTAATTCAAAAAGTCAGGACATGCCTGCAGAATGTCACATTCAGGGTTTTAAATGATCTTGATGAAGGAATTACTAGTGATATGAGCAAATTCGCCGATGACACGAAGATAGGTAGGATAATTGATTCAAACGTAGATGTTAGGGAACTTCAGGAGGATTTAGACAAACTCTTCTCTTGGTCAGAAAAGTGGCAGATGCAGTTCAATGTAGATAAATGCAAGGTTCTGAAGCTCGGGAGTGTCCATAACCCTAGCACTTATAAGTTAAATAATATAGAACTTAGCCATACAGATTGCGAAAAGGACTTGGGGGTTATGGTGAGCAGCAACCTTAAACCAAGACAGCAATGCCTAAGCGTACGTAATAAGGCAAATAGATTACTGGGATTTATATCAAGAAGTGTAAGCAACAGAAGTCCAGAGGTCATACTGCAGCTTTATACATCATTAGTAAGGCCTCACCTAGATTATGCAGCTTAATTCTGGTCTCCATATTACAGAATGGACATAAATTCGTTAGAAAACATTCAGCGTAGGATGACTAAATTAATACATAACATTAGAAATCTTCCTTATGAAGAAAGATTGAAGACTCTTAAGTTACATTCACTTGTTAGACGAAGAATGAGGGGAGACCTGATCGAAGTGTATAAGTGGAAGATAGGTATTAATAAAGGGGATATTAACAAGGTCTTGAGGATATCTCTCCAAGAGAGAACCCGCAGTAATGGAATTAAATTAGATAAGTTTAGATTTAGAAAGGACATAGGAAAGTATTGGTTTGGAAATAGGGTAGTTGATGAGTGGAACAGTCTACCTAGTTGGGTTATTGAGGCTAGGACTTTGAGTAGTTTCAAATTTAGGTTGGATAAGTACATGAGTGGGAGGGGTTGGATTTGAGTAGGACTTGCACATCGGAGCTTGTTTCTTGGGTGGCATTGAAAATTGGGTTGGTCAAATGTATGTTAGTGGGATGAATTGTAAAGGACCTGCCTAGTATGGGCCAACAGGCCTGCTGCAGTGTTCCTCCTTTCTTATGTTCTTATGTTCTTTGCTTCCATGTACACCACTCATCTGCTGACAAGTTCACTCCCAAATATCCGAATACATTCACTTCCTCCATACTCTCTCCCTCCAATCTGATATCCAATCGTTCATTACCTAAATTTTATATCCTCTTCACCTTACTCTTTCCTATGTTCACTTTTATTTCCTTCTTTTACATACCCTACCAAATTCATCCACCAACCTCTGCAACTTCTCTGCAGAATCTCCCAAAAGCACAGTGTCATCAGCAAACAGCAACTGTGACAACTCCCACTTTGTGTTACATTCTCTATCTTTTATTGCCACGCCTCTTGCCAACACTCGAGGATTCATTTCTCTTTCAACCCCATCTATAAATATATTGACCAACCATGTCTAAGGCCTACTTTTACTGGGAAATAATCTCCCTCTTTCCTACATACTCTAACCTGAGCCTCACTATCCTCATAAAAACTCTTCACTGCTTTCAGTAACCTGCCTCCTATACCATACACCTGCCGCATATGCACCGACCAACTTTCACCGAGGTAACACCCAGAAAACATTCACCACCATTCCTTCAGTGGTCTTTATACTACTGACTCGACATCACATTTTAAATGACGCTCAGAAAGGCAATATTCTCACCGTTCCTGCAGATGGACAGGGGGCGACTTCTTAGCACTATCAGAAGGGTGAAGATAGGTCGAAAGTGTAATTAGAGAAAATACGAGAAAGGAGTGAGGTACTTACGTAATAGCAAAACATTATGTAAAAGTATACCATCGTGGGGGAAAATTCATCTATAAAAAGTTGCATTTGTGGTCCAGTGGTGGCTCATGCTAACCTTCCTATGGTGTTTAAATATACCAAACTGGATGAGTCTTATTGCAGCCAACTAGCCCAGTGGTATACGCACTGTCCTGGAGTTTTGCTACCCAATAGCCACGGGTTCAAACCCCACCCGTACCGATGTTTGTTTGCAATTATATTGTAATTTCGTGAGAATATATGTGCTACAGTCGCTGGAAAACTAAAATATTATATAACATTGTTATATAACAGAAGGATGAAGAATTAGACACATGAAGAACATCTTGGAGGGACTAATTACCTCATCTTTTGTATATACTGATAAAGCCAGCGGTTGGCGAAACGTTTACAGATAAAGATACCCAGGTGTTGTACATGTATCTGATTCTTCTTCTTGTCGGTATTGTATGCCATTTTTATACAGACAAAAGGGTGGACGAGAGGCTCGAACCGCGGTCCATAAATTGACAGTCCGACGCTTAACCGTCCACCTTTCTGTTTATTCAACGCCAGTTTTTTATTACAGTTTGAGTTCATATAAAGAAATGTTTAAAGGCGTTTAACAGTAAAGCGATATAATGACCGATATAAAGACAGCGATATAAAGACAGCGATATAATGACAGCGATATAATGAAAACGTTATAATGAGAGCGATATAATGAGAGCGATATGAGCGATATAATGAGAACGATATAGTGACAGCGATATAATAGCGATATAATGACAGCGATATAATAGCGATATAATGACAGCGATATAATGAAAGCGATATAATGGAAGCGATATAATGACAGCGATATAATGACAGCGATATAATGACAGCGATATAATGACAGCGATATAATGAAAGCGATATAATGGAAGCGATATAATGACAGCGATATAATGACAGCGATATAATGACAGCGATATAATGACAGCGATATAATGACAGCGATATAATGAAAACTAAAACTTTTACGACTTTAACAACAGACAATACAGAGCCAGGATAAGTCATCCATCAGAAAGCATAACAGAGGCCCAGGAGCTGAAGTCTGCAGATTCATTAAACAATCAATTACACACACACACATCCTCAACATCACGTATATATTCACAGGCGAACAAACAAGCCAATAGGAGAAATATATGGGCTGTCTTCCGAGGCTGAAGAGAGTGGCCAACCGAGCGAGTAATGGACGGCGGTAATATCCGCTCTGAGACTGACTTGTACCTGTTGATACATTCCCATTCCTGGTAGGTAAGACACATAGGCAGCAGTTAGGCAACTTTATTCCGAAACGTTTCGCCAACACAATAGGCTTCTTCAGTCGAATACAGAAAGTAGGCAGGAACAGTAGAGATGTGAAGACGATGTAATCAGTCCATCACCCTTGATTACATCGTCTTCACATCTCTACTGTTCCTGCCTACTTTCTGTATTCGACTGAAGAAGCCTACTGTGTAGGCGAAACGTTTCGGAATAAAGTTGCCTAACTGTTGCCTATGTGTCTTACCTACCAACCTGTCGGTATTGTATACCATTTTGATATTCATTCCCCTTCCTACATACCTACCTACCAGCCTACCTACCTTCCAGCCTACCTACCTACAAGCCTGCCTGCCTACCTACCTACCAGCCTACCTACCTACCTACCAGCATACGTACTTACCTACCTACCAGCCTACCTACCTACCAGCCTACGTACCAGCCTACGTACTTACCTACCTACCAGCCTACCAACCTACTCGCATACACATGTACAAAATACTAAGATGTATAAAATACTAAGAGGAATTGATAGAGAGGATAGGGACAGAATGTTTCAGAGATGGGACACAGCAACAAGGTGACACAACTGGAAGCTGAAAACTCAGATGAATCACAGGGATGTTAGGAAGTATTTCTTCAGTCAGAGCTGTCAGGAAATGGAACAACCTGGAGAGTGATATAATGGAGGCAGGATCCATACATAACTTTAAGAAGAGATACGATAAAGCTCTTGTCAGCGAAGAAGCGGGGCCAGGAGCTGTGAATCGACTCCTGCAACCATAAATAGGTGAGTTCACGTACAGACAGACACACATTAAATAGGCTTACACAAAGTGACAGACATTTTATAACCATAGTATGAATTTAGTGGATGTTATTGGCACCCGGCTACTGAATGAAGGTGAGGGGGCAGTGACCTGGTTCAGTCAGGCCCGACCAGCTTTTAATCTCCCATTTCTATCTTCTCCCACAGTCTCTCTTCCAGTGCTCAATATGCTTGCCAAAACTAGGCAGGGGTGTGGGTAGCTAGGGTAAGCCAACACAAGGCAGTGGTGTAGGTGGCTAAGAACATCAATACCAGACAAGAATTGAGTTACTAGGGACAGCAACACCAGACAGCGTGAGTGAGAATTGCTAGGGACAGCAACACCAGACGGGGTGTGAATTACTAGGGACAGCAACCCCAGACAGGGGATGAGAGCGTTGCTAGGGACAGCAACAAGAGTGCAGTTTGAAAGATTCTCTGACAAGAGAACAAGAGTGAGGAGTCAGGACTGGAGGCAGTAGAGCAGCTGAGAGTACCATTGTTGCTGTGATAACAATGGTCGCTCACTGTCTCGCACCAGTTAATGTGTTTCTTGTGCAACATTACTGCCTCCTGTCTACCACACTCCCTCCGTTACTCCCTTTCTCCGTAGGCTCCCTCTATTTCTGCTGCGCCTTTCTGGAGGCTACCACCATCTCTGCTTTCTTATATACGCTTCCTCCATCCCTACCTACTTCTGCAGGCTACCTCCATCCCTACTTTTTCATGTACGCTTCCGCCATCCCTACCTACTTCTGCAGGCTACCTCCATCCCTACCTTCTGCAGGCTACCTCCATCCCTACCTACTTCTGCAGGCTACCTCCATCCCTACCTACTTCTGCAGGCTACCTCCATCCCTACCTACTTCTGCAGGCTACCTCCATCCCTACCTACTTCTGCAGGCTACCTCCATCCCTACCTACTTATGCAAGCTACCTCCATCCCTACCTACTTCTCCAGGTTACCTCCATCCCTACCTACTTCTGCAAGCTACCTCCATCCCTACCTACTTCTGCAGGCTTCCTCCATCCCTACCTACTTCTGCAAGCTAACTCCATCCCTACCTACTTCTGCAGGCTACCTCCATCCCTACCTACTTCTGCAGGCTACCTCCATCCCTACCTACTTCTGCAGGCTACCTCCATCCCTACCTACTTCTGCAGGCTACCTCCATCCCTACCTTCTGCAGGCTACCTCCATCCCTACCTACTTCTGCAGGCTACCTCCATCCCTACCTACTTCTGCAGGCTACCTCCATCCCTACCTACTTCTGCAGGCTACCTCCATCCCTACCTACTTCTGCAGGCTACCTCCATCCCTACCTACTTATGCAAGCTACCTCCATCCCTACCTACTTCTCCAGGTTACCTCCATCCCTACCTACTTCTGCAAGCTACCTCCATCCCTACCTACTTCTGCAGGCTTCCTCCATCCCTACCTACTTCTGCAAGCTACCTCCATCCCTACCTACTTCTGCA
This sequence comes from Cherax quadricarinatus, assembly GCF_038502225.1. Taxonomy (NCBI): domain Eukaryota; kingdom Metazoa; phylum Arthropoda; class Malacostraca; order Decapoda; family Parastacidae; genus Cherax; species Cherax quadricarinatus. The sequence goes on from NC_091357.1 coordinate 3,011,278, forward strand.
GGCTACCTCCATCCCTACCTACTTCTGCAGGCTACCTCCATCCCTACCTACTTCTGCAGGCTACCTCCATCTGGCCTTGTTTACGTGTCCTCCGTCCTCCGCAGGTAAATTTCTACAGTCATTACCTCTAAACAAACCCTCAATTACGCCTCCTGCAGGATCCCTCTCTTCCTTCAGCAGGCTTCTTTCCTTCAGCAGGCTTCCTTCCTTCCCTCCTGCGTTCCTCCAGCAGGCCCCTTCCCTGCAACCCTTCTCTGCAGGCCTCTCCTGACCTTCCTTCTGCAGGCTCCTTTCTCTGCACCCTTCCTCTGCATGCTCCTTCTCTGCATTTCCCTTTCATCTCCCCTTCTCTGCACTTTCTCAGATGTTCCCTCTAGCATTTCCCTTTCTTAGCAGTTTCCTCCTCTAGCAACCTTCTCTGCAGGCTCCTTCCTGCCTCCTTCCCTGCAGGCTCCTCCCAAAAGCTCCTTCTCTTGGTTTCCCCCTCTGTAAAACCTTCCTCTGCATGGTTTCCTTTCCCTGCCTTCCTCTGCATTCCTTCCTCTAGCCTCTTCTGATGCCCCTTTCTCTCCCATTCCTTCCTCTAAGCCCTTCCTCTGCCACCCCCTCTGGAAAGTTTCCCTTTCCCGGGCCTCCTTCCTCTGCAGCGCCCTTTCCTCTGCACCTTCCTCTGCAGCCCTTCCTCCCTTTCCTTCCTCATGCATGTTTCCCTCACACCCTTCCTCTGAGCTTCCTTCCTCCTGCAGCCCTCCCTCCCTTCCTTCCTCTGGGCATCCCCTCCCGGCATCCTTCCTAGCAGGCCTTTCCCCCTTGGCTCCTTCCTCCCAGCGCTCCCTCCACCCCTTCCTCTAAAAGCTCCTTCCTCATCTTCCTTTCTCTGCACCCCTTCCTCCACCTTCCCTCTGCAGCCCTTTCCCTGCTCCTTCCTCTGCAGTTTCCTCCCGCCACCTTCCTCTGAGCTCCTTCCTCTCCGCAGGCTCCCTCCCCCTGCCACCTTTCCCTCGAGGCTCCTTCCTCCCTCCTTCCTTAAGCCCCTTTCCTGCCACCCTTCCTCTACGCTTCCTTCCTCACGGCCCCTTTCCCTCCGGGGCCGCCCTTTCCCCCTGCCTCCTTCCTTGGGGGGTCCTTTCCCTCCCCACCCTTCCTCTGCAGGCTCCTCCTGTCCTTCCTCTGGTGAATGCCTCCTCTCCTCCTTCCTCGCAGTTCCCTTCCCTAAGGGCACCTTCCTCTGGCAGGTCCTCCTCTAGGCCTCCTTCCTCTCATGCTCCTTCCCTGGCTCCTTCCTCCTGCAGCCCTTCCCGGGCCACCTTCCTCTGTAGCGCCCTTCCCTGCAGGCCCTTCCTCATGGCTCCCTTCCTCAAGCACTCCTTCCTCAGCAGGCTCCTTCCTCACCTTCCCCTTGCAGGCTCCCTCTGCCTCCTTCCCCTCTGGCAGGCTCCCCCTTTGCACCTTTCCTCTTGCATGCTCCTTCCCTCCCTTTCCCTTCCTCTGCATGCCCTTTCCCTGCACCTTCCCTTCTGATCCCTCCTCCTCCTGCCCCCCTTCCTCTGCAGGCTCCTCCCACCTTCCTCATGCGTCCTTTCCCTGCCTCCTTTCCCCTGCAGGCCCCTTTCCTTTGCCTCCTTCCTCTGCAGGCCCCTTTCCCTGCCCCTTCCTGCATGCCCTCCCCCTCCCTTTCCTTCCTCTGCATGTCCTTTCCTTCCGCTTCCTTCCTCGCGGCCCTTCCCACCCATCCTTCCTCTGAGCGCCCTCCTCCGGCCTCCTCCTTTTGCAGGCTCCTTCCCACACTCCTCTTCCTCTGCATGTTTTCCCCACCTTCCTCCTGCATGCTCCTCCTAGCACCTTCTCCCTCCATTCCCCCTCCTCCCTCCCTCTCATGCCCTCCCTCCCCCTTCTCACCCTCCCTCCCTCCTCCTCTCATCCCTCCCCCACCCCCCCTCTCATCTCCCTCCTCCCTCCTCCCTCTCATCCCTCCCACCTTCCCCCTCTGCCTCCTCCCTCCCCCCTTCCCCTCCCTCTCTCATCCCCTCCCTCACCTCCCTCTAAATCCTCTCCCTCCCTCCTCCTCTCATCCTCCTCCCCTTCTCCCTCTCCCATCTCCCTCCTCAATCCCTCTCCTCATTCCCTCCCCCTCCCTCCTCTCATCCCCTCCTCCACCCTCCCCATCCCTCCTCCACCCTCCTCCATCCTCCCATCCCTCCTCTCTCACTCCTCCTCTCCTCCTCCTCATCTCCTCCTCCACCTCTCCTCTCCTCCTCCCTCAACCTCCTCAATCCCTCCTCCCTCACCTCCCTCCCTGCATCTCCTCCCACCCTTTCCCCATTCCTCCTCTCCTTCCTCTCATCCCCCCCTCAACCCCCCTTCACTCCCTCCCTCCCCTCCCTCACTCCTCCTCACCCTCCCTTCATCCCTCCTCCTCCTTCCTCCTCCCTCCCACCCTTCCTCTCACTCCTCTCCTCCCCTCCTCCCCCCCCTCCATCTCCCTCCTTCCCCCTCCTCATCCCCCCTCCCCACCCTCCCATTTCCCCTCTCCTCCTTCCCCACTCCTCCCTCCTCCTCCTTCCCCATCCCTTCCTCATCTTCCTCCATCCCCTCCCCTTCCTTTTCCACTCCTCCCTCTCCTCCCTCATCATCCCCTCCATCTCTCCCTCCTCATCTCTCCTCCACCCTTCCCTCTCACCCTCCTCCTCCTTCCCTCACTCCTTCCCCCTCCTTCCTCCATCTCTCCTTCCTCCTCCACCTTCCTCCATCCCTCCTCCACCCTCCCCATCTCCCCTCCCTCCTCCTCCTCCTCTCCTCCCCCCCCTTTCCCCCTCTCATCCTCCTCACACCTCCTCCTCCTCATCATCCCCCCTCCACCCTTCCTCCATCCCCCCCTTTTGCCACCTTCCTCTTTTTTCTTTCCCTTCCCACCTTTCCATCCTTCCTCTGTAGTTCTTTTTTCCTTTTTTCCCACCTTCTGCATGCTCCCTCTCTGCCACCTTCCTCTGCATGCTCCCTCCCTGCCACCTTCCTCTGCATGCTCCCTCTCTGCCACCTTCCTCTGCATGCTCCTCCCACCTTCCTCTGATGCTCCTCCTTCACCCCCTCCTCTGAATGCTCCCTCCCTGCCACCTTCCTCGGAATGCTCCCTCCCTGCCACCTTCCTCTGCATCTCCCCCCTCACCTCCTCTGCATGCCCCTTTGCTCCTTCCTTGCATGCCCCCTCCTGCCACCTTCCTCTCATCCCTCCTCTCCTTTCCTCTGCATGCCTCCCTGCCCCCTTCCTCGATGCCCCTCCCGCCACCTTCCTCTGCATGCTCCCCCCCCTGCCACCTTCCCCCATGTCCTCCCTGCCTTTCCTCTGCATGCGCCCTCCCTGCCTCCTTCCTCTGCATGCTCCCTCTCCCCCACCTTCCTCTGCATGCCCTCCCTCCCCCTTCCTCTGATGCCCCCTGCCACCTTCCTTCATGCTCCCCCCCTGCCCCTTCCCCTGCATGCTCCTCTCCACCTTCCTCTGCATGCTCCTCTCTCCTTCCTCTGTGCTCTCCTGCACCTTCCTCTGCATGCCCTTGCCACCTTCCTCTGCATGCTCCCTCTCTTCCACTTTCCTCTGCATGCTCCCTCTCCCCACCTTCCTCTGCATGCTCCCTCCCTGCCTCCTTCCTCTGCATGGTCCCTTCCTGCCACCTTCCTCTGCATGCTCCTCCTGCCCCTTCCCTGCATGCCCTCCTGCCCCCTTTCCCTTTGCATGCTCCCTGCCACCTTCCTCTGCATGCTCCCTCCCTGCCACCTTCCTCTGCATGCTCCCTCCCTGCCTCCTTCCTCTGCATGCTCCCTCCCTGCCACCTTCCTCTGCATGCTCCCTCCCTGCCACCTTCCTCTGCATGCTCCCTCCCTGCCACCTTCCTCTGCATGCTCCCTCCCTGCCACCTTCCTCTGCATGCTCCCTCCCTGCCACCTTCCTCTGCATGCTCCCTCCCTGCCACCTTCCTCTGCATGCTCCCTCCCTGCCACCTTCCCCCTATGCCTTCCCTCCCCTTTGCCACCTTCCTTTCTGCATCCTCCTCCCACCTTCCTCTGCATGCTCCCTCCCTGCCACCTTCCTCTGCATACTCTCTCCCTGCCACCTTCCTCTGCATGCACCCTCCTTGCCTCCTTCCTATGCATGCTCCTCCTGCCTCTTCCCCCTGATGCCCTCCCCCCTTCCTCTGATGCTCCCCCCTGCCTCCTTCCTCTGTGCTCCCTCCCCACCTTCCCCTCTGCATGCTCCTCCCTGCCCCCTTCCTCTGCATGCTCCTTGCCCCTTTTCTCTGCATGCTCCCCCCTGCCCCTTCCTCCTGCCACCTTCCTCTGCATGCCCTCCTGCCCCTTTCCCTTCTGCATGCTCCCCCCTCTCCACCTTCCTTGCATGCTCCTCCTGCCACCTTTCCTCTGCTTTTCCCTCCCTGCCCCTTTCCTCTGCATGCCCCCCCTTGCCCCCTTTCCCTTTGAGGGTCCCTTCCTGCCACCTTCCTCTGATGCTCCTCCTGCCTTCCTCTGCATGCCTCCCCACCTTCCTGATGCCCCCTCCCACCTTCCTCTCATGCTCCCCCCTCCCCCCTTCCTCTGCATGCTCCCTCTCCCCCACCTTCCTCTGCATGCTCCCTCTCTCCCACCTTCCTCTGCATGCTCCCTCTCTCCCACCTTCCTCTGCATGCTCCCTCTCTCCCACCTTCCTCTGCATGCTCCCTCTCTGCCACCTTCCTCTGCATGCTCCCTCTCTGCCACCTTCCTCTGCATGCTCCCTCTCCCCACCTTCCTCTGCGCATGCTCCCTCCCTGCCTCCTTCCTCTGCATGCTCCTTCTCCCCACCTTCCTCTGCATGCTCCCTCTCTGCCTCCTTCCTCTGCATGCTTCGTGTCTCCCACCTTCCTCTGCATGCTCCCTCTCTTCCACCTTCCTCTGCATGCTCCCTCCCTGCCACCTTCCTCGGCATGCTCCCTCCCTGCCACCTTCCTCTGCATGCTCCCTCTTCCCCACCTTCCTCTGCATGCTCCCTCCTGATTTTCCTCGCATCCCCTTCCTCCCACCTTCCTTGATGTCCTCCTGCCCCCTTTCCCTCCGAATGCTCCCCCCCTGCCCCCTTTCTCCTCGCATGCTCCCTCCTCCCCTTCCTCTGCATGCCCCTCCTCCACCTTCCCTCTGCATGTTTCCTCCCTGCCTCCTTCCTCTGATGCCCCCCCTCCCCCTTCCTCTGCCTCCCTCCTGCCCCTTCCTTGCATGCTCCCCCCCTGCCCCTTTCCCTCTGCATGCTCCCTCCTGCCTTTCCTCTGCATGCTCCCTTCCTGCCACCTTCCTCTGCATGCTCCCTCCCTTCCTCCTTCCTCTGCATGCTCCCTCCCTGCCACCTTCCTCTGCATGCTCCCTCCCTGCCACCTTCCTCCCTGCGACCTTCCTCTGCATGCTCCCTCCCTGCCACCTTCTTCTGCATGCTCCCTCCCTGCCACCTTCCTCTGCATGCTCCCTCCCTGCCACCTTCCTCTGCATGCTCCCTCTCTGCCACCTTCCTCTGCATGCACCCTCCTTGCCTCCTTCCTGCATGCCCTCCTCCACCTCTCTGCATGCTCCCTCCCTGCCACCTTCCTCTGCATGCTCCCTCTCTCCCTCTATCCTCTGCATGCTCCCTCTCTCCCACCTTCCTCTGCATGCTTCCTCTCTGCCTCCTTCCTCTGCATGCTTCGTGTCTCCCACCTTCCTCTGCATGCTCCCTCTCCCCACCTTCCTCTGCATGCTCCCTCTCCCCACCTTCCTCTGCATGCTCCCTACCTGCCTCCTTCCTCTGCATGCTCACTCCTTGCCACCTTTCTCTGCATGCTCCCTCCTGCCCCCTTTCCCTTCTGCATGCCCCTTTCCTCCACCTCTCCTTGCTCCCTCTCTGCCTCCTTCCTCTGCATGTCCCCTTCTTTTGCCCCCTTTCCCTCTGCATGCTCCCTCCCTGCCACCTTCCTCTGCATGCTCCTCTCTGCCTCCTTCCTCTGCATGTCCCCCCCCTGCCCCCTTCCCCCGAGGGTCCCTTCTGACCCTTTCCTCTGCATGCTCCTCCTGCCACCTTCATCTGTGCCCCTCCCACCTTCCTCGCATGCCCTCCTTCCACCTTCCTTTTCATCCCCCCTTCCTGCCCCCTTCCGGCATGCCCTCCTGCACCTTCCCTGCATGCTCCCTCTCCCCACCTTCCTCTGCATGCCCCCTTCCACCTTCCTTTTGCATGCTCCCTCCTGCCCCTTCCTGCATTTTCCCTTCCTGCCCTTTCCTGCACCCCCCTCCTGCCACCTTCCTCTGCATGCTCCCTTTCTGCGTCCTTCCTCTGCATGCTCCCTCCCTGCCACCTTTCTCTGAATGCCCCCCCTGCCCCTTCCTCTTGATGCCTTCCCTCCCCTCCTTCCTCTGCATGCTCCCCCCCTGCCCTTCCTCTGCATGCTCTCCCTCTGCCTCCTTCCTCTGCATGCTCTCCCTCTGCCTCCTTCCTCTGCATGCTCTCCCTCTGCCTCCTTCCTCTGCATGCTCTCCCTCTGCCTCCTTCCTCTGCATGCTCCTCCCCCCTTCCTTGTGCCCCTCTCCTGCACCTTCTCCATGCTCTCTCCTGCCCCCTTCCTCCTCTATGCCCCCTCCCCCCCCTTTCCCCTTCTTGCTCCTCCTCCACCTTCCTCTGATGTTTCCCTCCTGCCTCTTCCTCTGCATGCCTCCCTGCCCCTTCCTCTATGCCCTCCCCCACCTTCCTCTGCATGCTCCCTCTTCCCCCTTCCTTTTCATGCCCCTTCTCCACTTCTTCTCTGCATGCTCCTCCTCCACCTTCCCTTTCATGCCCCCTCCCCCCCCTTCCTTGCATCTCCTCTCTCCCCCCCTTCCTCTGCTGCCCTCTTCCTCCCCCTTTCTCGTGCTCCCCCCCTCACCCTTCCTTGCATGCCCTCTCTCCCCTTCCTCTGCATGCTCCCTCCTGCCACCTTCCTCTGCATGCTCCCTCTCCCCACCTTCCTCTGCATGCCCTCCCCACTCCTCATCTCCTTTTCTGCCCCCTTCCCTTTGCATGCCTCCCTCTGCCCTTCCTCTGCATGCCCCCTCCCTGCCACCTTCCTCTGCATGCTCCCTCTCTACCTCCTTCCTCTGCATGCTCCCTCTCCCCCACCTTCCTGTGCTTGCTCCCTCTCTGCGTCCTTCCTCTGCATGCTCTCTCCCTGCCACTTTCCTCTGCATGCTCCCTCTCACCCCTTTCCTCCTCCCCTGCTCCTCCCTTTCCTCCATCCCTTTCCCTCTTCCTTCTGCTGTCCTTCCCTGCCTCCTTCCCGGCCGCCCCCTCCCCCTTTCCTGAAAATGCTCCTTCTGCCCCCTTTCCTCCCCCCTTACGGGCCCTACTGCACTTCCTCTTAGTCTTGCCACTCCTCTGCTTTTCCCCCCCTGCCACGGTTCCTTCATCCCCTTCTCCCCCTCTCCTGCCACCCCTGCCCCCACCTCCCTGCGTGCCCCCTCCCCCAAAAACCTTCCTCTGACCCCTCCCCTCCGTCCTCCTCTGCTGCTCCCATCACTCCTCCACCTTCCTCTCATGCCCTCCCCACTTCTCTGCATGCTCCTCCTTCCCACCCCTCCTTCTCCGCATGCTCTCCCCGCCCTCCTTCCTCGAAAGCCTCCCTCTGCCTCCTTCCTCTGCATGCTCTCCCTCTGCCTCCTTCCCTCAGCCCCCTCGCCTCCTTCCCTCCATCCCTCTAACCCTCCTCCCTTCCCAAACATCCTCACCCCTCCATAACTCCTGCCTCCCTCCCCCTCTACCTCCTGCTGTACGTCACACCCATCACCCCTCACGACACACCGACCCTCCTGCTGTACGCCACACCCATCACCCCTCACGACACACCGACCCTCCTGCTGTACCTCACACCCATCACCCCTCACAAGACACCGGAACTCCTGCTGTACGCCACACCCATCACCCCTCACGACACACCGACCCTCCTGCTGTACGTCACACCCATCACCCCTCACGACACACCGACCCTCCTGCTGTACGCCACACCCATCACCCCTCACGGCACACCGACCCTCCTGCTGTACGTCACACCCATCACCCCTCACGGCACACCGACCCTCCTGCTGTACGCCACACCCATCACCCCTCACAAGACACCGGAACTCCTGCTGTACGCCACACCCATCACCCCTCACAAGACACCGGAACTCCTGCTGTACGCCACACCCATCACCCCTCACGACACACCGACCCTCCTGCTGTACGCCACACCCATCACCCCTCACGACACACCGACCCTCCTGCTGTACGCCACACCCATCACCCCCGACAAGACAGCGACCCTCCTGCTGTACGTCACACCCCTCACCCCTCAGAAGACACCGACCCTCCTGCTGTACGTCACACCCATCACCCCTCACGACACACCGACCCTCCTTTTGTACGCCACACCCATCACCCCTCACGACACACCGACCCTCCTGCTGTACACCACACCCGTCACCCCTCACGACACACCGACCCTCCTGCTGTACGCCACACCCATCACCCCTCACGACACACCGACCGTCCTGCTGTACTCCACACCCATCACCCCTCACGACACACCGACCCTCCTGCTGTACACCACACCCGTCACCCCTCACGACACACCGACCCTCCTGCTGTACACCACACCCGTCACCCCTCACGGCACACCGACCCTCCTGCTGTACGTCACACCCATCACACCTCATGACACACCGACCCTCCTGCTGTACGTCACACCCATCACACCTCACGACACACCGACCCTCCTGCTGTACGTCACACCCATCACCCCTCACGACACACCGACCCTCCTGCTGTACGTCACACCCATCACACCTCACGACACACCGACCCTCCTGCTCTACGTCACACCCATCACACCTCACGACACACCGACCCTCCTGCTGTACGTCACACCCATCACACCTCACGACACACCGACCCTCCTGCTGTACGTCACACCCATCACACCTCATGACACACCGACCCTCCTGCTGTACGTCACACCCCTCACCCCTCACGGCACACCGACCCTCCTGCTGTACGTCACACCCATCACACCTCATGACACACCGACCCTCCTGCTGTACGTCACACCCATCACACCTCACGACACACCGACCCTCCTGCTGTACGTCACACCCGTCACCCCTCACAAGACACCGACCCTCCTGCTGTACGTCGCACCCATCACCCCTCACGACACACCGACCCTCCTTTTGTACGCCACACCCATCACCCCTCACGACACACCGACCCTCCTGCTGTACGTCACACCCATCACCCCTCACGACACACCGACCCTCCTGCTGTACGTCACACCCATCACCCCTCACGACACACCGACCCTCCTGCTGTACGTCACACCCATCACCCCTCAAGACACACCGACCCACCTATACCTTTTAATACATCAAATACAGATGACGATTCGTAGAACACATTAACGTTAGTTTTAATATTAACACGAATTAAATATTTTCACAGCAGCTGCACTTCAGTGACTGATTTAAATAAGCGATTTACACCAGTGATTACGTACAAGATTAACGCTATCAATTATGAGGCGCACGACGAAAATATCGTAATGGTAAATCAGTAATTAAATTCAAGGGTTAATTACTCTCTTACTTTATGCTAAAACGTAACTCAAAATCTACGCTTGACTCTGACCTTAAGGATATAAGGCGCATGGTGATTTTCCGGCATATAAGACGCGCCTTATATGCCGGAAAATACGGCAATATTTCTCATGGAACAACACGTCCAGGAAGTAGCCACAGGACACACGAACTTCAGCAAGTGTAATTATAATTAATGAGAAATATTACATGGAGACATCTAGGTAAGTAAAAATAATGGTATTGATATATTTATTGATAAATGTAAGTGAATTTGAATAGTTTTGGCCCTACGAAAATCTGCACAAAGATTAAATCCCCACTAGTAATTATTATAGTGTGTGTGTGTGTGTGTGTGTGTGTGTGTGTGTGTGTGTGTGTGTGTGTGTGTGTGTGTGTGTGTGTGTGTGTGTGTGTGTAAGGAGAGTTCCTACCTACCACACTACTTCTAAACAGTGAAACATTATTTGGCATAATTAGATCTCCACAACATGTATAGAAAAGCAGAAACAAAGAGAAGGCAACTATCTGTCGACTTGCATGGTATATAGACAAACATCGTCCCTCAGGTGCCAGCTCGCCAGGTGCACCTGACAAACATCGTCCCCCAGGCACCAGCTCGCCAGGTGGACCTGACATACATGGTCCCCCAGGCACCAGCTCGCCAGGTGGACCTGACATACATCGTCCCCCAGGCACCAGCTCGCCAGGTGCACCTGACAAATATCGTTCCCCAGGCACCAGCTCGCCAGGTGCACCTGACAAACATCGTCCCCCAGGCACCAGCTCGCCAGGTGGACCTGACAAACATCGTTCCCCAGGCACCAGCTCGCCAGGTGCACCTGACAAACATCGTCTCCCAGGTGCCAGCTCGCCAGGTGCACCTGACAAATATCGTCCCCCAGGCACCAGCTCGCCAGGTGGACCTGACAAACATCGTTCCCCAGGCACCAGCTCGCCAGATTGACCTGAAAAACATCGTCCCCCAGGCACCAGCTCGCCAGGTGGACCTGACAAACATCGTCCCCCAGGCACCAGCTCGCCAGGTGGACATGACAACTCTCTCAGCTGATGACACATACATGCCGACTTGCCTTAAGATTCCAGAACAAATCACACAGACTGAAAGAGAACCCAGTTGAAGACGTGCCCAGAGCAATAACACACACCTGGTCACAGACCGAGCCGCAGGGGCGTTGACCCCTGGAATTCTCTCCAGGTAAACTCCAGGTAAACAGAACATCACACCCAAGGAGTCAATGACAAGCAAGGCCACCTATTACATCATACAGTACTGTGTGTTGACCAATCAGCAGCCCTAGTTTACATATACAAGCAGACAGGAAATATACTGTTTCCATACTTATCCACAGGTCACTAGTCACCTTCACTCTAACGCAAATATTGATTTAATATGAAATGCATATCTAAGGATTATATAAAATATTTCCTGACATTTAAGTAGTTAATTGATACTTTACTTAAAATATTCCAGCTTCAAATATTCTATACTAACAAGGAACAACATAATATTTAACGATAACCCGTCTTCACTCCCCTTGTTTTAATTAGCACACTTCCTCCCTCCATGATTCTGTATGTTCTTTCCATTCCTCCTAATTTCTGTTCACGCTTCCTCAATTCCTCTTAACGCTCAGTTCCTCTGCATCCATTCTCTCTCCATCCCTCCGCTCATTCTCTACCATTCTCCCAACCTCATACTTCAACACTCTCCCTCAGTCCCTCTGAATGCATTCTCCATTTCTATTGCAAATACATTTCTGTATATGTTACATATGTGTGTGTGTTCCTACATATACTGTACATAAGCGTGTACGTCTATCTGTATATATTCACACTCCAACAGCACGTCAAGACTTGAAAACCATTTCCCTCCACTAACTTCTGCTGCACACTAACACTGCATTCTTAAATCTACCCTCATGGACCGGGCCGCAGGGGCGTTGATCCCCGGAATATCCTTCAGGCAGGTCCAGGTAGATACCTCTTCAACCTCATTACAATACTCAAACTAGCCCAACTTTCTCCTAACGGTTGCTTACATCTTCCCCTATATTCCATTTATAAAGTTCTCTCTTACTCACTGATGACAGTCTCCTTGCACCCCATCCACCTCGCTCTCGCTTTACCTACAATTAATGATCTAATGTATCTGTCGAGCTCTTAAAACATGTATATCTAGAAGTCTACCCATCAACCTTTTTTCTACTAATACATAGTTGGATTATGCAATACACGAGGCTTGTGTGATAAAATATAAATATATATATATATATATATATATGTCGTGCCGTATATGAAAAACTGGCCAATTAGGAAGAACTCATTTAAAATTAACCCTTTCTAAAATTTTCTGTTATACGTTTAAAGACATTTTTTTCATTAATGTTGATGTAAAAATTTTTAATTTTGCATCAAAAGGAACTTAGAAAACTTACCTAACCTTATTATAACAAGAGCAATTGATTTTAGCCTAACCCATCTAAATATATTTTAGATTTGTTTACAATAATTTAATACTAAACAAACACAGTGAAATATATTTTTTTCGTTAGGTTCAGAATGATTTTGGCGAAATTATTGCATACACAAATTTTCACTTGTCCTATATGGCAAGATGAGCGTTGCTATTTAAGCCAAGATCGCAAGCTCTGCCAATTCGGCACGACATATATATATATATATATATATATATATATATATATATATATATATATATATATATATATGGAAGGAGAAAAGAGAATATGAATGTGTAAATTCAAGAATTATGTGGATTAAAGTAAAGGTTGGATGCGAGAAGTGGGTCATAATAAGCGTGTATGCACCTGGAGAAGAGAGGAATGCAGAGGAGAGAGAGAGAGATTTTGGGAGATGTTAAGTGAATGTATAGGAGCCTTTGAACCAAGTGAGAGAGTAATTGTGGTAGGGGACCTGAATGCTAAAGTAGGAGAAACTTTTAGAGAGGGTGTGGTAGGTAAGTTTGGGGTGTCAGGTGTAAATGATAATGGGAGCCCTTTGATTGAACTTTGTATAGAAAGGGGTTTAGTTATAGGTAATACATATTTTAAGAAAAAGAGGATAAATAAGTATACAAGATATGATGTAGGGCGAAATGACAGTAGTTTGTTGGATTATGTATTGGTAGATAAAAGACTGTTGAGTAGACTTCAGGATGTACATGTTTATAGAGGGGCCACAGATATATCAGATCACTTTCTAGTTGTAGCTACACTGAGAGTAAAAGGTAGATGGGATACAAGGAGAATAGAAGCATCAGGGAAGAGAGAGGTGAAGGTTTATAAACTAAAAGAGGAGGCAGTTAGGGTAAGATATAAACAGCTATTGGAGGATAGATGGGCTAATGAGAGCATAGGCAATGGGGTCGAAGAGGTATGGGGTAGGTTTAAAAATGTAGTGTTGGAGTGTTCAGCAGAAGTTTGTGGTTACAGGAAAGTGGGTGCGGGAGGGAAGAGGAGCGATTGGTGGAATGATGTGAAGAGAGTAGTAAGGGAGAAAAAGTTAGCATATGAGAAGTTTTTACAAAGTAGAAGTGATGCAAGGAGGGAAGAGTATATGGAGAAAAAGAGAGAGGTTAAGAGAGTGGTGAAGCAATGTAAAAAGAGAGCAAATGAGAGAGTGGGTGAGATGTTATCAACAAATTTTGTTGAAAATAAGAAAAAGTTTTGGAGTGAGATTAACAAGTTAAGAAAGCCTAGAGAACAAATGGATTTGTCAGTTAAAAATAGGAGAGGAGAGTTATTAAATGGAGAGTTAGAGGTATTGGGAAGATGGAGGGAATATTTTGAGGAATTGTTAAATGTTGATGAAGATAGGGAAGCTGTGATTTCGTGTATAGGGCAAGGAGGAACAACTTCTTGTAGGAGTGAGGAAGAGCCAGTTGTGAGTGTGGGGGAAGTTCATGAGGCAGTAGGTAAAATGAAAGGGGGTAAGGCAGCCGGGATTGATGGGATAAAGATAGAAATGTTAAAAGCAGGTGGGGATATAGTTTTGGAGTGGTTGGTGCAATTATTTAATAAATGTATGGAAGAGGGTAAGGTACCTAGGGATTGGCAGAGAGCATGCATAGTTCCTTTGTATAAAGGCAAAGGGGATAAAAGAGAGTGCAAAAATTATAGGGGGATAAGTCTGTTGAGTATACCTGGCAAAGTGTATGGTAGAGTTATTATTGAAAGAATTAAGAGTAAGACGGAGAATAGGATAGCAGATGAACAAGGAGGCTTTAGGAAAGGTAGGGGGTGTGTGGACCAGGTGTTTACGGTGAAACATATAAGTGAACAGTATTTAGATAAGGCTAAAGAGGTCTTTGTGGCATTTATGGATTTGGAAAAGGTGTATGACAGGGTGGATAGGGGGGCAATGTGGCAGATGTTGCAGGTGTATGGTGTAGGAGGTAGGTTACTGAAAGCAGTGAAGAGTTTTTACGAGGATAGTGAGGCTCAAGTTAGAGTATGTAGGAAAGAGGGAGATTATTTCCCAGTAAAAGTAGGCCTTAGACAAGGATGTGTGATGTCACCGTGGTTGTTTAATATATTTATAGATGGGGTTGTAAGAGAAGTAAATGCGAGGGTCTTGGCAAGAGGCGTGGAGTTAAAAGATAAAGAATCACACACAAAGTGGGAGTTGTCACAGTTGCTCTTTGCTGATGACACTGTGCTCTTGGGAGATTCTGAAGAGAAGTTGCAGAGATTGATGGATGAATTTGGTAGGGTGTGCAAAAGAAGAAAATTTAAAGTGAATACAGGAAAAAGTAAGGTTATGAGGATAACAAAAAAGATTAGGTGATGAAAGATTGGATATCAGACTGGAGGGAGAGAGTATGGAGGAGGTGAATGTATTCAGATATTTGGGAGTGGACGTGTCAGCGGATGGGTCTATGAAAGATGAGGTGAATCATAGAATTGATGAGGGGAAAAGGGTGAGTGGTGCACTTAGGAGTCTGTGGAGACAAAGAACTTTGTCCTTGGAGGCAAAGAGGGGAATGTATGAGAGTATAGTTTTACCAACGCTCTTATATGGGTGTGAAGCATGGGTGATGAATGTTGCAGCGAGGAGAAGGCTGGAGGCAGTGGAGATGTCATGTCTGAGAGCAATGTGTGGTGTGAATATAATGCAGAGAATTCGTAGTTTGGAAGTTAGGAGGAGGTGCGGGATTACCAAAACTGTTGTCCAGAGGGCTGAGGAAGGGTTGTTGAGGTGGTTCGGACATGTGGAGAGAATGGAGCGAAACAGAATAACTTCAAGAGTGTATCAGTCTGTAGTGGAAGGAAGGCGGGGTAGGGGTCGGCGTAGGAAAGGTTGGAGGGAGGGGGTAAAGGAGGTTTTGTGTGCGAGGGGCTTGGACTTCCAGCAGGCATGCGTGAGCGTGTTTGATAGGAGTGAATGGAAACAAATGGTTTTTAATACTTGACGTGCTGTTGGAGTGTGAGCAGGGTAACATTTATGAATTGGTTCAGGGAAACCGGCAGGCCGGACTTGAGTCCTGGAGATGGGAAGTACAGTGCCTGCACTCTGAAGGAGGGGTGTTAATGTTGCAGTTTAAAAACTGTAGTGTAAAGCACCCTTCTGGCAAGACAGTGATGGAGTGAATGATGGTGAAAGTTTTTCTTTTTCGGGCCACCCTGCCTTGGTGGGAATCGGCCAGTGTGATAATATATATATATATATATATATATATATATATATATATATATATATATATATATATATATATATATATATATATATATATGCAAGGAATTCGCAAGAGCAGGCGAAATATACACAAACACTGATCTCTGGCCGAAGGAGACTCGAACCTACGAACCTTGGAACATTACCATTCTCACCACACTGGACCAATACCTAGGGGCCCAGCTTGCGCTAGACGTTAATCCAAGGCAGCCAGCTCTCAGTGTTTGTGTATATGTCGCCTGCTCTTGCAAGTTCCTTGCATTGTTAAAATCTCCAGTAATGCTGATGCATGCAGGGGATGAGATGAAAAGCTGTAAGCCTTCTCCCTGAAAGCTGGCTGCCTTGGATCAAAGTCTAGCGCAAGCTGGGCGCAAAGGTATTGGTCCAGTGTGGTGAGAATGGTAATGCACTGCGTACCTTGTTCCAAGGTTCGTAGGTTCGAGTCTTCTTCGGCCAGAGATCAGTGTTTATATATATATATATATATATATATATATATATATATATATATATATATATATATATATATATATATATATATATATATGTAACATAAGAAAGAAGGAACACTACAACAGGCATACTGACCCATGTGGAGCAGGTCCATGTCCTCCCGGATTAGACCAATGACCCCCCCCTGGATTAGCCCAATGACTCACCCAGTCTGGTCATCTCCACTCAAGGATGGAGCACTGCACCAGACCCAGCAGCACAACCTAGTCAGGTCCATCTCACACCCACCCACACCCACTCAAGTTTTTATCTAACCTATTTTTAAAACTTCACAACGTTTTAGCCTCAATAACTGTACTCGGGAGTTTGTTCCACTCTATTAGCAAACCAGTGCTTTCCTATATCCTTTCTGAATCTGATTTTTTCCAACTTGAAACCATTGCTGCGAGTCCTGTCTTGGCTGGAAATTTTCAGCACACTATTTACATCTCCTTTATTTATTCCTGTTTTCCATTTATACACCTCGATCATATCCCCCCTAATTCTACGCCTTTCGAGAGAGTGCAGATTCAGGGCCCTCAGTCTATCCTCATAGGGAAGATTTCTGATACATGGGATCATCTTTGCCATCCTCCTCTGTAAGTTTTCCAGAGCATTTATATCTATTCTGTAATACGGTGACCAGAACTAAATGAGGCCTAACCAAGGATATATAGAGTTGAAGAACAACCTGAGGACTTCTATTATTTATACTTCTAGATATGAAGCCAAGAATTCTGTTAGCTTTATTGCGAACACTAATGCACTGTTGTCTTGGTTTTAAATTACTGCTAACCAGAACTCCTAAATCCTTTTCGCAAACAGTAGTATTAAGATCTACATCATTTAGTTTATATGTGGCATGGTTATTTAACTGTCGAACATTTAGAACTTTGCATTTGTCAACATTAAACTGCATCTGCCACTTCTCCGACCATTGCATCAGTCTATTCAAATCATCCTGGAGTGCTCTAGTGTCCTCATTAGAATGAATTGGACGGCCTATTTTGGTGTCATCAGCAAATTTGCTTATGTCGCTATTTATTCCCTCATCTGTGTCGTTTATGTAAATTGTGAACAACAACGGGCCCAACACTGACCCCTGAGGAACACCGCTTGTGACGTGCCCGCATTCTGATTTCACCCCATTTATGCAAACTCTCTGCTGTCTATTTGTCAGCCATGCCTCTACCCAGGAAAAAATTTCTCCTCCTATTCCGTGTGCCTTAAGTTTCCTCAATAGCCTCAGGTGTGGAACTCTATCGAAAGCCTTACTGAAGTCCATGTACACAATATCATATTCATTACCATGATCTACCTCCTCAAACACCTTAGTGAAAAAAGTTAGTAAATTCGTAAGAGAAGGAACGCCCTTCTCTTAAAGATTGATTAATGAATCTTGAGATTCATTAATCAATCTGTGCCTGTCAAGATGGCTACGAACTGCTTCGGCAATTATTGATTCCATAAATTTTCCCACTATGGAGGTAAGGCTTATTGGTCTATAGTTCGAAGCCAAGGAGCTGTCACCTGCCTTGTAAATAGGTATTACATTTGCCATTTTCCACTTATCAGGCACTATGCCAGTTTGTAGTGATATGTTAAAAAGATTAGCCAAAGTTCCTCTTTACGTTCCTTTAACATCCTTTCAAACAGTTCATCAGGGCCTGAGGATTTGTTAGGTTTTAGTTTCTCTATTTGTCTGAGGACCATGTCACTAGTTACCGCAATCATACATAGTTTATCATCATCCTGTTCTACATAATCTATTATTTCAGGAATATCGCTAGTATTTTGCTGGGTGAAAACTGAGAGGAAGTAGGTATTGAGAATTTCACACATATCCTTATCACTGTCAGTGATCTGACCAGAGTTACTCTTAAGTGGGCCAATCTTGTCCCTAATCTTACTTCTGTATACCTGAAAGAATCCTTTAGGTTTAGCTTTGAATCCCTTGCAGCCTTAGCCTCATAATCCCTTTTTGCTTTTCTTATTCCTTTCTTTATTTCTCTCTTTAATTGAATATATTGACTTCTTAACTGCCCATCCCCTCTTTTGATACGCCTATACATGCCTCTCTTTTGACCAATGAGATGTTTTAATCTATTGTTCATTCACTTGGGATCATTTTTGTTAGATCTAATTTCCCTACTTGGAACAAAAGTTGTCTGGGCAGTTAGAACTAATCTCGGAAAAACGTCATATTGGCAACCAAGATCACCTACCTGACCCATAGTCAGGACATCCCAATTTAGCCCACCCAGGTAATTTTTCAGTCCCATGAAGTCGGCCAAGCGAAAATCTGGGACAGAGATTTGATTGCAGTTATCTAGGTAATTCCATGATATATTAAAACTAAGTGATTTGTGATCACTTTCCCCAAGCTCATCATTAACCTCAAGATTATTAATTAGTGAATCTTTGTTGGCAAGAACCAAGTCAAGCAGATTGTTTCCTCTAGTTGGTTCAGTCAACCTGTTCTAAAAAGCAATCCTGAACCGTATCAAGAAAGACACTAGACTGAAGATTTCCTGTCATATTGTTCCAATCAATTTGTCTAAAGGTTAAAATCTCCCATTATAACAACATTTTCATATCTAGATGCCTTATAAATTTCGTCCCATAACAGCTTACTGCCCTCTCTATCAAGGATTGGGGGCCTATAAATCACACCCAAAAAGTACGAAGTTCACACATGAAAAAATAATTCGAAGCTAGTAACGACCCTGAGGTCTGCAACTGTACTCAACACACTGACCAGGATATTACCTTCCTTGTCACCACAGTCGACGAAGGAGGGAGAAACATTATTCTCGACACCTAAATCGACGTGTCTGAGATACGGGACCTTCTAAAGACAGGGACCCACATGAATCTATGATGAAAGTGACATCACAGGAACACACTGTGGAGGTGGATGTCTTAACCTGTTTGAAAGTGACAGATGGGCGAATTCCTTACATAGCTTTAAATCAAGAATAGGCATTTCAGAGGCTACAAGGTCAGGAGGGAGGTAACGGCAACCACTTGGCCAGAAGATAAGACTCCACCCACACAACTACAAACAGGAAAGAACACGGATTGGACAGAGACGTCTTCTCACCCTCCCACTCCTCATAAAATTTAGACCAGGTCCTCTTGTCGTCCATAACTTTGTGTTGTCTCCTACCTCAACTTTTATCATCCTTACCATCATTTTTCTTATCGCACCTTCCCTCGCTCACGTGGTGTATTGTGGCATTTATTGTTCAACTTTGTAGTATCTTAACTATTGACAATAATGCTGTGTGTGTGTGTGTTACTGTGTGTTACTGTGTGTGTGTGTGTGTTACTGTGTGTGTGTGTGTGTGTGTGTGTGTGTGTGTGTGTGTGTGTGTGTGTGTGTGTGTTACTGTGTGTGTGTGTGTGTTTCTGTGTGTGAGCGTGTGAGAGTGTGTGTGTGTGTGTGTGTGTGTGTGTGTGTGTGTGTGTGTGTGTGTGTGTGTGTGTGTGTGTGTGTGTGTTACTGTGTGTGTGTGTGTGTGTTACTGTGTGTGTGTGTTACTGTGTGTGTGTGTTACTGTGTGTGTGTGTGTGTGTGTGTGTGTTGTGTGTGTGTTACTGTGTGTGTGTGTGTGTGTGTGTGTGTGTGTGTGTGTTACTGTGTGTTACTGTGTGTGTGTGTGTGTGTGTTACTGTGTGTGTGTTACTGTGTGTGTGTGTGTTACTGTGTGTGTGTGTGTGTTACTGTGTGTGTGTGTTTGTTACTGTGTGTGTGTGTTACTGTGTGTGTGTTACTGTGTGTGTGTGTTACTGTGTGTGTGTTACTGTGTGTGTGTGTGTGTGTACTCACCTAGTTGTACTCACCTAGTTGAGGTTGCAGGGGTCGAGTCCAAGCTCCTGGCCCCGCCTCTTCACTGGTCGCTACTAGGTTACTCTCCCTGAACCATGAGCTTTATCGTACCTCTGCTTAAAGCTATGTATGGATCCTGCCTCCACTACATCGCTTCCCAAACTATTCCACTTCCTGACTACTCTGTGGCTGAAGAAATACTTCCTAACATCCCTTTGATTCATCTGTGTCTTCAGCTTCCAACTGTGTCCCCGTGTTGCTGTGTCCAGTCTCTGGAACATCCTGTCTTTGTCCACCTTGTCAATTCCTCTCAGTATTTTGTAAGTCGTTATCATGTCCCCCCTATCTCTCCTGTCCTCCAGTGTCGTCAGATTGATTTCCCTTAACCTCTCCTCATAGGACATACCTCTTAACTCTGGGACTAGTCTTCTTGCAAACCTTTGCACTTTCTCTAGTTTCTTTACGTGCTTGGCTAGGTGTGGGTTCCAAACTGGTGCCGCATACTCCAATATGGGCCTAACGTACACGGTGTACAGGGTCCTGAATGATTCCTTATTAAGATGTCGGAATGCTGTTCTGAGGTTTGCTAGGCGCCCATATGCTGCAGCAGTTATTTGGTTGATGTGCGCTTCAGGAGATGTGCCTGGTGTTATACTCACCCCAAGATCTTTTTCCTTGAGTGAGGTTTGTAGTCTCTGGCCCCCTAGACTGTACTCCGTCTGCGGCCTTCTTTGCCCTTCCCCAATCTTCATGACTTTGCACTTGGTGGGATTGAACTCCAGGAGCCAATTGCTGGACCAGGTCTGCAGCCTGTCCAGATCCCTTTGTAGTTCTGCCTGGTCTTCGATCGAGTGTATTCTTCTCATCAACTTCACGTCATCTGCAAACAGGGACACCTCAGAGTCTATTCCTTCCGTCATGTCGTTCACAAATACCAGAAACAGCACTGGTCCTAGGACTGACCCCTGTGGGACCCCGCTGGTCACAGGTGCCCACTCTGACACCTCGCCACGTACCATGACTCGCTGCTGTCTTCCTGACAAGTATTCCCTGATCCATTGTAGTGCCTTCCCTGTTATCCCTGCTTGGTCCTCCAGTTTTTGCACCAATCTCTTGTGTTGAACTGTGTCAAACGCCTTCTTGCAGTCCAAGAAAATGCAATCCACCCACCCCTCTCTCTCTTGTCTTACTGCTGTCACCATGTCATAGAACTCCAGTAGGTTTGTGACACAGGATTTCCCGTCCCTGAAACCATGCTGGCTGCTGTTGATGAGATCATTCCTTTCTAGGTGTTCCACCACTCTTCTCCTGATAATCTTCTCCATGATTTTGCATACTATACATGTCAGTGACACTGGTCTGTAGTTTAATGCTTCATGTCTGTCTCCTTTTTTAAAGATTGGGACTACATTTGGTGTCTTCCATGCCTCAGGCATGTGTGTGTCTGTTACTGTGTGACTGTGTGTGTGTGTGTTACTGTGTGTGTGTGTTACTGTGTGTGTGTGTTACTCTGTATGTGTGTGTTACTGTGTGTGTGTGTTACTGTGTGTGTGTGTGTTACTGTGTGACTGTGTGTGTGTGTTACTGTGTGTGTGTGTTACTCTGTATGTGTGTGTTACTGTGTGTGTGTGTTACTTTGTGTGTGTTACTGTGTGTTACTGTGTGTGTGTGTTACTGTGTGTGTTACTGTGTGTCTGTTACTGTGTGACTCTGTGTGTGTGTGTGTGTTACTGTGTGTGTCCGTTACTGTGTGACTCTGTGTGTGTGTGTGTGTTACTGTGTGTGTCCGTTACTGTACTCACCTAGTTGTACTCACCTAGTTGAGGTTGCGGGGGTCGAGTCCGAGCTCCTGGCCCCGCCTCTTCACTGATCGCTACTAGGTCACTCTCCCTGAGCCGTGAGCTTTATCATACCTCTGCTTAAAGCTGTTACTGTGTGTGTGTTACTGTGTGTGTGTTTGTGTGTTACTGTGTGTGTGTGTTACTCTGTGTGTGTGTTACTGTGTGTGTGTTACTGTGTGTGTGTGTTACTGTATGTGTGTGTTACTGTGTGTGTCTGTTATTGTGTGACTGTGCGTGTGTGTGTTACTGTGTGTGTGTTGCTCTGTATGTGTGTGTGTTACTGTGTGTGTCTGTTACTGTGTGACTGTGTGTGTGCGTGTATTACTGTGTGTGTGTTACTGTGCGTGTGTGTGTTACTGTGTGTGTATCTATTACTGTGTGACTGTATGTGTGTGTTACTGTGTGTGTGTGTGTGTGTGTGTGTGTGTGTGTGTGTGTGTGTGTGTGTGTGTGTGTGTGTGTGTGTGTTACTCTGTGTTTGTGTGTGTTACTCTGTGTGTGTGTGTGTTACTCTGTGTATGTGTGTGTGTGTGTGTGTGTGTGTGTGTGTTACTGTGTGTGTTTGTGTTACTGTATGTGCGTGTGTTTGTGTGTGTGTGTGTCTTACTGTTTGTGTGTGTCTTACTGTGTGTGTGTGTCTGTTACTGTGTGTCTTACTGTGTGTGTGTGTGTGTGTGTGTGTGTGTGTGTGTGTGAGAGAGAGAGAGAGAGAGAGAGAGAGAGAGAGAGAGAGAGAGAGAGAGTTACTGCTCCTGTAGCTGCAGGGACAGTAACTTTTCATGTAATGTTTTAAATATACAGTTTCTGACTTACTTGCTGTATCCTCTTTAAAGTCTTTCCAATTTTTTTATTATCTCTTCCTCTCTACTTTTTCTCAATTCACTAGTTATCCTCTTTTGCCAGTATAATCTTCTTTACCCATTCTTTCATATCTTCTTTTTAACTGATACGTAGTTATGTCTCTTTAGTTCCCATCAGCCAAAGTACAAAATATTAAGGAAAAACATCTGATAGCCACTAATCTTTCCTACTTCCGGTATAGCTAACAACTTGGGAATTAGCTAGTTGAATTTGTCTCCTTTTTTTAGTTGCCTGACAGTGCCGCCTCTGAGACTGTCAGGCGCTTTCAGTTTGAGGTCTCTATTTCAACCTAATTTCTCTTCTCTCTACCTTCATTCTTTACTTGCGTAGCTCGGTTGGTAGCGCACTCAGCTAACAGCTGGGAAGATATCCTCAACAACACGGATTCGAACCTTTGCCTAGAAAAAATTAAGTCTGTGGCACTTGAGGTCTGCTCAAGGCACATTCCATTATTAAAAAGAAAGAGAAGATGTAAACTAGAAAGAGAGACGCTCCCTATACAGATGAAGGCGAAGAATCACAGAGCTGAGAGGGGCAAATATATCTGAAATATGAAGGGAGGCACTGGAGCATACCTGGAGAGGGTGTCGTGGGTCGACGCCCCCGGGGCTCGGTCTGAGACCAGGCCTTGTGGTAGATCAGGGTCTAATCAACCAGGCTGTTACTGTTGGCCGCACACAAACTGACGTACGAACCACAGCCCGGATGGTCAGGAACTGACTTTAGGTGCCTGTCCAGTGCATTTAGCGTGTAACTTATTCCAGTATTTGTCCACTGATCCCACAGAGGTGCTGATGTTAAGTCTGACTGACTTGGTGAGAGTCAATGTTATTAATACTGCGACGGAGTGGCAGGATTTACTTGGCTATCTAATGTAATTCCTATTTTTAAAACAGGGGACAAGTCGTTACCGTCAAATTACCGCCCAATAAGCCTGACCTCAATTGTAGGCAAATTACTAGAGTCAATTATAGCTGAGATTATAAGAAGCCATCTCGATAAGCATAGCTTGATTAATGATACTCAGCATGGATTCACAAGAGGCCGGTCTTGTCTGATTTATTAACTTTCTTCAGTAAAGCTTTTGAGGCTGTAGACTACGATAAAGAATTTGATATTGTTTACTTAGATTTTAGTAAGGCATTTGATAGAGTTCCGCACCAAAGACTGTTGAAGAAAGTAGCAGCTCATGGCATTGGGGGAAGGGTGCTCTCGTGGATCGAATCATGGCTCACAGACAGGAAGCAGAGAGTGTCCATAAATGGGGTTAAATCCGAGTGGGGATCAGTAACAAGTGGCGTTCCACAGGGATCAGTCTTGGGCCCGTTGTTGTTTATAATATATATCAATGATCTTGATGAAGGAATTACTAGTGATATGAGCAAATTCGCCGATGACACGAAGATAGGTAGGATAATTGATTCAAACGTAGATGTTAGGGAACTTCAGGAGGATTTAGACAAACTCTACTCTTGGTCAGAAAAGTGACATATGCAGCTCAATGTAGATAAATGCAAGGTTCTGAAGCTCGGGAGTGTCCATAACCCTAGCACTTATAAGTTAAATAATGTAGAAGTTAGCCATACAGATTGCGAAAAGGACTTGGGGGTTATGGTAAGCAGCAACCTTAAACCAAGGCAGCAATGCCTAAGCGTACGTAATAAGGCAAATAGATTACTGGGATTTATATCAAGAAGTGTAAGCAACAGAAGTCCAGAGGTCATACTGCAGCTTTATACATCATTAGTAAGGCCTCACCTAGATTATGCAGCTCAATTCTGGTCTCCATATTACAGAATGGACATAAATTCGTTAGAAAACATTCAGCGTAGGATGACTAAATTAATACATAGCATTAGAAATCTTCCTTATGAAGAAAGATTGAAGACTCTTAAGTTACATTCACTTGTTAGACGAAGAATGAGGGGAGACGTGATCGAAGTGTATAAGTGGAAGATAGGTATAAATAAAGGGGATATTAACAAGGTCTTGAGGATATCTCTCCAAGAGAGAACCCGCAGTAATGGATTTAAATTAGATAAGTTTAGATTTAGAAAGGACATAGGAAAGTATTGGTTTGGAAATAGGGTAGTTGATGAGTGGAACAGTCTACCTCCTTGGGTTATTGAGGCTAGGACTTTGGGTAGTTTCAAATTTAGGTTGGATAAGTACATGAGTGGGAGGGGTTGGATTTGAGTGGGACTTGCACATCGGAGCTTGTTTCTTGGGTGGCATTGAAAATAGGGTTGGTCAAATGTTTGTTACTGGGATGAATTGTAAAGGACCTGCCTAGTATGGGCCAACAGGCCTGCTGCAGTGTTCCTTCTTTCATATGTACTTATGTTCTTATGGAACAATGCTCTTCTCCAGACTGAGGGACTGACCACCTCAAAACTTTAAGGGTGATGGACTGATTACATCGTCTTCAAATATCTTCTGCTTCTATCAACTTTCCTGTACTCGACTGAAGAAGCCTACTGTGTAGGCGAAACGTTTCGAAATAAAGATACCTAACTGTTGCATATGAGTCTTACCTAACAACCTGTCGGTATTTTATACCATTTTAATGTTCAAATGTCACATTAGTTGCACTTGTGTCCTTTTACTTTACATTACGAATTTATGTCCATTCTGTAATATGGAGACCAGAATTGAGCTGCATAATCTAGGTGAGGCCTTACTAATGATGTATAAAGCTGCAGTATGACCTCTGGACTTCTGTTGCTTACACTTCTTGATATAAATCCTAGTAATCTATTTGCCTTATTACGTACGCTTAGGCATTGCTGCCTTGGTTTAAGGTTGCTGCTCACCATAACCCCAAAGTCCTCTTCGCAATCTGTATGGCTAAGTTCTACATTATTTAACTTATAAGTGCTAAGGTTATGGACACTCCCGAGCTTCAGAGCCTTGTATTTATCTACATTGAACTGCATCTGCCACTTTACTGACCAAGAAGAGAGTTTGTTTAAATCCTCCTGAAGTTCCATAACATCTACGTTTGAATCAATTATCCTACCTATCTTTGTGTCATCGGCGAATTTGCTCATATCACTAGTAATTCCCTCATCAAGGTCATTGATATATATTATTGTGATGAATGGTTTGAAAAACCGACAAGTTGAATATTGAGATACTTATGCAGCATATGGGAATCTTTATTCAGGAAACGTTTCGCCACACAGTGGCTTCATCAGTCCAATACAAAGAGGAAGGCGTAAGGAGAGGAGGAGTATGAGGTAATCAGTCCCTCAGCCTGGAGTCGATGTGTTCAGTCCACCAATCTTGTAGATTGATGAAAACTATCCCTGTAACCACAATTAACCGAGTAGAATTAGCTAAGTGCACAACACACTCAGTTTGGAACCCACACTTGGTCAAGCACGTCAGGCAATTAGAGAAAGTGCAAAGGTTTGCAACAAGACTAGTCCTGGTGTTAAGGGGCATGTCCTAAGAGGAGAGCTTAAGTAAAATTGACCTGACGACAATGGAGGACAGGGAGACTTGATAATAAAGAAAATACTGAGAGGAATCGACAGAGATAACATGTTCCAGAGATGGGACACAGCGACAAGGGGCCACAGTTGGAAGTTGAAGACTCAGATGAGTCACAGAGTTGTAAGGAAGTATTTCTTCAGTCACAGAGTTGTCAGAAGGTGGAATAGTCTGGAAAATGAGGTGTTGGAGGCAGGATCCATACATAGCTTTAAAAAATGGTATGGTGAAGCTCAAGGAACAGGGAGTGACCTAGTAGCGACAAGTGAAGAGGCGGGGTCAGGACCTATGACTCGACCCCTGCAACACAACTGAGTACAATTTGGTAAGTACACACACACTACACATACCCCCCCAAAAAAACGCAAACTACACCACACACACACACAGACACACACACACACACACATTCGGGGCCAGGAGCTATGAATCGACCCTTGCAACCACATACAGGCGAGTACACGTTATAACGTGCTTTTAACTTTTACATTTATAATTAGTTTTTCGATTAGAACTTTAGGTGTTGACATGACATAATCGTAAACAATTACATTCTCCAACATAATATTAGCGTCAATAACAGTGCAGTAATGAGAGTAGATTAAAGGTTTATAATACTTATTTAATTACTAGTTAAAACATGGGTGTTTCTCATTACAAATTAAGCCACATAATTAGAGTTTCAAAAACCGGATTCATAAATTTTTTTACTAATGAATGCAACTCGAACCATTGTCAACATGGCGGCTCTGCGTCACCTAGCATTGCAGTATATCAAATTTTCTCGCATGTTTAAATGATACTTTCCCGTAAATATTTGAAAAAGTCAACAAAAATAATCTACATGCAAACATAACACTGGTTTAAATTAACTGGTAGAACACGAAAATTAAAACGATACTTGAAAACCCAGTCTACACCCTTATGATGCCGATGAAGAGGTCTTGAAGGCAGAAATTGGACCTGTCTTCCATCTCTTGGATCTGACCTGATTGCCTTTATTTCCCCATGGTACTGTACGATCCAAACGTGTCCCGTAGCTCGATCGCTAGCGCACTCAACTCACACACTAAGGTCCGAGGTTCTAATCTCTTCCAGTACGGCTGGAAAACATTAGGGACGTGTGTCTATAAGACACCTGCTGTCCCTGTTCACCCATCAGTTCAAAATTGGTACCTGGGTGTTAGTCGACAGGTGTGCGTCGCATCCTGGGACAAAACTAACCTAATTTGCCCGAAATGCTCAGCATAACAAGGAGCTTTCTCTATAGAAGTATGTCACTGATGTCAGCTAGACCTTGTACATGTATTCATAGTAAATAAAGATATATTATGCTCCCTCTATTAATCTTTACTTTCGGAGAAAGGTGTAAACCGTGCAACATGTTCTGTAGAGCAGGTATAGTTTACTGCAGGACACACACTGTGTACTGTATCCTACACCTTATTTGTTCTAGAAAACACCCTGTGTGCTGTAATACACTATCCACTGCACTCTGGATTATGTCGTAAGTTCTGTTCAGAATATTCACGCCCAACGTTACTCTTAAACGCGACATCTCCACTGCTTCCAGCCTCCTTCTTGCTCTGACATCTTAATATTACGCTTAACTATGCGACATCTCCACTGCTTCCGGCCTCCTCCTTGCTCTGATATCTAAATACTACGCTTCACTATGCGACATCTCCACTGCTTCCAGCCTCCTCCTTCCTCTGACATCTAGATACTATGCCTCACACCCTTATGAAATTGTTTCTCCACTATTATATGGTACATTGACCTTTTCGACTCGATACTCACGAATCTTACAATCCATAGACACCTATAAAAACCCCTTTCTTTTTTCCTCGTCCATTTAGTGGTTCATTCTCTCTATCACTTATCAACTCCCCACAAATTCACTTCCAAATATTTAATTGCATTCTTTTCCTCCATCCTCCTTTGTTTCGTTCTTATATCCAGTGTTTTAGGCAAAAATTTTAGTTACTTTCGATGAAGGCCCCCATTCCAGCCATAGAGGTGATACTTCCCTATATATATATATATATATATATATATATATATATATATATGTATATATGTATATGTCGTGCCGAATATGTAAAACTGGTCAATTAGCAAGAACTCATTTAAAATTAAGACCTTTCTAAAAAAATTTCTTATACGTTTAAAGATATATTTTTTTTATTAATGTTAATGTAAAAAAATTATTTTTTCTCCAAAAGAATCTTAGAAAACTTACCTAACCTTATTATAACAAGAACAATTTATTTTAGCCTAACCCAACTAAATATATTTTAGATTTGATTACAGTAATTTAATACTAAACAAACACAGTGAAATATATTTTGTTCGTTAGGTACAAAATGATTTTGGCGAAATTATTGCATACACAAATTTTCACTTGTCCTATATGGCAAGATGAACGTTGATATTTAAGCCAAGATCGCAAGTTCTGCCTATTCGGCACGACATTTATATATATATATATATATATATATATATATATATATATATATATATATATATATATATATATATATATATATATATATATATATATATATATAATTTATTTATTTATTTATTTATTTATATGCGCAATAAGAGCACAGTAAACAGATGATGTCACAATATGCAAAACAACCACTGTGAAAATATAGCGAAATTCCAAGCGCTTTCGTGACTTCTCACTTCTCACGTGAGCAGGGTAATATTTAGTGAAGGGATTCAGGGAAACCGGTTATTTTATATAGCCGGACTTGAGTCTTGGAAATGGGAAGTACAATGCCTGCACTCTAAAGGAGGGGTTCGGGATATTAACAGTTTGGAGGGATATGTTGTGTATCTTTATACGTATATGCTTCTAAACTGTTGTGTTCTGAGCACCTCTGCAAAAGCAGTGATAATGTGTGAGTGTGGTGAAAGTGTTGAATGATGAAAGTATTTTTATTTTTGGGGGGATTTTCTTTCTTTTTGGGTCACTCTGCCTCGGTGGGAGACGGCTGACTTGCTTAAAAAGCAAGCCGCTAACCAGACTGAGAGTCGAAGATCAAAATGAATTTTTTATGAGAGAGCCACAAAATTTGATTAACACAAGCCTATCCGATGTTATCCTGACGCCAAATGACTTCGAACAGGCGATAAATGACATGCCCATGCACTCTGCCCCAGGGCCAGACTCATGGAACTCTGTGTTCATCAAGAACTGCAAGAAGCCCCTATCACGAGCCTTTTCCATCCTATGGAGAGGGAGCATGGACACGGGGGTCGTCCCTCAGTTACTAAAAACAACAGACATAGCCCCACTCCACAAAGGGGGCAGTAAAGCAACAGCAAAGAACTACAGACCAATAGCACTAACATCCCATATCATAAAAATCTTTGAAAGGGTCCTAAGAAGCAAGATCACCACCCATCTAGAAACCCATCAGTTACACAACCCAGGGCAACATGGGTTTAGAACAGGTCGCTCCTGTCTGTCTCAACTACTGGATCACTACGACAAGGTCCTAAATGCACTAGAAGACAAAAAGAATGCAGATGTAATATATACAGACTTTGCAAAAGCCTTCGACAAGTGTGACCATGGCGTAATAGCGCACAAAATGCGCGCTAAAGGAATAACAGGAAAAGTTGGTCGATGGATCTATAATTTCCTCACTAACAGAACACAGAGAGTAGTCGTCAACAGAGTAAAGTCCGAGGCAGCTACGGTGAAAAGCTCTGTTCCACAAGGCACAGTACTAGCTCCCATCTTGTTCCTCATCCTCATATCCGACATAGACAAGGATGTCAGCCACAGCACCGTGTCTTCCTTTGCAGATGACACCCGAATCTGCATGACAGTGTCTTCCATTGCAGACACTGCAAGGCTCCAGGCGGACATCAACCAAATCTTTCAGTGGGCTGCAGAAAACAATATGAAGTTCAACGATGAGAAATTTCAATTACTCAGATATGGTAAACATGAGGAAATTAAATCTTCATCAGAGTACAAAACAAATTCTGGCCACAAAATAGAGCGAAACACCAACGTCAAAGACCTGGGAGTGATTATGTCGGAGGATCTCACCTTCAAGGACCATAACATTGTATCAATCGCATCTGCTAGAAAAATGACAGGATGGATAATGAGAACCTTCAAAACTAGGGAGGCCAAGCCCATGATGACACTCTTCAGGTCACTTGTTCTATCTAGGCTGGAATATTGCTGCACTCTAACAGCACCTTTCAAGGCAGGTGAAATTGCCGACCTAGAAAATGTACAGAGAACTTTCACGGCGCGCATAACGGAGATAAAACACCTCAATTACTGGGAGCGCTTGAGGTTTCTAAACCTGTATTCCCTGGAACGCAGGAGGGAGAGATACATGATTATATACACCTGGAAAATCCTAGAGGGACTAGTACCGAACTTGCACACGAAAATCACTCACTACGAAAGCAAAAGACTTGGCAGACGATGCACCATCCCCCCAATGAAAAGCAGGGGTGTCACTAGCACGTTAAGAGACCATACAATAAGTGTCAGGGGACCGAGACTGTTCAACTGCCTCCCAGCACACATAAGGGGGATTACCAACAGACCCCTGGCAGTCTTCAAGCTGGCACTGGACAAGCACCTAAAGGCAGTTCCTGATCAGCCGGGCTGTGGCTCGTACGTTGGTTTGCGTGCAGCCAGCAGCAACAGCCTGGTTGATCAGGCGCTGATCCACCAGGAGGCCTGGTCACAGACCGGGCCGCGGGGGCGTTGACCCCCGAAACTCTCTCCAGGTAAACTCCAGGTATATATATATATATATATTATATATATATATTACATATATATATATATATTATATATATATATATATATATATATATATATATATATATATATATATATATATATATATATATATATATATATATATTACATACATGTGCCCCTCGCAGAAACAATCGAAAATATATGCAAAGAACTATCGCAGTCAGCAGGATTAGAGCCCAAATAGGCATCTCTCCACGAGTGTAGTTAGCTCCCAACCTGCCTTAAACCACGAAGCTACAGATGCCTCATAACGTTAAGAAGTTTGGGCGACTTCTGCGCCAACCTTCGTGAGGTGTGGACGTCTCTCTCTCAGTTGAGTATTAGTGACAAATTTTCCCCGCTCTCTCTCTGGGACGCTTGTCCTCATCTATTTTGCTCGCCGGACACTTTGCAAGAGGGACACCTGGTCATTGGCTTACTTTTAGCCAGCTCCATTTTTTCGTTCTGCGGATAATTCTCTAACGGTCTTTGGTGGGAAGCCGGTTACTGAACTGAGGTGGAGGTGTGGGCGTCCCGCTCTGCTGGGGCTTGGCAAGGGGGTCCACCGGATCTGACTGGAAACCTGAAGCTTCTTTATTTACAAAGGAACTTTTGTTCCTTTTCTTTCATGGCCCGGCTTTGGGCAACAAATCTCCCCTGCGCCATCGGGAAGCCAGGCTCGTTACGGCGTAAACTGTCAGTGGCCCTTATAAACCCAACAGGAAATTCGCTGCGTTGCAAGCCCGTACTTTTCAATTATGCGCATACTGGAACTTTACACAGTTTATTTGTCCAGCCGTTACGGCTTGATAAAGCTCCTGGAGAGCAAAACGTTGCCACAATAAAATGTCACATTAGTTGCACTTGTGTCCTTTTGCTTTAATTATGATTGGTGAGTATAGCTTTGGACTAAGTATATCATGACCCAAACTTATGATTAAATTGTCTGCAGCTAGTTCAACTCTCATCCAAAAATGGCTTTTTGTATTTTAATACCAATACAACCATCAAATAATTTAATTTTCCTAGCATTACTACCACCATCAAAGGGTTCTGTTCAGCGAGTCACTATTTTAATGATCTACTACTATGCTCTAGGTTTATTAGTACACCATCTAGGGAAATGGGATTTCTCTAGAGAAGAAAATCAGCCACTTATTCTCCTTAAATAACAGCACTGTAACTTTAGATGATGGTAGGTAACTTGAGTTGCTTTACACCGGAGCTTAACCAAACTTAGACCATACACAAGCAAGTGCCTTGGAGTTTCCGCAGTTAAATGAACAAATGGGTAAGTCCGTTTTAAGAATTTTTGTAATACACATGACTGCTCTGGGAGGTGAATAAGCAGCACCACAGTGGGAGGTAACGGGATGTTATGAATCTCAAGGAAAAAATCCAGATTTTTTTTCGAACGGTTAGCCCCTGGATGGTCAATTATGGCGCAAGCGCCAAAAGTGGCGCATTGCACCCCAGTGATGATGAAAAGCAAGGCTACTCGTATAGAAAGTATTAACCAATAACCTATTTGTAGAAAAAAAATATAAATTCGTTTAAGTAATTTCGTATCTGGTGCACATCTCTTAGAGAATGTCATATCTGGTGCACATCTTTTAAAGAATGTCATATCTGGTGCACATCTTTTAGAGAATGTCATATCTGGTGCACATCTCTTAGAGAATGTCATATCTGGTGCACATCTTTTAGAGAATGTCATATCTGGTGCACATCTCTTAGAGAATGTCATATCTGGTGCACATCTTTTAGAGAATGTCATATCTGGTGCACATCTTTTAGAGAATGTCATATCTGGTGCACATCTTTTAGAGAATGTCATATCTGGTGCACATCTTTTAGAGAATGTCATATCTGGTGCACATCTTCTAGAGAATGTCATATCTGGTGCACATCTTTTAGAGAATGTCATATCTGGTGCACATCTTCTAGAGAATGTCATATCCGGTGCACATCTTCTAGAGAATGTCATATCCGGTGCACATCTTCTAGAGAATGTCATATCTGGTGCAAATTTTTGAAACTGTAAAATAGTGTTCAGTATTTTCTAGCAGGGAAAAATAAACTGCCAGAAGACCACTTTTATGTGGCAACAAATGGCTATTTGATTCAGCATTTTTATATCTGATGTTACCAGCCATCTCAATGATCTAAATTTGAAACTGCAGGACAAGAACAAATTATTTCCTAGCTTAGTAAATGATATCAGTACATTCAAGATGTTAAAATGTTGAACTCTGTTAGAAAATGAGGATTTGAGGCAGCTTCCATATTTTGAAAATCGTTTTAGTGATTTTGCTGAAGACTGCGTTTATAAACCGATTTTAACATAGTGAATAAAAAATCCTGTCGTTGCCTAGTAACATACAAATGGAACTTATTGATTTGAAAAATTCATTACTGAAAATTAAATTTGATGAGTTTCCTTCAATCCCAAATGGTTATGACAATTTTTGGCGATCATTACCCCGTGAACATTTTCCAGAACTAAGAAAATTTGCCCAATGTTCTGTCATTTTGGAACAACATACAGATACGAAAAAGTATTGTCATCCATGAAATTGAAAACAGAGGTCGTGACTGATTTAAATTTGAAAAATTCTCTGCTAATCTAAATAACTAATTTAACTCCAACCATTACAAGTTTGACGAAATTAAAGCAGACTTAACAGACTCATTAATATTTATCTTGTCATGATATTAAATCATTTTATGTGAAAAAAGCTAAATATGTCCATACTGAAAGTGAATGGGGGTACAAGTGGCAAATGGCGCATCTAAACTAGACCTTGAAAAAACTGGCTCATGGAATGCTAGATATTAGCCACCCCTGTTAGCCGGACACGAGTCCTGGAGGTAGAAATATAGTGCTTGCACTCTGAAAACTGAAAAAGCGGTGGAGATATTTACAGTTTTAAACTATAGTATCGGCGCCCCTCTGACAAGATAGTGATGGAATGAGTGATGAAAGTGTTCTTTCATTTTTTTTTTGGGTCACCCAAACTCGACTCGGGGGGGAAACGGGCGGTGTATCAAAATTGATCTGTTCAAGAGCTAGGTGATGAGTGTAACAAAAAATTATGTAATGAATGATTAGGTATCAGACTGGAAGACGGGAGTATGGAAGAACTGAATATGCTCAGATATTTAGGAGTGAACTTATCAGCAGATAGTGTTATGAATGACCAGGTGAACCATAAAATTGACGACGGATAAAAAAAAAATGGATGGTGCGTTGAAGAGTGTGGAATCTTCAAAGTTATCAGTGGAAGCAAAATGGGAAATTTATTAGAGTATAGGGTAGCAGCACCGTCTGTATGGGTGTGAAACTTGGAGTTCTAAATACTGTAGTGAGGAGGCTGGAGGCGGTAGAGATGTCTTGTCTGAGGGCTATGTGTGGTGTAAATATTTTGCTGAGAAATTCGTAGGTTGGAGGAGGCGCAGTGTTACCATTTTCAGTATCATTATGTTCTCATTATCAGTGTTATCGTAAAAATCGTCACTGTCAACGTAGTCACACTCATCATTTTCATCTTAATCAATATCGTTATCATAACCAATTTCATTATCAAGACTCTTATAACTCGCTATTATCACCATCCTCCTTATCTTCACCCCTCATCATCAGTCATCAATCATCAGTCATCAAGAGTCAATCACCATTATTATTCACCATCAGTAACCATCATCAGTCATCAAACATCAGTTATCAGTCATCATAAGTCACCAGTCATTATTCATCATCAATCACCAATCATCATCAGCCATCATTATCAGTCATGAAGATTAAGTCACATATGCAACAGTTGGGTATGTTTATTGTTGAAACGTTTTACCTACACAGTATGGACTTCTTCAGTCAAATACAAAGGCAGCAGCAGTAATGAAAGAGCTGATGTAATCAGTCCATCAACTTTGGAGAAAAAATATTCGAGGTGGTCAGTCCCTCAGCCTGGAGAAGAGTTTAGCTCCATGTCGTTCCCGACCATGAAGCTGAACTCTTCTCCAGGGTGAGGGACTGACCACCTCAAATACTTTGCCTCTGTATTTGACTGAAGAAGCCTACTGTGTAGGCGTGACATTTCAATAATGAAGATATAAATCTGTTGTACCTGTGTCTTAATCATCAAATTATTGGTATTTATAAGATATTTAACAATACCAGTTAGGTTATCATCAGTCAGCGGTTATCATCAGTCATTATCAGTGATCATGTCATCAATCATATCATCAGTCCATGTCATCAGTCATGTCATCATATCAATCATGTTATAATCGGTCATATCAATCATGTCATCATATCAGTCATGTCATAATCAGTTATATCAGTCATCATGCCATCAGTCATATCAGTCATCATATTAGTCAATCATATCATGCCATATCATCAATCATGAGTCCTCATCATCATCAATCATCATCAGTCCTCATCTCATCATCACCATGTCATCATCATGTCATCATCAGTCACCATGTCATCATCATGTCATCATCAGTCACCATGTCATCATCAAAGAAAATTTCTCACTAGTTTATTAAAATATTCTCTGCCGCCTCCACTCAATCCTCTCGAGTCTCAAGTATGATGAGGGAGGGATGGAGGGAGGGATGAGGGAGGGATGAGGGAGGGATGGAGGGAGGGATGGAGGGAGGGATGGAGGGAGGGGTAGAGGGAAGGAAGGGAGAGAGGGAGGGGAGAGAAAGAGGGAGGGAGGGTGGGTAAAGAACAGACAGAAGGAGTGAGAAATGAAGGAAAAATAGGAATAGAAAAGGGAAGGTGTCGAGAAGATGGTAAGGAGAGTGGGATGCGAGGCAGGAAATAAATAACCCAAGAATAAGAGAGAGAGAGAGAGAGAGAGAGAGAGAGGATGAAAGAAAGATAAGACACACAAAAGTGAGACAAGTGGGGGGCGATGTAAGAAGAGGAAGTGAGAAAACAACGCTCAAGAAAGGGAAAGACGGAATGGACAAAGAGGAGACGGCAGAAACTGAAAAAAAAGAAGTTTGGAAAAGGAAAGTGAGAATTAAGAGAAGACTAGAGGAGTCTAGCGGAGAAGGGAGATGAAGAATGGAGGAGAAGGGACATGGAGAGGAATGGAGGAAAGACGTGGGGTGAATGAAATAGGTAGGAAGGAGAACAGAGGATAGAGCGACAGAGACAGATGGAAGAGTAGGGTGGATGACTGAAGAATGGAGTAAAGTAGGGAAGAATGTGGAGAAGTAAGGAGTGGATTAAAAGGAGGAGAATGGAGGGGAAAATGGAGAAAGGAGAGAGGCAAGAGAAGTCGGAGAATGTTAGGAGTGGGAAGAAGGGAGTAGTGATGTAAATGGAGAAGGTAAAAGATACAAGCTGAAGGAGAGGGGGGGGAGAAAAATGGAAAGAAGAGTATTGGAAGGAATAGTGTGAAGGAAGGAGGAAGGAATGAGTAGAGAAACATGGGCGGACGAGAGAATAGTGGGATGGAGGTAGGTCGGAATAAGGGGTGGAGGTGGACGGCAGAGAGAGGTGTTCAGAGCAGACCTGAGGTGTTCAACGATTGCTGCAACAGATCAGAGGTGCTGAACAACAACTACATCAACAGATCGGAGGTGCTGAACAACAACTACATCAACAGATCAGAGGTGCTGAACAACAACTACATCAACAGATCAGAGGTGCTGAACAACAACTACATCAACAGATCAGAGGTGCTGAACAACAACTACATCAACAGATCAGAGGTGCTGAACAACTACATCAACAGATCAGAGGTGCTGAACAGCAACTACATCAACAGATCAGAGGTGCTGAACAACAACTACATCAACAGATCAGAGGTGCTGAACAACAACTACATCAACAGATCAGAGGTGCTGAACAACAACTACATCAACAGATCAGAGGTGCTGAACAACAACTACATCAACAGATCAGAGGTGCTGAACAACAACTACATCAACAGATCAGAGGTGCTGAACAACTACATCAACAGATCAGAGGTGCTGAACAACAACATCAACAGATCAGAGGTGCTGAACAACAACATCAACAGATCAGAGGTGCTGAACAACAACATCAACAGATCAGAGGTGCTGAACAACTACATCAACAGATCAGAGGTGCTGAACAACAACTACATCAACAGATCAGAGGTGCTGAACAACAACTACATCAACAGATCAGAGGTGCTGAACGGTTCTGTTCCTAACTCGTCTTGAACCAGGTTAACTCACTCACGTAAAAATAAAAATAAAAATGAAAATCTTTAGACAGTAAAATCTACTGGTAAAAATAAATCTACTTGTATATATAAATCTACTGGTAAAAATAAATCTACTTGTATATATAAATCTACTGGTAAAAATAAATCTACTTGTATATATAAATCTACTGGTAAAAATAAATCTACTTGTATATATAAATCTACTGGTAAAAATAAATCTACTTGTATATATAAATCTACTGGTAAAAATAAATCTACTTGTATATATAAATCTACTGGTAAAAATAAATCTACTTGTATATATAAATCTACTGGTAAAAATAAATCTACTTGTATATATAAATCTACTGGTAAAAATAAATCTACTTGTATATATAAATCTACTGGTAAAAATAAATCTACTTGTATATATAAATCTACTGGTAAAAATAAATCTACTGGTAAAAAAAAATCTACTGGTATATATAAATCTACTGGTAAAAATAAATCTACTGGTAAAAATAAATCTACTGGTATATATAAATCTACTGGTATATATAAATCTACTTGTATCTATAAATCTACTGTTATGTATAAATCTACTGGTATATAAAAATCTGTTATGAATAAATCTACTGGTATATATAAATCTACTGGTATATATAAATCTACTGGTATATATAAATCTACTGGTATATATAAATCTACTGGTATATATAAATCTACCGGTAGATATAAATCTACAGACTGACAGTGGTAGTCTGACAGTGGCAGTCTGACCCTGACAGTCTGACCCTGACAGTCTGACCCTGACAGTCTGACCCTGACAGTCTGACCCTGACAGTCTGACCCTGACAGTCTGACCCTGACAGTCTGACCCTGACAGTCTGATCATTCCCTGTTTATCAAAGGAACTCATAAACACAGCATAGAAAACGTTAGCATTAGTATCGTTAATATTACTATCATTATTGATTATATTGTCATTAATAAAATTATTATTAATCTTGCTATTGCTAACATTATCGTTTTTCTAACTTTATTATTGTCAAGATATGTAATATCAGTATTGACTCAAGAAATCGTAATGACACGATTGCGGGTTCAATCCCGGCCGGGGGTATGGTTTAATATCAGTATTATTATTAACGATCTATTTATTTAGCGATAATCACTGTCATCAATATTAATGCTATCGATATCAGGAAACAGTTATCATTATCCCAGTGAAACACAATCTCCCTGAAGATAACAGTGATATCAGAGAATTGGGTCAGGTGTGGTCTACATGCACGAGGTTCGACCCCGATACAAAAAAACTACCTAAATGAACCCAACACATTATCGTGGTTCATGGGATTCGAAGCATGAAGTTGATGCAGTGAGTTTGAATCCTCTACAAGGTGCCACAGACACCAAACTCCACGTACAATGGAGTCCAGTACCATACAGAAGGCCGCGGATTCAACACCTATGCTGGATGAGATGGGTTCGAAACATGGACAAGGCACTGATGTACTGCGAATTCAACCCTGGCGTGTTGTGTGGGTGAGCTTCCCAGCTCCAGAGGTCCACTGGGAGGACGTGTAGTTTCTGGGAGAATTGAGAGCATCTGAGTGCTGTTTTATTTTGCATGATGTGATTGCCTCGAGATACCGGGTCCGAAGCCAGCTTTGCATTCTTGTGAGGCGAGGAGGAAAAAAAGAAGGGAAAAAGGAGAGAAGGGAATGAGAGAGGGATAGAGAGGAAAATGTACATACGAGAAGGAAGGAGGAGAAAGGACGTAGACTATGGAGAGAATGATTATGGGGAAGAATGTAGATATGAATGGATGAGGGGCTGAAGACGAAGAAATTTGAGAGAGAAAGAGAAAGAGAAAGAGAGAGAAAGAGAGAGAAAGGAAAGAGAGAGAGAGAGAGAGAGAGAGAGAGAGAGAGAGAGAGAGAGAGAGAGAGAGAGAGAGAGGAGGTGAAGATTCAGGAATAAAAAAAAAACTAAGCCTCTATGTGACCATCAGGTGAATGTCGTAAGAGATTCTAATTAAGTAAGACAAGAATCTTTTCACTCGCTCTTCATACGACAGCAAATTTTCCTACTGGCAAATGTAGGATAAAGTGTTAATGTTACGGAAACATCTGAAGTAGACTGTTAGATTGTGTATAATATTAGCTTGAACACCAGTGGGCTCATTCTTATATCTAAGTGTGAGCAAAAATATTCTTTAGAATTTTTTTCTGGTTGACATTCTTATCCCTGTTTATATATAACGATACATGTATATTTACCTCGTATACCCATCAGCTGTCAGACAACTCAAAAGAACAAGCAACACCAACATGACATAAGTAGCTCTCGCCTTTAGTATACACCACTTCCTTGGTCAGTTTACCCCCCGTCCAACCCTCCTTCCCCCCAATACCTTTTCATATTGGATTACAAGATACGTGACCATCAAAGACGACCTTTCTTACACCATGACCTGTCTTCATTGACTCTATTATTTTAGCAGTTTTCAAAACAAGAGATTTAGTTGTGTTATGTGCAAGGCCAAATCACTTAGGGTTCGCCACCAGGACTTTGTGGAGAGTCAAACTTGTTTATACGCACTAAGACAGGCAGCCATCAATACGTATATTGCAGCTGTTCCTAGAGAGAAGAGATGTAAATACAGTCTTTGTCCCAACTATTTCCAACGACTATGTCCAAATAATATGTTAGTACATGTAAATATAATTTTGAGCGTGTAAATAATCAACGTAACATATATAAAAATCGAATTTAGTGTAGCCATTTTTACTGTGTGTCTGCACTAAATGTAAGATTTTCTAAAAGGAGAGGAGGCACAGTCTTGCATGATTTAAGAAAACCATTTTGCAAACCAAATAGTCACAAGTCACTTGTCGGAGCGTCCACCGGAATCCTGCCAGAAGTTCTATACAGAGACTCATGGGGATGGAAGGTGGCCAGAGACTGATTACTTTACTCAGACCTATATACTACCTCTCACCTCTTCTTTCTCCCTTCCCATCTTTCTCTTTCCTCTTCATCTCTCCTTTCTTCTTGGTCACCACCTTTCCAATTCTCCCTATCGCTTTCTCCTGCCTTCTCACCTCTCTCCCCATCTCTATATCCTTCCCCCCCTCTCTTTCTTCCCCACCTTCCATCAATCTCCCCACCTCTCCCTCCTCTTCTCGTCTAATGCGCTGTTAATATCGCAGCATTAAGACTGGCAGGGTCTAATATCGTCCCGGCAGATTGACTAGAAAAATTTCTCCTCCCTCTTTACCTACCTACCTCCCTCCCTCCCTTCCTCTATCCCACCCTCTCTACCTACCTACCTCTCT
Organism: Cherax quadricarinatus; assembly: GCF_038502225.1. NCBI lineage: Eukaryota > Metazoa > Arthropoda > Malacostraca > Decapoda > Parastacidae > Cherax > Cherax quadricarinatus. Next base: position 3,051,477 of record NC_091357.1, read on the forward strand.
CCCTCCCTCTCCATCCTATAACATTCTTGGTAAGCAATATTGCTCCGGGAATGTTGCTACTCAGTCCCCTGCAACTCAAGGTTGTAAAGCTGCTCCTTACTTAAGGTACTTTAGAGAACAAGATGAAGTAAATCAATATCTAGATGGGTAGTGCCTTTAGGATTCTTTAATTTACAAGATGGAAGGAAAATGTTTTAGGAAAAACGTGTAAGTACTTTAAAGTGGGTTTGAAGGTATCCTTTGAGCACAGGATGAAGTGAAGGATGTAAATGGATCCTTTAAGCCGAAGATAAAGAGAAGCAGAATGTGGGTGTATCCTTTAAGGCATAAAACTGAACTCGCACACTGAGATCCGGGGTTCGAATCTCCTCCGGTACGGCTGGAATACATTAGGGACGTGTTTCCATAAGACACCTGCTGTCCCTGTCCATCAGTTTAAAATGGGTACCTGGGTGTTAGTCGCCTGCTGTGGGTCGCATCCAGGGACATTGACCTAATTTGCTCGAAATGCTCTGCATAACAATGGGCTCCCTATACCGTAGTATGTCACTGATGTCAGCTAGGTCTGTACACCTTGTAAATGTACTTGTAATAAATATATATATGTAATATATATATATATATATATATATATATATATATATATATATATATATATATATATATATATATATATATATATATCTATATATATATATGTAATATATATATGTAATATATGTAATAAATATGAATCCTCAAAATTATTTAAGAACAGAGTACAATTTAATCAAAATTAGTCATGCATAAAACTAATAACATCCAGCATACCAGTTCCCACTACACTAAAGTCTTTTCTGATTACTTCTTCAGTGGCCAGGAAGTCCATTGTTCCAGCACTTCCCTTCAGAGAAACACTAAACTGTGGATTTAAACCCAGCAACACTATACACATCCCTTCTTGCTTCTATACGAGCTCATAGCGGGTGCGGGCTGCCTCTGGTAACCTCGTCCAGGATGGCTTGTACAGCCCCTCATCTCCCAGCTGCTTGTCGGAGGCAGTTCATGTGCTGGTATCAGTAACCCCCACAGTCTTTGCTGGTATCAGTAACCCCCACAGTCTTTGCTGGAATCAGTAATCCCCACAGTCTTTGCTGGAATCAGTAATCCCCACAGTCTTTGCTGGTATCAGTAACCCCCACAGTCTTTGCTGGTATCAGTAACCCCCACAGTCTTTGCTGGTATCAGTAACCCCCACAGTCTTTGCTGGTATCAGTAACCCCCACAGTCTTTGCTGGTATCAGTAGCCCCCACAGTCTTTGCTGGTATCAGTAACCCCTACAGTCTTTGCTGGTATCAGTAACCCCCACAGTCTTTGCTGGTATAAGTAACCCCCACAGTCTTTGCTGGTATAAGTAACCCCCACAGTCTTTGCTGGAATCAGTAACCCCCACAGTCTTTGCTGGAATCAGTAACCCCCACAGTCTTTGCTGGTATCAGTAACCCCCACAGTCTTTGCTGGAATCAGTAACCCCCACAGTCTTTGCTGGTATCAGTAACCCCCAGTCTTTGCTGGTATCAGTAACCCCCACAGTCTTTGCTGGTATCAGTAACTACCACAGTCTTTGCTGGTATCAGTAACCCCCACAGTCTTTGCTGGTATCAGTAACCCCCAGTCTTTGTTGGCATCAGTAACCCCCACAGTCTTTGCTGGTATCAGTAACCCCCACAGCCTTTGCTGGCATCAGTAACCCCCACAGTCTTTGCTGGTATCAGTAACTCCCACAGTCTTTCCTGGTATCAGTAACCCCCACAGTCTTTCCTGGTATCAGTAACCCCCACAGTCTTTCCTGGTATCAGTAACCCCCACAGTCTTTCCTGGTATCAGTAACCCCCACAGTCTTTGCTGGTATCAGTAACCCCCACAGTCTTTCCTGGTATCAGTAACCCCCACAGTCTTTCCTGGTATCAGTAACCCCCACAGTCTTTCCTGGTATCAGTAATCCCCACAGTCTTTCCTGGTATCAGTAACCCCCACAGTCTTTCCTGGTATCAGTAACCCCCACAGCCTTTGCTGGTATCAGTAACCCCCACAGCCTTTGCTGGTATCAGTAACCCCCACAGTCTTTCCTGGTATCAGTAACCCCCACAGTCTTTCCTGGTATCAGTAACCCCCACAGTCTTTGCTGGTATCAGTAACTCCCACAGTCTTTGCTGGTATCAGTAACCCCCACAGTCTTTCCTGGTATCAGTAACCCCCACAGTCTTTCCTGGTATCAGTAACCCCCACAGTCTTTCCTGGTATAAGTAACCCCCACAGTCTTTCCTGGTATCAGTAACCCCCACAGTCTTTCCTGGTATCAGTAACCCCCACAGTCTTTCCTGGTATCAGTAACCCCCACAGTCTTTCCTGGTATCAGTAACCCCCACAGTCTTTCCTGGTATCAGTAACCCCCACAGTCTTTCCTGGTATCAGTAACCCCCACAGTCTTTCCTGGTATCAGTAACCCCCACAGTCTTTGCTTGTATCAGTAACCCCCACAGCCTTTGCTGGTATCAGTAACCCCCACAGTCTTTCCTGGTATCAGTAACCCCCACAGTCTTTCCTGGTATCAGTAACCCCCACAGTCTTTCCTGGTATCAGTAACCCCCCCAGTCTTTCCTGGTATCAGTAACCCCCACAGTCTTTCCTGGTATCAGTAACCCCCACAGTCTTTCCTGGTATCAGTAACCCCCACAGTCTTTCCTGGTATCAGTAACCCCCACAGTCTTTCCTGGTATCAGTAACCCCCACAGTCTTTCCTGGTATCAGTAACCCCCACAGTCTTTCCTGGTATCAGTAACCCCCACAGTCTTTCCTGGTATCAGTAACCCCCACAGTCTTTCCTGGTATCAGTAACCCCCACAGTCTTTCCTGGTATCAGTAACCCCCACAGTCTTTCCTGGTATCAGTAACCCCCACAGTCTTTCCTGGTATCAGTAACCCCCACAGTCTTTCCTGGTATCAGTAACCCCCACAGTCTTTCCTGGTATCAGTAACCCCCACAGTCTTTCCTGGTATCAGTAACCCCCACAGTCTTTCCTGGTATCAGTAACCCCCACAGTCTTTCCTGGTAGGCTGCTCTCTTGTCATGCTCCTGTAGAGCAGAATTTACTGGGAAAATCCCCTTCACGTGGTTTTTACAGACGAATCCCACACCAGGCACGCTGGTGTGGGAACGTCTGTGTCTCATAACTGTACTAAATGGTCCAATCAGACAAATTAATACTGTTTACTTTACCTCTTTGGTTACTTTTAATCAAAATCACATCAACTATCGACTTCCAGTCTTCCTAAGATGAGTAGAATATGAATTTATAGGATGCAGTGCCACATTTTCAAACTGCCTACCATAGCTTTCCAGGGTCAGTCTAGTGATGGCGCACTGTCCAGATCAGTTTTCAATATAAGTATCTACAAGTGTGCTAGAAATAGTGGTAATAATCACAAGGTGCACAATTGTTAATTATTTTCTTCTTATGCTGTCCCATTGTGAGAAAAAACTCGACTCCAACAACGCGTTTTCTTAAGACTTCCATTCTACTCTTAAATTTATTCTTATCAGTTTCTGAGGTTTAACCTTTCAGTCAGAGTTTATGTGACATTGGAGAGATGGGCTCATTTTGTACAGAGTAAATGGATAACATTAAAAAATACTGGAGCGTCAGGAAAAGGATTTCTCAGTGCAAAACGGTATGTAATCAGGAAAATTCTTTTGAAGCAAAGGCTTCCTTCTGTAGTCCGAGATGCAGGACGGCACAAAGAAAAAAACCACTATGCAGTGCATTTCGGGGAACTAATCCAAAGGCTTAGATGCTCCTCAAGAACTAGACATAGCTTATGTAAGACTTCTTGTGTAGTTAACTACAATAAGAAGTACAAAAACAAAGGTAGCAAATGACAAATGTAAGTCTTGAAGCGCTTCATTGCGTTCACGATTATCAGAAGAATCAGGAACTACAGCACAGTGGATATGTTGAAATTACGTCCACCGTTTCTTAATCTGGGAGTTGGAGAGGAAACAGATATGTAGGAGGTGCAAAGATGGTACTTTACAAGGAGGACTGGGTTGACTTGTGGTTGTAATAGGAAAGCTCAAGTAGGTTGTATATTCAAAAACATCACAAGGGTCTGTAGAAGACCCATGAACATTTACTGGGAAGTGAGGAGGACGGTATCTTTCAAACGTCCATAGTGACAGAGGTGGTGTCTACCGTACAAGACAGATGCACCGAGGAAGAGAGGGAGAACATTGAAGTAAAATCTTGGTGAATAAATATTGTAGTAGTGACGTTACCTGAACCGCCATCTCTATCGCCAAAGGATCAAAGCGAAACTCTTGAAATTTACTGCGTACAAAAAATGAAGGATAAGTAGGTGTAGCAGAAGGAAGTCGAGAAGCCATGCTAACATTTGTGAACCTCTGCAAAAAATCAATTGTACGTCGATGGTCCATGGTTTGCAGTACGACATTCTCTCTTTAAGTAGGCGGATCTCCCGTTCTCTCGGGAATACGAGGCAAGAACATGAATAAACAGAACGAAGGCCCAACACAGTTCAGGAATTGATTCGTAGACAATTTGCAGGGATCTTCCTTGAGTCAGGGAGGATGGGGGGGGGGAAATAGGTAGAGAAATCTGCCCTCGATTGACAATGATTAGCGGGGTGTCGAAAACGTCAGCATTTAGGGCACTGTTTAAAGCCGATAAGATCATTAAGCAGTCTCCTGCCAGACACATGGTAGTGAGAAGCTCGTGATAGTTAAATGTTAATTTGATAACATTGCTCGAATATATTAGTGTTGGATGGCTGTTTCTGTCGTAATTTACATAACATATTGTTTGTACACTTGGTAAATGCTCTCTGATGTACAAATAACATCAGTAACCTGCATTACATGTACTCCGTCGTGCTGGTTTGGAAAGTGACCATAGGGGCAGCTGCTGTCAAGATCGCTGGGGACTATAATGATCTTCACACGTCTTAAATTTCGTTAGGCTTAAGCATAAAAATATTTGACTAGGTTAGTGAGCCATGTACATCATGTAAGTATAAATGAATCCAATACTGAGATATGACGTGGGGAGGAGGAGGTCAAGAACAGGTACGAGATTTGTAATAATTACATAAACTGAAGAATGAGAGCAACGTTATGGGATATCGTAAAGACGCTTTGCAAATCTCAGTTGTTTCGTCCAAGGAGGTACAGAGGAATCATTAAATTACTCATAAAACAAAGATACCTATGTGTTTTGGTGAATGCACGATCCTGTGTGCATCTTCCATGGTTGCAGAATGATGACACTCATAGGCTGTAAAACACTGATACAGCCTTGACTTCCCTCAACCTAGTGAGGCCACAATATGGCAAATTGCAATGTAATGAAACTTGTGGAAAATACTGTATATATTTTCCAGAAATACAGTAGTTATATGTAAATAGATGGCCATACTGTATTTAAAAGAATTATATTATGGAAAATGGGAAACTGGACCTGCGCCTGCGCAGACAGACTAGCCATCTTGGTTTTGAATTGTGTACAACGTTGGTGTGATGGGAAGGAATTTTCGTGCTCTAGAGGTTGAAATTGGGCTGACACCTCTCAAATAGGAGGCGAAATTGTTGGACATGCATTCCTGCATAACTTGAGATATCAGACGACTGGACAAGACAGCTCCAGGAACCTCAGATAAGCTCTCTAGATTTGTGTATAATTCTGGCCAGTGTTTTCATAAATTTAGTTAGTGAGGCTTTTCTGAGTATGATACAACTTAATATCCAGTCAAATTGGTGAGTGATATTAAGATATATTTTCCTTCTGTTATGTAATTGTGTTTATATATAATAATTTTTTAATATACAGTCCACAAATTTATATATTTACCAGAATTCCTGATGTATAATTCATTTAATTAATAGGTCCAGAGCAACCTGCGGTTATGACAGTGGTAGGTATCGAAGGGGGACATTTTTTGCGACCTAGGTGTCCCAAATTCCTAGTCTATGTAACATTGATAAATAATAATTATCTTTATTATCATTTACTGTTATGTACATAATTAGTTACATTCAGATAAATGCAATTTTATACAAAACTTATTACCAACTCCAAAATATATCCATAATTTATTAATATTCAATGAGGAAATGACAGCGAGAACCACAACATTTGTATCAACGATGCGTATCATCTTAAAATGAGCCATAGTAGATGCAGCAAGATATACCGCCATTCGTAATGACACGATTGCAAACAAACCATATCACAGGTGGGGATAGAACCCGCGTCGGTCTGGAGTTTTACGACTCTCTGATCGCGGGTTGTATCCCTGCTCGTGGTATGCTAAGTATTATAACATCTTGGTCTGGTGCAGCGTTAAGTGGTTCAGTCTGTGCCTCAAGACATTAAAGAATATAGGATTTACAAGTGGTTCTCATTCTACCATTTATTGGCATGGATGGAGAATGAAGCCTACCCGTCGAATTTAAATTATTAACCTCTTAATTGAAACTGATGCATCAATTGCATTTTCTGAAGAAGAAGAAGAAATTAGTTAGTTAGTTAGTTAAAGATTCGCCGGTATTCTCCCGGCCCGGGCCTTGTCCAAGTGGTGGCCCGGCCTTGGCTCCCTCTTTAGGGAGTGTCTGAGACCTAAATCTCCCATGGGAGGAGGCACAAGCACCTCATCTTTGGGACCAACTGTCCCCAGGCCTAGCCACAAGCTAGGCCTCTCTGGTCTGCCATCCCCGCCCCAAGGGGACTAATGGGAATGACAGTCTTATGAGCTAAAGGCTCGGACTCAGGCACCTACCCTACCCTAGAAGGGTTAGGCATGGTGTCGATGAGAAGAATTATTTCCAATCATAGACCTTAAAACTTTTTCAGTGATTTATATGCATTTATATGCATTTATATGCAATTAAAAACACGAATCGTCGAAATATGCAATAACGTCATTTTTTTAGTGCATATGTTTCTATATTTTTAATATTTACATTAAAAAACAAAACATGAAAAGTCCATAAAAAACTATTATTGCACATTTCGACATTTTAGAGAAATTTGAGGTATTTTCTGACGTAACTATTTTTTTTAGCTATGTAAATTATCACAATTTTAATCGAAATTGCTGATTAACGATTTTTTTTCGGAATATTTATGGTTTACCATCATTGAACTAATTCGTATAGGATGTATAATGGAACAAAACATTAACATCCACTACAAGATAATCGTATAGGATGTATAATGGAACAAAACATTAACATCCACTACAAGATAATCGTATAGGATGTATAATGGAACAAAACATTAACATCCACTACAAGATAATCGTATAGGATGTATAATGGAACAAAACATTAACATCCACTACAAGATAATCGTATAGGATGTATAATGGAACAAAACATTAACATCCACTACGAGATAATCGTATAGGATGTATAATGGAACAAAACATTAACATCCACTACGAGATAATCGTATAGGATGTATAATGGAACAAAACACTAACATCCACTACGAGATAATCGTATAGGATGTATAATGGAACAAAACATTAACATCCACTACAAGATAATCGTATAGGATGTATAATGGAACAAAACATTAACATCCACTACGAGATAATCGTATAGGATGTATAATGGAACAAAACACTAACATCCACTACAAGATAATCGTATAGGATGTATAATGGAACAAAACATTAACATCCACTACAAGATAATCGTATAGGATGTATAATGGAACAAAACACTAACATCCACTACAAGATAATCGTATAGGATGTATAATGGAACAAAACACTAACATCCACTACAAGATAATCGTATAGGATGTATAATGGAACAAAACACTAACATCCACTACAAGATAATCGTATAGGATGTATAATGGAACAAAACATTAACATCCACTACGAGATAATCGTACTAGTAGTAGTACCACAAGTAGCAGTAGTACCACTAGTAGTAGTACCACAAGTAGCAGTAGTACCACTAGTAGTACTACTAGTAGTAGTACTACTGCTAGTAGTACTACTAGTAGTAGTACTACTACTAGTAGTGCTACTAGTAGTAGTAGTACTTGTAGTAATATAGTATTAGTACTTGTAGTACTACTAGTAGTAGTACTTGTAGTACTACTAGTAGTAGTAGTACTTGTACTACTAGCAGTAGTAGTAGTAGTACTTGTAGTAACACTACTAGTAGTAGTAGTACTTGTAATACTAGTAGTATAGTATATATATATATATAGTAGTATATATAGTAGTACTAGTAGTACTACTAGTAGTAGTACTACTAGTAGTAGTAGTACTAGTAGTAGTACTAGTAGTAGTACTAGTAGTACTACTAGTAGTACCACTAGTAGTAGTAGTAGTAGCACTGGTAGTATTAGTACCACTAGTAGTAGTAGTACCACTAGTAGTAGTACCACTAGTAGTAGTAGTACCACTAGTAGTAGTAGTAGTAGCACTGGTAGTAGTAGTACCACTAGTAGTAGTAGTACCACTAGTAGTAGTAGTACCACTAGTAGTAGTAGTACAACTAGTAGTAGCAGTACCACTAGTAGTACCACTAGTAGTAGTACCACAAGTAGTAGTAGTACCACTAGTAGTAGTAGTACCACTAGTAGTAGTACCACTAGTAGTAGTAGTAGTACCACTAGTAGTAGTAGTACCACTAGTAGCAGTAGTACCACTAGTAGTAGTACCACAAGTAGCAGTAGTACCACTAGTAGTAGTACCACAAGTAGCAGTAGTACCACTAGTAGTACTACTAGTAGTAGTACGTCGTGCCGAATAGGCAGAACTTGCGATCTTGGCTTAAATAGCAACGCTTATCTTGCCATATAGGACAAGCGAAAATTTGTGTATGCAATAATTTCGCCAAAATCATTCTGAACCTAACGAAAAAAATATATTTCACTGTGTTTGTTTAGCATTAAATTATTGTAAACAAATCTAAAATATATTTAGTTGAGTTAGGCTAAAATAAATTGTTCTTGTTATAATAAGGTTAGGTAAGTTTTCTAAGATTCTTTTGGTGCAAAATTAAGAATTTTTACATTAACATAAATGAAAAAAATATATCTTTAAACGTATAAGAGAAAATTTCAGAAAGGACTTAATTTTAAATGAGTTCTTGCTAATTGACCAGTTTTACATTTTCGGCACGACATATACATATATATATATATATATATATATATATATATATATATATATATATATATATATATCATGTAATATTTTAACAAGTCGGCCGTCTCCCACCGAGGCAGGGTGACCCAAAAAGAAAATCCCCAAAAAGAAAATACTTTCATCATTCAACACTTTCACCTCACTCACACATAATCACTGTTTTTGCAGAGGTGCTCAGAACACAACAGTTTAGAAGCATATACGTATAAAGATACACAACATATCCCTCCAAACTGCTAATATCCCGAACCCCTCCTTTAGAGTGCAGGCATTGTACTTCACATTTCCAGGACTCAAGTCCGGTTATATAAAAATAACCAGTTTCCCTGAATCCCTTCACTAAATATTACCCTGCTCACACTCCAACAGATCGTCAGGTCCCAAATACCATTCATCTCCATTCACTCCTATCGAACACGCTCACGCACGCCTGCTGAAAGTCCCAGCCCCTCGCCCACAAAATCTCCCTTACCCCTTCCAACCTTTTCGAGGACGACCCCTACCTCGCCTTCCTTTCCCTACAGATTTATACGCACTCCATGTTATTCTACTTTGATCCATTCTCTCTAAATGACCAAACCACCTCAACAACCCCTCTCCAGCCCTCTGACTAATACTTTTATTAACTCCACACATTCTCCTAATTTCCACACTCCGAATTTTCTGCATAATATTTACACCACACATTGCCCTTAAACAGGACATCTCCACTGCCTCCAACCGTCTCCTCGCTGCTGCATTCACAACCCAAGCTTCTCACCCATATAAGAGTGTTGGTACTACTATACTTTCATACATTCCCTTCTCTGCCTCCATAGATAATGTTTTTTGTCTCCACATATACCTCAACCCACCACTCACCTTTTTTCCCTCATCAATTCTATGATTAACCTCATCCTTCATAAATCCATCCGCTGACACGTCAACTCTCAAATATCTGAAAACATTCACTTCTTCCATACTCCTCCTCCCCAATTTGATATCCAATTTTTCTTTATCTAAATCATTTGATACCCTCATCACCTTACTCTTTTCTATGTTCACTTTCAACTTTCTACCTTTACACACATTCTCAAACTCATCCACTAACCTTTGCAATTTTTCTTTAGAATCTCCCATAAGCACAGTATCATCAGCAAAAAGTAACTGTGTCAATTCCCATTTTGTATTTGATTCCCCATAATTTAATCCCACCCCTCTTCCGAACACCCTAGCATTTACTTCTTTTACAACCCCATCTATAAATATATTAAACAACCATGGTGACATTACACATCCCTGCCTAAGACCTACTTTTACCGGGAAGTATTCTCCCTCTCTTCTACATACCCTAACCTGAGCCTCACTATCCTCATAAAAACTCTTTACAGCATTTAGTAACTTACCACCTATTCCATACACTTACAACATCTGCCACATTGCTCCCCTATCCACTCTATCATATGCCTTTTCTAAATCCATAAATGCAATAAAAACTTCCCTACCTTTATCTAAATACTGTTCACATATATGCTTCAATGTAAACACTTGATCTACACATCCCCTACCCACTCTGAAGCCTCCTTGCTCATCTGCAATCCTACATTCTGACTTACCTCTAATTCTTTCAATAATAACCCTACCATACACTTTTCCTGGTATACTCAGTAAACTTATTCCTCTACTATTTTACAATCTATTTTGTCCCCCTTCCCTTCATATATATATATATATATATATATATATATATATATATATATATATATATATATATATATATATATATTACATACATTAAATTCTACTTAATTACGTACACGAGATATGTTTCTTTATTGCATTTTTCAGTGTATTTAATTTTAATTATTTTGAGTTATTATTCATATTAAATTATATTCGTTTTTACTTTATTTCAGTAAAGTTTTGCATGACATGTCTCGACTTTATTGCTCTTAAACATGAATTTATTATAAACACAATAAATACCGTATAATTTTCATTTTAATGTAAAAAAATAATGTTGTACCAAAAGAACCTTAGAAAACTTACCTAACCTTATTATAACAAGCGCAATTTAATTTAGCCTAGTCCAACTAAATATACTTTAGATAAGTTTACAATAATTTATTAATAAACAAATACAACGAACTTTTTTTTCGTTAGGTTCAGAATAATTTTTGCGAAATTATTGCAAACACAAATTTTCGCTTGCCTTATTCAGCAAGAATAGCGTTGCTATTTAAGCCAAAATAGCAAGTTTTACCTATTCGGCACGACATTATATATATTATCTGGCCGTCACCCACAAAGGTAGGGTGACTCAGGAAAGACAACACTTAGTGACCTGCCTGAAGCGCAATTAACCTTCAAGCAGCAATATCTTCAGCCCTTTTTCAGAGTGCAGGCTCTGTACTTCCCACTTCCTGGACTCCTGTCCAGCTAATCGGTTTCCCTGAATCCCTTCATAATTGTTACCTTGTTCACACTCTAATACGTCAAATTGTAAAAGCCTCTTGCCTCCATTCCCATCTAACACGCTCACACAAGCCTGTTGGATGTCCAAGCACCTAAAGCTCAAACCCTACTTTAACTCCTCACTCAAACCTTCTTAGGATGACCCCTACCCCTTCTTCCCTCCACTACAGATTTATACACCCCTCCTCTCTAGGTCATCGTATTTTGCTCCATCCTCTCGAAACGTCTAAACCACCTCAACAACCCATTCTCAGCCCTCTGAATAATACCGTTAGTAAACTTGCACCTCCTTCTAATCGTCAAACTACGAATTCTCTGCATATTCCCTCCACACATTGCCCTCAGACACGACGTGTCCACTGCCTCTAGCCTCCTCCTCGCTGCAATGTTTAAAACCCACGCTTCACATTTATATAAAAATGTTGGTACCAATTCTTCAAGAAAAAAGTCATCTCCACAGATGCCTCAAAGCACCACCTACGTTTTTCTCGTCATTTCCATGTTACACCTCATCTTTCATAGCCCCGTCCGCCAACAAACCCACTTCCAAATACAATGGGGTATGCTATAACGAATCTAATTGGTTCTAGAACCTCGTTCGTTATAGGGGTAATCCGTTCCAGGCCCCCATATACGACCACTTAATGAAAAACCGTTCGTTATAGCACACTGCACTGTATCTGTAGACATTAACTTTCACCATACTCCCTCCCTTACATAGCTTTTTGGTACTCTCCTCACCTTCATTTTTCCTATGTTCACCTCCAACTTTTTTTCCTCATGTATCAACCCAAATTCGTCAACCATTGTTTACAAATTCTCTTCAGAATCTCTTACAAGTACAGTATCATCAGTAAAAAGCAAACTGTACCAACTCCCACTATCAATTAGATTATTTTTTAACAAAACATACGAAAGAGGGAACACTGCAGCAGGCCTACTGGCCCATGCGAGGCAGGTCCAAGTCTCCTACTGGGTTAAGCCAATGACTCAACCCAGTCACGTCAAGTCATACTCACTTAAGGAGCACGGCATCAGACCTACTAGCACAAGCTAGTCAGGTCCAACTCACACGTCTTTCCAACACCAGAACATTCACATTCACAACCCCAGCTTGTTAAAAAAACTCATACTGACATCACACAACTCTGCCTAAGGCCTATTTTTACTGGAAAATAACCTTCCTCTTTCCTAAAAAAATCCTAAGCTGAGCCTCACTATCCTCACAAAATCTAAATATACTCGTATTCATCAAATAAATTCATTTGTAATAAATTAAATTATTATTTAAAAATTACGTGCCTGAATAATTAATGAACAACTTAACTAGACATTTTACATAACTTCCAATTTAATTTTTTATAGAGAACTTTGTGTGTTTGTAATTTCCGGACGAGAGGAGAATATTTAATTATTTGACGTTTTGCTTTCGGTAAATTCACGTTTTTCTCTGGCATAAATTTTTTTTTTCCATTTCATACATGAATCAACATTCATGGAAAGTTGTCTATCAAATGATATATTTTTAATGCATAATAAACTGGCTATCTTGATTATATATATATATATATATATATATATATATATATATATATATATATATATATATATATATATATATATAGATATATATATATATATGCAAAACAACCACTCTGAAAGAATAGAGAAATTCCAACCGTTAATCTCCTTACTGTCAACCACCGTTAATCTCCTTACTGTCAACCACCGTTAATCTCCTTACCGTCAACTACCGTTAATCTCCTTACTGTCAACCACCGTTAATCTCCTTACCGTCAACTACCGTTAATCTCCTTACTCTCAACCACCGTTAATCTCCTTACAGTCAACCACCGTTAATCTCCTTACAGTCAACAACCGTTAATCTCCTTACAGTCAACCACCGTTAATCTCCTTACCGTCAACAACCGTTAATCTCCTTACTCTCAACCACCGTTAACCTCCTTACAGTCAACCACCGTTAATCTCCTTACAGTCAACCACCGTTAATCTCCTCACAGTCAACAACCGTTAATCTCCTTACAGTCAACCACCGTTAATCTCCTTACAGTCAACCACCGTTAATCTCCTTACAGTCAACAACCGTTAATCTCCTTACAGTCAACCACCGTTAACCTCCTTACAGTCAACCACCGTTAATCTCCTTACAGTCAACCACCGTTAATCTCCTTACAGTCAACAACCGTTAATCTCCTTACAGTCAACCACCGTTAATCTCCTTACAGTCAACCACCGTTAATCTCCTTACAGTCAACAACCGTTAATCTCCTTACAGTCAACCACCGTTAATCTCCTTACAGTCAACCACCGTTAATCTCCTTACAGTCAACAACCGTTAATCTCCTTACAGTCAACCACCGTTAACCTCCTTACAGTCAACAACCGTTAATCTCCTTACAGTCAACCACCGTTAACCTCCTTACAGTCAACCACCGTTAATCTCCTTACAGTCAACAACCGTTAATCTCCTTACAGTCAACCACCGTTAATCTCCTTACTGTCAACCACCGTTAATCTCCTTACCGTCAACAACCGTTAATCTCCTTACTGTCAACCACCGTTAATCTCCTTACCGTCAACTACCGTTAATCTCCTTACTGTCAACCACCGTTAATCTCCTTACCGTCAACAACCGTTAATCTCCTTACTGTCAACCACCGTTAACCTCCTTACAGTCAACCACCGTTTATCTCCTTACAGTCAACAACCGTTAATCTCCTTACAGTCAACCACCGTTAATCTCCTTACCGTCAACAACCGTTAATCTCCTTACTCTCAACCACCGTTAACCTCCTTACAGTCAACCACCGTTAATCTCCTTACAGTCAACCACCGTTAATCTCCTTACCGTCAACAACCGTTAATCTCCTTACAGTCAACCACCGTTAATCTCCTTACTGTCAACTACCGATAATATCCTTACAGTTAACCACCGTTAATCTCTTTACTGTCAGCTACCGTTAATCTCCTTACTTTCAACCACCGTTAACCTCAATACTGTCTAACACAGTTAACTTTCTTATTGTCAACCACCGTTAATCTCCTTACAGTCAACCACCGTTAATCTCCTTACTGTCAACTATCGTTAATCTCCTTACTGTCAACGACCGTTAATCTTCTTACTGTCAACCACCGTTAATCTCCTTACTGTCAAACCACCGTTAATCTCCTTACTGTCAACCACCGTTAATCTCCTTACTGTCAACCACCGTTAACCTCCTTACAGTCAACCACCGTTAATCTCCTTACTGTCAACCACCGTTAACCTCAACACTGTCAACCACCGTTAAGTTTCTTACTGTCAATCACAGTTAATCTCCTTACTGTCAATCATCCACAGTCACCTTACTCTCAACCATTCACAGTCACCTTACTCTCAACCATTCACAGTCACCTTACTCTCAACCATCCACAGTCACCTTACTCTCAACCATTCACAGTCACCTTACTCTCAACCATTCACAGTCACCTTACTCTCAACCATCCACAGTCACCTTACTCTCAACCATTCACAGTCACCTTACTCTCAACCATCCACAGTCACCTTACTCTCAACCATCCACAGTCACCTTACTCTCAACCATCCACAGTCACCTTACTCTCACCATCCACTGTCATCTTACTCTCAACCATCCAGTGTCACCTTACTCTCAACCATTCACAGTCACCTTACTCTCAACCATTCACAGTCACCTTACTCTCAACCATTCACAGTCACCTTACTCTCAACCATCCACAGTCACCTTACTCTCAACCATTCACAGTCACCTTACTCTCAACCATTCACAGTCACCTTACTCTCAACCATCCACAGTCACCTTACTCTCAACCATCCACAGTCACCTTACTCTCAACCATTCACAGTCACCTTACTCTCAACCATTCACAGTCACCTTACTCTCAACCATCCACAGTCACCTTACTCTCAACCATCCACAGTCACCTTACTCTCAACCATTCACAGTCACACTCTCAACCATACACAGTCACCTTACTCTCAACCATCCACAGTCACCTTACTCTCAACCATTCACAGTCACCTTACTCTCAACCATTCACAGTCACCTTACTCTCAACCATTCACAGTCACCTTACTCTCAACCATCCACAGTCACCTTACTCTCACCATCCACTGTCATCTTACTCTCAACCATCCAGTGTCACCTTACTCTCAACCATTCACAGTCACCTTACTCTCAACCATCCACAGTCACCTTACTCTCAACCATCCACAGTCACCTTACTCTCAACCATCCACAGTCACCTTACTCTCAACCATCCACAGTCACCTTACTCTCAACCATCCACAGTCACCTTACTCTCAACCATCCACAGTCACCTTACTCTCAACCATCCACAGTCACCTTACTCTCAACCATCCACAGTCACCTTACTCTCAACCATCCACAGTCACCTTACTCTCAACCATCCACAGTCACCTTACTCTCAACCACCCACAGTCACCTTACTCTCAACCATCCACAGTCACCTTACTCTCAACCGTCCACAGTCACCTTACTCTCAACCGTCCACAGTCACCTTACTCTCAACCGTCCACAGTCACCTTACTCTCAACCATCCACAGTCACCTTACTCTCAACCATCCACAGTCACCTTACTCTCAACCTCCCACAGTCACCTTACTCTCAATCATCCACAGTCACCTTACTCTCAACCACCCACAGTTACCTTACTCTCAACCGTCCACAGTCACCTTACTCTCAACCATCCACAGTCACCTTACTCTCAACCATCCACAGTCACCTTACTCTCAACCGTCCACAGTCACCTTACTCTCAACCGTCCACAGTCACCTTACTCTCAACCATTCACAGTCACCTTACTCTCAACCGTCCACAGTCACCTTACTCTCAACCGTCCACAGTCACCTTACTCTCAACCGTCCACAGTCACCTTACTCTCAACCGTCCACAGTCACCTTACTCTCAACTATCCACAGTCACCTTACTCTCAACCGTCCACAGTCACCTTACTCTCAACCACCCACAGTCACCTTACTCTCAACCATCCACAGTTACCTTACTCTCAACCGTCCACAGTCACCTTACTCTCAACCATCCACAGTCACCTTACTCTCAACCATCCACAGTCACCTTACTCTCAACCATCCACAGTCACCTTACTCTCAACCTCCCACAGTCACCTTACTCTCAACCATCCACAGTCACCTTACTCTCAACCACCCACAGTTACCTTACTCTCAACCGTCCACAGTCACCTTACTCTCAACCATCCACAGTCACCTTACTCTCAACCATCCACAGTCACCTTACTCTCAACCGTCCACAGTCACCTTACTCTCAACCGTCCACAGTCACCTTACTCTCAACCATCCACAGTCACCTTACTCTCAACCGTCCACAGTCACCTTACTCTCAACCGTCCACAGTCACCTTACTCTCAACCGTCCACAGTCACCTTACTCTCAACCGTCCACAGTCACCTTACTCTCAACCATCCACAGTCACCTTACTCTCAACCGTCCACAGTCACCTTACTCTCAACCACCCACAGTCACCTTACTCTCAACCATCCACAGTTACCTTACTCTCAACCGTCCACAGTCACCTTACTCTCAACCATCCACAGTCACCTTACTCTCAACCACCCACAGTCACCTTACTCTCAACCATCCACAGTCACCTTACTCTCAACCATCTACAGTCACCTTACTCTCAACCACCCACAGTCACCTTACTCTCAACCATCCACAGTCACCTTACTCTCAACCATCCACAGTCACCTTACTCTCAACCACCCACAGTCACCTTACTCTCAACCA
The DNA here is from genome assembly GCF_038502225.1 of Cherax quadricarinatus. Taxonomy (NCBI): domain Eukaryota; kingdom Metazoa; phylum Arthropoda; class Malacostraca; order Decapoda; family Parastacidae; genus Cherax; species Cherax quadricarinatus. The sequence goes on from NC_091357.1 coordinate 3,068,984, forward strand.
TCCACAGTCACCTTACTCTCAACCGTCCACAGTCACCTTACTCTCAACCATCCACAGTCACCTTACTCTCAACCATCCACAGTCTCCTTACTCTCAACCATCCACAGTCTCCTTACTGTCAACCATCCACAGTCTCCTTACTGTCAACCATCCACAGTCTCCTTACTCTCAACCATCCACAGTCTCCTTACTGTCAACCATCCACAGTCACCTTACTCTCAACCATCCACAGTCACCTTACTCTCAACCATCCACAGTCACCTTACTCTCAACCATCCACAGTCACCTTACTCTCAACCACTATCATTCTCCTTATTCTTAGCCACCTTTAATCCCCTCACTGTCAATCACTATCAATCTCATTACTGTCAACTGTGAACAATCTCCTTACTGTCACCCATTTAAAAATATATATATGTCGTGTCGAATAGGTAAAACCTGCGATTTTGGCTTAAATAGCAACTCTCTTCTTGCCGAATAAGGCAAGCGAAAATTTGTGTATGCAATAATATCGCAGAAATCATTATGAACCTAAGGGAAAAAAATATATTTCATTGTGTTTATTATTAAATTATTGAAAACTTATCAAAAATATATTTAGTTGGATTAGGCTAAATTAAATTGCGCTTGTTATAATAAGGTTAGGTAAGTTTTCTAAGGTTCTTTTGGTACAAAATTATTAATTTTTACATTAACATAAATGAAAAAATATATCTTGACACGTATAAGAGAAAATTTGAGGAAGGACTTAATTTAAAATGAGTTCTTGCTAATTGACCAATTTCACCTATATATGTAGTGCCGAATAGGTAAAATTGGTGAAGAACTCGTTTAAAATTAAGTCCCTTCTGCAATTTTCTATTATCCATTTAAAAATATATATTTTTCGTTTATGTTAATATAAAAATTAATAATTTTGTACTAAAACAAAAAAAAATTATAACAAGAGCGATTTAATTTAGCCTAAACCAACTAAGTATATTTTAAATATGTTTACAATTTAATAATAAATAAACAATGAAATTTTTTCGTTATTTTCAGAATGGTTTTTGCGAAATTATTGCATACACTAATTTTCGCTTGCCTTATTCGGCAAGAAGAACGTTGCTATTTAAGCTAAATTCGCACCTGTATGACCATGCCCGCGTTATTGTGTAATGTACCTTACACCTTCACGTATAGTGATCGTTTTTTCTGATTAACAACACACTATCTAATAGTGGTGGTTGTGTTTACAAGGTCTCATACATTCTATGCTTTGATATACTGGACGAACTAATTAACAACTTGAAACCAGATTAGCTTAACATCAGTATTCAATTAGGATGGGCCAAGAGTCGAATGCTATCTTCAACCTTCTCGGTCCTTGCAATCACCCACTGGGGCGGGTTGCTGCTCAGATCATTGTACCCAGTAGTTCCATCATGGAAAGGTAATTGAATCCTCGCTCTTAAAATATGATAGGAATGCCTTATATGGTTCAAGTTATACCTGGAGTTTACCTGGAGAGAGTTCCGGGGGTCAACGCCCCCGCGGCCCGGTCTGTGACCAGGCCTCCTTAGGTCAGTGTCCCAGGATGCGACCCACACCAGTCGACTAACACCCAGGTACCCATTTTACTGATGGGGAACATAGACAACAGGTGGAAAGAAACACGTCCAATGTTTCTACTCTGGCTGGGAATCGAACCCAGGCCCTCACCGTGTGAAGCGAGAGCGTTAACCACCAGGCCACCAGAGGTTGGACAAAATCGACAGCTATTTAATGGAGTCTTCTGTTCATAACTTTAAGCAACAGTGCTGTATGAAATCGCAGGACTGCTATGTCATGAGGCTTCATGAAGATTTGGTGACATTAGACCAATGTTCTCCGAACCTATGCTCATGTTTTTTCCATCGTGAACGTACCCTGCCCATTGGTATATAACCATTAGGAGTAAACCTATTTAGCTACGGTGGGATAAAGGTAATGTAAGGTTACAGGTACACGAGGTTAGATGCTGCAATCAGAGTTTGCAACATGGTAATTATAACTAATTTTGTGGATTACGACTCACCAAAGTTAGTTGTAACAGAAAAAAAACATTAATTGTCTAGTTATTAGGTCTTAAAGAATGATCTGAATACTAATATAGATAAGTAACCAAGGAATAGGCATCATAATTGATAACGAAGATATCGCTAGGCAGTATTTAGGAATATACGATGGGATTCTCAAACATTCTATAATCCTCGGGAGACTTAAGGTATATTAAACAGAGAAATGATCGCATTTAACTTTTTTAATTAGAAGGTTTACATATAATATTCTTTTGTACATGTATCATCAATTAGTGAAATATAATGTCTTACGTCACGTGACCTGTTGGCTGTGATTACATGAAACTTAGGATTAATTATTGCATCTATTAAGCTCTTCTTTGCTTTATGTAAACTAAGATGGCCTCTGCTACCCATCCCCAGGTGTAGGTGTGTTGGGTGTTAGTGTGGCTGGTGTCTGGGATGCCCTCTGCTACCCATCCCCAGGTGTAGGTGTGTTGGGTGTTAGTGTGGCTGTGTCTGGGATGCCCTCTGCTACCCATCCCCAGGTGTAGGTGTGTTGGGTGTTAGTGTGGCTGGTGTCTGGGATGCCCTCTGCTACCCATCCCCAGGTGTAGGTGTGTTGGGTGTTAGTGTGGCTGTGTCTGGGATGCCCTCTGCTACCCATCCCCAGGTGTAGGTGTGTTGGGTGTTAGTGTGGCTGGTGTCTGGGATGCCCTCTGTTACCCATCCTCAGGTGTAGGTGTGTTGGGTGTTAGTGTGGCTGTGTCTGGGATGCCCTCTGCTACCCATCCCCAGGTGTAGGTGTGTTGGGTGTTAGTGTGGCTGTGTCTGGGATGCCCTCTGCTACCCATCCCCAGGTGTAGTTGTGTTGGGTGTTAGTGTGGCTGTGTCTGGGATGCCCTCTGCTACCCATCCCCAGGTGTAGTTGTGTTGGGTGTTAGTGTGGCTGTGTCTGGGATGCCCTCTGCTACCCATCCCCAGGTGTAGTTGTGTTGGGTGTTAGTGTGGCTGTGTCTGGGATGCCCTCTGCTACCCATCCCCAGGTGTAGGAGTGTTGGGTGTTAGTGTGGCTGTGTCTGGGATGCCCTCTGCTACCCATCCCCAGGTGTAGGTGTGTTGGGTGTTAGTGTGGCTGGTGTCGCTACACTAATCTTACTTTGAGAAAACTTCCATTCCTTTCTTCTGTTACTACTCTTGCAACATTGCATAGCTCCTGATGACGCATGGAGACGTGTGAAAGTACTTGAGCTGAATTTCTTCATCCACCGTGGCTTGTCTTGCACGCACGCACGCACACACACACACACACACACACACACACACACACACACACTAGAATAGGGTAGCAGCACACTGCGGATATATACTATTTTACTAAAAAAAAAACAAATTCTGACCTCAAGATCGCAGTAAACAGGTGATTTTAGAATATGAAGAACAACCACTCTGAAGAAATAATAGAATTCCCAGCGCTTTCGTGATTCCTCACATTATCGAGGAACTGTAAAAATAAAAAAAAATCAACAGAAAGACATATAAGGAACTAGACAACACTGACTTTTTATGATATAAGTGAAACACAGTTTATATTCTACACAAACATTAAGAATTTAACTTGTCTAATGTATCTTAAATTCTTTCCAGATTTTATTAATTATAAATGAATCCAAATTGTATAATCCAAAATTAATATTCATATTATTTTCAAAACTATTTACGAAACTTGATTATATTCCTGTGGATCATTTCTATAGGGAATATTTTGACAAAATCCTTCCCAATAGAGCTAAATGTTATAGATATAATGATATTTTGTGTCTTAGGCCTAAGAATATAGATACAAACCATTTTCTTGTTAAAGTAAATAATTTAGCTCATTCCATAATTTTTTGTGTTGAATTTGAACAAAACTCATCGCCATTTCTAGATGTTTTAGTTATTAAGAAGAACAATGTTTTTAAATTTAAAATTTACATAAAACCAACAAGTAACTGTTGTTATGTACACTAATATTCTTCACATCAAGATAGAGTTAAACTCTATGTATACTCATTAATGTTTTTGAGACCTTGACGTATTTGCAGCCTAGAATTTATAGATAAAGAAATTTCGAAAAATTTGTGAAATTAATAATCTAAAATACCCAAAAATTTCATTTGTAAATCTTTTAATATTGCTAGAAATACTTTTTTTTTTACAATTCAGAAAGGGACAACAACTCTTATTCAACTAACAATATGTTGGTCCTCCCTTACCATGAAAACTTGGTTGATATGCAACTTCCCCCCAATGAAAAGCAGGGGGGGGGGCACTAGCACGATAAGAGACAGCACAAGTGTGAGGGACCCAAGACTGTTCAACTTCTTCCCAGCATACATAAGAGGGATTACCAATAGACCCCTGGCTGTCTTCAAGAAGGCAGTGGACAGGCACCTAAAGCCAGTACCTGACCAGCCGGGCTGTGGTTCCTACGTCAGGTTGCGTGCGGCCAACAGTAACAGCCTGGTTGATTAGACCCTGATCCACCATGAGGCCTGTCACAGACCGGGCCGCGGGGGCGTTGACCCCCAAAACCCTCTCCAGGTATAAAAATTTTAATTAATATCAGTCATATTTAAAAATCTTGATACAGTAAAAAATCATTCGATAAAAACTGCACCAGAAATGCTGACGGTTGTAGCTACAAGATTCCTTGTGAAGCATGTGATAAAGTTTATTATGGCCAAACTGGTGAAAATCTTGAACTAAGATTAAAACAACATAAATATAGTATTTGAAGTGGACAAGATTCTAATGTTGTGTTTGTTCGTCTGACAAAATTTTATCCATCCAGTTGATTTTCAAAAGCTGAGAAAATTGTATCTAACAAGTCCATGGCTGAGAGGAATATAATAAAATAGTCTCATAAAAAATAATTTAAAAAATGTGAATAAATTTTTTGGGTCATAAAAATTGTTTCACTTATGTCATCATAAAAAGTCAGGTGTTGTAAGGTGACTGTGAAGTGTAGTCTCGTCCTTATGTGCCTTCCTGTTGATCATTTATTTTTTCAGTTCCTTGATAATGTGAGAAATCACGAAAACGCTTGGAATTCTACTATTTATCATAGTATTTGCTCTGCATATTTTGATATCAACTGTATACTGTGTTCAGAATTGCATATATATATATATATATATATATATATATATATATATATATATATATATATATATATATATATATATATTATATATATATATTTTTTTTTTTATTATCACACTGGCCGATTCCCACCAAGGCAGGGTGGCCCGAAAAAGAAAAACTTTCACCATCATTCACTCCATCACTGTCTTGCCAGAAGGGTGCTTTACACTACAGTTTTTAAACTGCAACATTAACACCCCTCCTTCAGAGTGCAGGCACTGTACTTCCCATCTCCAGGACTCAAGTCCGGCCTGCCGGTTTCCCTGAACCCCTTCATAAATGTTACTTTGCTCACACTCCAACAGCACGTCAAGTATTAAAAACCATTTGTCTCCATTCACTCCTATCAAACACGCTCACGCATGCCTGCTGGAAGTCCAAGCCCCCTCGCACACAAAACCTCCTTTACCCCCTCCCTCCAACCTTTCCTAGGCCGACCCCTACCCCGCCTTCCTTCCACTACAGACTGATACACTCTTGAAGTCACTCTGTTTCGCTCCATTCTCTCTACATGTCCGAACCACCTCAACAACCCTTCCTCAGCCCTCTGGACAACAGTTTTGGTAATCCCGCACCTCCTCCTAACTTCCAAACTACGAATTCTCTGCATTATATTCACACCACACATTGCCCTCAGACATGACATCTCCACTGCCTCCAGCCTTCTCCTCGCTGCAACATTCATCACCCATGCTTCACACCCATATAAGAGCGTTGGTAAAACTATACTCTCATACATTCCCCTCTTTGCCTCCAAGGACAAAGTTCTTTGTCTCCACAGACTCCTAAGTGCACCAATCACCCTTTTCCCCTCATCAATTCTATGATTCACCTCATCTTTCATAGACCCATCCGCTGACACGTCCACTCCCAAATATCTGAATACATTCACCTCCTCCATACTCTCTCCCTCCAATCTGATATCCAATATTTTATCACCTAATCTTTTTTTTATCCTCATAACCTTGCTCTTTCCTGTATTCACTTTCAATTTTCTTCTTTTGCACACTCTACCAAATTCATCCACCAATCTCTGCAACTTCTCTTCAGAATCTCCCAAGAGCACAGTGTCATCAGCAAAGAGCAACTGTGACAACTCCCACTTTATGTGTGATTCTTTATCTTTTAACTCCACGCCTCTTGCCAAGACCCTCGCATTTACTTCTCTTACAACCCCATCTATAAATATATTAAACAACCACGGTGACATCACACATCCTTGTCTAAGGCCTACTTTTACTTGGAAATAATTTCCCTCTTTCCTACATACTCTAACTTGAGCCTCACTATCCTCGTAAAAACTCTTCACTGCTTTCAGTAACCTACCTCCTACACCATACACCTGCAACATCTGCCACATTGCCCCCCTATCCACCCTGTCATACGCCTTTTCCAAATCCATAAATGCCACAAAGACCTCTTTAGCCTTATCTAAATACTGTTCACTTATATGTTTCACTGTAAACACCTGGTCCACACACCCCCTACCTTTCCTAAAGCCTCCTTGTTCATCTGCTATCATATTCTCCGTCTTACTCTTAATTCTTTCAATAATAACTCTACCATACACTTTACCAGGTATACTCAACAGACTTATCCCCCTATAATTTTTGCACTCTCTTTTATCCCCTTTGCCTTTATACAAAGGAACTATGCATGCTCTCTGCCAATCCCTAGGTACCTTACCCTCTTCCATACATTTATTAAATAATTGCACCAACCACTCCAAAACTATATCCCCACCTGCTTTTAACATTTCTATCTTTATCCCATCAATCCCGGCTGCCTTACCCCCTTTCATTTTACCTACTGCCTCACGAACTTCCCCCACACTCACAACTGGCTCTTCCTCACTCCTACAAGATGTTGTTCCTCCTTGCCCTATACACGAAATCACAACTTCCCTATCTTCATCAACATTTAACAATTCCTCAAAATATTCCCTCCATCTTCCCAATACCTCTAACTCTCCATTTAATAACTCTCCTCTCCTATTTTTAATTGACAAATCCATTTGTTCTCTAAGCTTTGTTAACTTGTTAATCTCACTCCAAAACTTTTTCTTATTTTCAACAAAATTTGTTGATAACATCTCACCCACTCTCTCATTTGCTCTCTTTTTACATTGCTTCACCACTCTCTTAACCTCTCTCTTTTTCTCCATATACTCTTCCCTCCATGCATCACTTCTACTTTGTAAAAACTTCTCATATGCTAACTTTTTCTCCCTTACTACTCTCTTCACATCATCATTCCACCAATCGCTCCTCTTCCCTTGGTGGGAATCGGCCAGTGTGATAATAAAATAAAATAATATATATATATATATATAATATATATATATATATAATATATATATATATATATATAATATATATATATATATATAATATATTTATTTTTATTTTTATTATCACACCGGCCGACTCCCACCAAGGCAGGGTGGCCCGAAAAAGAAAAACCCCCACCATCATTCACTCCATCACTGTCTTGCCAGAAGGGTGCTTTACACTACAGTTTTTAAACTGCAACATTAACACCCCTCCTTCAGAGTGCAGGCACTGTACTTCCCATCTCCAGGACTCAAGTCCGGCCTGCCGGTTTCCCTGAATCCCTTCATAAATGTTACTTTGCTCACACTCCAACAGCACGTCAAGTATTAAAAACCATTTGTCTCCATTCACTCCTATCAAACACGCTCACGCATGCCTGCTGGAAGTCCAAGCCCCTCGCACACAAAACCTCCTTTACCCCCTCCCTCCAACCCTTCCTAGGCCGACCCCTACCCCGCCTTCCTTCCACTACAGACTGATACACTCTTGAAGTTATTCTGTTTCGCTCCATTCTCTCTACATGTCCGAACCACCTCAACAACCCTTCCTCAGACCTCTGGACAACAGTTTTGGTAATCCCGCACCTCCTCCTAACTTCCAAACTACGAATTCTCTGCATTATATTCACACCACACATTGCCCTCAGACATGACATCTCCACTGCCTCCAGCCTTCTCCTCGCTGCAACATTCATCACCCATGCTTCACACCCATATAAGAGCGTTGGTAAAACTATACTCTCATACATTCCCCTCTTTGCCTCCAAGGACAAAGTTCTCTGTCTCCACAGACTCCTAAGTGCACCACTCACTCTTTTTCCCTCATCAATTTTATGATTCACCTCATCTTTCATAGACCCATCCGCTGACACGTCCACTCCCAAATATCTGAATACGTTCACCTCCTCCATACTCTCTCCCTCCAATCTGATATTCAATCTTTCATCACCTAATCTTTTTGTTATCCTCATAACCTTACTCTTTCCTGTATTCACCTTTAATTTTCTTCTTTTGCACACCCTACCAAATTCATCCACCAATCTCTGCAGCTTCTCTTCAGAATCTCCCAAGAGCACAGTGTCATCAGCAAAGAGCAGTTGTGACAACTCCCACCCTGTGTGTGATTCTTTATATATATATATATATATATATATATATATATATATATATATATATATATATATATTCACTAATGTAAGTAACAGTAACCGTAATATTTTTTTCTGTTTCAATAGAAAATCGGAGGAATCTGTAAGGGCAATATAAATCTCTCCTATTAGACTTGGCGACAGTATAAAATTCAGTTGGTGTTTGATCACGTCCTCAAAATGCAGTCACATGCTCGTGATCTCCTCTGCCCAAAGAGAATAATTTACAGAGTTGAGTTCATCTGGGTCGTGGGGGACGGAAGAGGAAGTAGTAGTAGTAGTGGTGATGGTAATGGTGGTAGTGGTATTTGTAGTGGTACTGGTAGTGGTGGTAGTGATGGTGGTGGTGGTAGTGGTATTGGTAGTGGTGGTAGTAATGGTGGTGGTGAAGGTTCATGAGACGAGTGATATTGTGTGTTGTGATTGTGGATTACGGGTGTTGAATGTAAAAGAAAGTGGTTGTTATTGGATTATATGGTGGTGGATTGTGGTGACTTGTGGATGGGTGGCTTGTGGATGGGTGGCTTGTGGATGGGTGGCTTGTGGATGTGAAGACATTGATGTTTAGGAATAAGCTGTTGTGAACGATATGCTTTAGTGTTGGATGATTCTAGTCGTTGTTGAATGACAATGTTAATGATAGTGGTGGAAAGGAAGAATTAAAAATATGAACCACAGTAAGATTCTTTGCAAAAAAAAAAAAAAAACGAAAATCACTTACAAGCATCTGTAACACACACACCAAAAGCCATAACCAAGACTTAAATAACACTCTAAAAGTGTTGATGCAATAAATATATCGTTTCCAGTTAGTACAGTCCTTAACTGGAGTATTAACTGCCCAGTCAACCGCGAAGAAAACTGATTTTTTACCTCGAGTTCTTTCCATTCTGAAAATTGTCTTTGTGAAAAGGTCAGTTTTGTGATTTAAATTATTTTACTAAGGTTTAAGTTAGGTAATATTTATTAGGAAACAGGACAAGTGTTTCCTGACGCGGGTGTTAGTCATATGATGACCTACCACTGGAGCTTTTGGTCATCTGACAGACGCCTCTTCCTGGCTTACTGGTGCTTCCTTTTAAAAATTAAGGTTATAAGTATAACCATCACTAGGGATTATTCTAATATATTCTAGTAAGGGTGTGTTTCAATCCGAACATATATCTGGGGGTTGAGGCCCGAGGAAGCTGGGGATGGAAGGGTTGAGGGATGGAAGGGTTGAGGCCCGATGGAAGGGTTGAGGCCCGATGGAAGGGTTGAGGCCCGATGGAAGGGATGGAAGGGTTGAGGCCCGATGGAAGGGTTGAGGCCCGATGGAAGGGTTGAGGCCCGATGGAAGGGTTGAGGCCCGATGGTAGGGTTGAGGCCCGATGGAAGGGTTGAGGCCCGATGGAAGGGTTGAGGCCCGATGGAAGGGTTGAGGCCCGATGGAAGGGTTGAGGCCCGAGATGGTCTAATATGTGGATTCATTATTTTTCTAGTGTAATGAACGTTAGAACAGTGTTCCTTGATAGAAATAAAAAAAATTCTACACTTCTAGCACGAACATGTCTTCTTCTAGCCATAGTCATTTGCTGCTTTCATTATCAAAAGATGGCAGTTGCTACTTTCCTTATCAACCATCGTTATCTTCCTATTTTACTATCTGCTACTTACATCAACTATCAATGTCACCTACTTTCATCATTTACAAACCTCATATTTACTTTCATCATCAGCTATCGTTATCCGCTACTTTCTTCAACTGCTATCGTCGTCATCTTGTTCGTGCGAGAGACTCTTAAATTAGATTGGTACATTTGTACATTTTCAGTTTTCTGTTCTCCTTTGTGTGTGTGTTTGTGTGTGTGTGTGTGTGTGTGTGTGTGTGTGTGTGTGTGTTTGTGTGTTTGTGTGTGTGTGTGTGTGTGTGTGTGTGTGTGTGTGTGTGTGTGTGTGTGTGTGTGTGTGTGTGTACTCACCTAGTTGAGGTTGCGGGGGTCGAGTCCGAGCTCCTGGCCCCTGTGTGTGTGTGTGTGTGTGTGTGTGTGTGAGTGTGTGTGTCGCTGTGGTCGCTTCAAAGTGCCACCTCCACATCGCTATTCACTGAAGTCTAGTCACTGAGTAGCTTCCTAACCTTGTCGAAAACACCGTCCGTAATGATGTCACTGTCAGTCCAGTTAGGAAAATACGACTACTGACGTGTTCAGTTTACAGAGGTCGATGTGAACAGTAATAACTCTGCTGTACATGACTTTCATGACTGTTACAATTCTGTCACAGCAATATAAGGAGTAACAAAAGGTTGATCAGACCCTGATCCACCATGAGGCCTGGTCTCAGACCGAGCCACGGGGGCGTTAACCCCCGAAACCCTCTCCAGGTAAACTTCAAGGCCTTCTCTCACTCAATTTTGTTGACTCTAAATTATTATTTTTATGGAGAGCGCTAAACCCTTAGGATTTATACAACTGTTGCAGGGGGGTATGGAAGACATCAAGGCTTAATTCAGGGAACTGAAGTTCAGTTCCAGTTCCCTGGATCAAGAGATAGCTCTAGAACTGAGGAGGAAACTAATCGAAAAAAAGAAATTGAAACGCCCAGGGTTTTTTTGTCACCTGACAAAAACAGTCAGTAGTAAAATTCACCTCTATTCCCAGTGCAGTTTGGACCAGCAGACAGTGAGTGGTCTCGGGTATGACATGTTCCTAGCAGACAGTGAGTGGTCTCGGGTATGACATGTTCCCAGCAGACAGTGAGTGGTCTCAGGTATGACATGTTCCTAGCAGACAGTGAGTGGTCTCAGATATGACATGTTCCCAGCAGACAGTGAGTGGTCTCAGATATGACATGTTCCCAGCAGATAGTGAGTGGTCTCAGGTATGACATGTTCCCAGCAGACAGTGAGTGGTCTCGGGTATGACATGCTCCTAGCAGACAGTGAGTGGTCTCGGGTATGACATGTTCCCAGCAGACAGTGAGTGGTCTCGGGTATGACATGTTCCCAGCAGACAGTGAGTGGTCTCGGTTATGACATGTTCCCAGCAGACAGTGAGTGGTCTCATATATGACATGTTCCCAGCAGACAGTGAGTGGTCTCGGGTATGACATGCTCCTAGCAGACAGTGAGTGGTCTCGGGTATGACATGTTCCTAGCAGACAGTGAGTGGTCTCGGGTATGACATGTTCCTAGCAGACAGTGAGTGGTCTCGGGTATGACATGTTCCCAGCAGACAGTGAGTGGTCTCCGGTATGACATGTTCCCAGCAGACAGTGAGTGGTCTCGGGTATGACATGTTCCCAGCAGACAGTGAGTGGTCTCGGGTATGACATGTTCCTAGCAGTGAGTGGTCTCGGGTATGACATGTTCCTAGCAGTGAGTGGTCTCGGGTATGACATGTTCCTAGCAGACAGTGAGTGGTCTCGGGTATGACATGTTCCCAGCAGACAGTGAGTGGTCTCGGGTATGACATGTTCCCAGCAGACAGTGAGTGGTCTCCGGTATGACATGTTCCCAGCAGACAGTGAGTGGTCTCCGGTATGACATGTTCCTAGCAGTGAGTGGTCTCGGGTATGACATGTTCCTAGCAGTGAGTGGTCTCGGGTATGACATGTTCCTAGCAGACAGTGAGTGGTCTCGGGTATGACATGTTCCCAGCAGACAGTGAGTGGTCTCGGGTATGACATGTTCCCAGCAGACAGTGAGTGGTCTCCGGTATGACATGTTCCCAGCAGACAGTGAGTGGTCTCCGGTATGACATGTTCCCAGCAGACAGTGAGTGGTCTCGGATATGACATGTTCCCAGCAGACAGTGAGTGGTTTCGGGTATGGCATGTTCCCAGCAGACAGTGAGTGGTCTCAGGTATGACATGTTCCCTGCAGACAGTGAGTGGTCTCAGGTATGACACGTTCCCAGCAGACAGTGAGTGGTCTCAGGTATGGCATGTTCCCAGCAGACAGTGAGTGGTCTCAGATATGACATGTTTCCAGCAGACAGTGAGTAGTCTCATGCATGACATTCCCAGCAGACAGTAAGTGGTCTCAGGTATGACATGTTCCCAGCAGACAGTGAGTGGTCTCGTGTATGACATGTTTCCAGCAGACAGTGAGTAGTCTCATGCATGACATGTTCCCAGCAGACAGTGAGTGGTCTCAGGTATGACAAGTTCCCAACAGACAGTGAGTGGTCTCAGATATGTCATGTTCCGAGCAGACAGTGAGTGGTTTCAGGTATGACATGTTCCCAGCAGACAGTGAGTGGTCTGTATGACATGTTCCCAGGAGACAGTGAGTGGTCTCATGTATGACATGTTCCCAGCAGACAGTGAGTGGTATCAGGTATGGCATGTTCCCAGCAGACAGTGAGTGGTCTCAGGTATGACATGTTCCCAGCAGACAGTGAGTGGTCTCAGGTATGGCATGTTCCCAGCAGACAGTGAGTGGTCTCAGATATGACATGTTCCCAGCAAACAGTGAGTGGTCTCAGATATGACATGTTACCAGCAGTGAGTGGTCTCAGGCATGACATGTTACCAGCAGACAGTAAGAGGTTTCAGATATGACATGTTCCCAACAGTGAGTGGCCTCAGGTATGACATGTTCCCAGAAGACAGTGAGTGGTCTTAGATATGACATGTTCCCAGCAAACAGTGAGTGGTCTCAGATATGACATGTTACCAGCAGTGAGTGGTCTCAGGGATGACATGTTACCAGCAGTGAGTGGTCTCAGGGATGACATGTTACCAGCAGACAGTAAGAGGTCTCAGATATGATATGTTCCCAGAAGACAGTGAGTGGTCTCGGATATAACATGTTCCCAGCAGACAGTGAGTGGTCTCAGATATAACATGTTACCAGCAGTGAGTGGTCTCAGCTATGACATGTTCACAGCAGACTGTGAGTGGTCTTATGTATGACATGTTTCCAGCAGACAGTGAGTAGTCTCATGCATGACATTCCCAGCAGACAGTAAGTGGTCTCAGGTATGACATGTTCCCAGCAGACAGTGAGTGGTCTCGTGTATGACATGTTTCCAGCAGACAGTGAGTAGTCTCATGCATGACATGTTCCCAGCAGACAGTGAGTGGTCTCAGGTATGACATGTTCCCAACAGACAGTGAGTGGTCTCAGATATGTCATGTTCCCAGCAGACAGTGAGTGGTTTCAGGTATGACATGTTCCCAACAGACAGTGAGTGGTCTGTATGACATGTTCCCAGGAGACAGTGAGTGGTCTCATGTATGACATGTTCCCAGCAGACAGTGAGTGGTCTCAGGTATGGCATGTTCCCAGCAGACAGTGAGTGGTCTCAGGTATGACATGTTCCAGTGTGTCTTGTAAGACAACAGTGTGTCTTGTAAGACTGTAGTGTGTCTTGTAAGACTGTAGTGTGTCTTGTAAGACTGAAGTGTGTCTTGTAAGACTACAGTGAGTTTTGTAAGACTGTAGTGTGTCTTGTAAGACGAGTGTCTTGTAAGACTTCAGTGTGTCTTGTAAGACTGTAATGAGTCTTGTAAGACTGTAGTGAGTCTTGTAAGACTGTAGTGTGTCTTGTAAGACTGTAGTGTGTCTTGTAAGACTGTAGTGTGTCTTGTAAGACTGTAGTGTGTCTTGTAAGACTACAGTGAGTTTTGTAAGACTGTAGTGTCTTGTAAGACTAGTGTCTTGTAAGACTAGTGTCTTGTAAGACTTCAGTGTGTCCTGTAAGACAGTAGTGTGTCTTGTAAGACAGTAGTGTGTCTTGTAAGACTGTAGTGTGTCTTGTAAGACTGCAGTGTGCCTTGTAAGACTACAGTGAGTTTTGTAAGACTTCAGTGTGTCTTGCAAGACTGTAGTGTGTCTTCTAAGACTGTAGTGTGTCTTGTAAGACTGTAGTGTGTCTTGTAAGACTGTAGTGTGTCTTGTATGACTGTAATGTGCCTTGTAAGACGGTAGTGTGTCTTGTAAGATTGTAGTGTGTCTTGTAAGAATGTAGTGTGTCTTGTAAGACTGTAGTGTGCCTTGTAAGACTGTAGCGTGTCTTGTAAGACGTCATAGCGTGTCTTGTAAGACTGTAGTGTGTCTTGTAAGACTACAGTGAATTTTGTAAGACTGTAGTGTGTCTTGTAAGACTGTAGTGTGTGTACTAAGACTGAGGTGTGTCTTGTAAGAGTGTAGTGTGTCTTGTAAGACTGTAGTGTGTCTTGTAAGACTACAGTGTGTCTTGTAAGGCTGTAGTGTGTCTTGTAAGACTGTAGTGTGTGTACTAAGACTGAGGTGTGTCTTGTAAGAGTGTAGTGTGTCTTGTAAGACTGTAGTGTGTCTTGTAAGACTACAGTGTGTCTTGTAAGGCTGTAGTGTGTCTTGTAAGACTGTAGTGTGTCTTGTAAGGCATTAGAGTGTCTTGTAAGACTGTAGTGTGTCTTGAAAGACTACAGTGAGTTTGTAAGACTTCAGTGTGTCTTGTAAGACTGTAGTGTGTCTTGTAAGCCTTCAGTGTGTCTTGTCAGACTGTAGTGAGTCTTGTAAGACTGTAGCGAGTCCTGTAAGACTGTAGTGAGTCTCGTAAGACTGTAGTGTGTCTTGTAAGACTGTAGTGTGTCTTGTAAGACTGCAGTGTGTCTTGTAAGACTAGTGTCTTGTAAGACTTCAGTGTGTCTTGTAAGACTGTAGTGTGTCTTGTAAGACTGTAGTGTGTCTTGTAAGACTGTAGTGTGTCTTGTAAGACTGTAGTGTGTCTTGTAAGACTGTAGTGTGTCTTGAAAGTCTGTAGTGTGTCTTGTAATATTGTAGTGTCTTGTAAGACTGTAGTGTGTCTTGTAAGACTGTAGTGTTTCTTGTAAGACTGTAATGTGTCTTGTAAGACTGTAGTGTGTCTTGTAAGACTGTAGTGTGTCTTTTAAGATTGTAGTGTGTCTTGTAATATTGTAGTGTGTCTTGTACGACGGTAGTGTGTCTTGAAATACTTCAGTGTCTCTTGTTAGACTGTAGTGTGTCTTGTAAGACTGTAGTGTGTCTTGTAAGACTGTAGTGTGTCTTGTAAGACTGTAGTGTGTCTTCTAAGACTGTAGTGTGCCTTGTAAGACTGCAGTGTGTCTTGTAAGACTGTAGTGTGTCTTGTAAGACTGTAGTGTGTTATGTAAGACTGTAGTGTGTCTTGTAAGACTGTAGTGTGTCTTGTAAGACTAAAATGTGCCTTGTAAGACGGTAGTGTGTCTTGTAAGACTGTAGTGTGTCTTGTAAGGCTGTAGTGTGTCTTGTAAGACTGTAGTGTGTCTTGAAAGACATTAGAGTGTCTTGTAAGACTGCAGCGTGTCTTGTAAGACTGTAGTGTGTCTTGTAAGACTATAGTGTGTCTTGAAAGACTGTAGAGTGTCTTGTAAGATTGTAGTGTGTCTTGTAAGAATGTAGTGTGTCTTGTAAGACTGTAGTGTGCCTTGTAAGACTGTAGCGTTTCTTGTAAGACGTTATAGCGTGTCTTGTAAGACTGTAGTGTGTCTTGTAAGACTACAGTGTGTCTTGTAAGAATGCAGTGTGTCTTGTAAGACTGTAGTGTGTGTACTAAGACTGAGGTGTGTCTTGTAAGAGTGCAGTGTGTCTTTTAAAACTGTAGTGTGTCTTGTAAGACTACAGTGTGTCTTGTAAGGCTGTATTGTGTCTTGTAAGACTGTAGTGTGTGTACTAAGACTGAGGTGTGTCTTGTAAGAGTGTAGTGTGTCTTGTAAGACTGTAGTGTGTCTTGTAAGACTACAGTGTGTCTTGTAAGGCTGTAGTGTGTCTTGTAAGACTTTAGTTTGTCTTGTAAGACTGTAGTGTGTCTTGTAAGACTGTAGTGTGTCTTGTAAGGCTGTAGTGTGTCTTGTAAGACTGTAGTGTGTCTTGTAAGACTGTAGTGTGTCTTGTAAGACATTAGAGTGTCTTGTAAGACTGTAGCGTGTCTTGTAAGACTGTAGCCTGTCTTGTAAGACTGTAGTGTGTCTTGTAAGACTATAGTGTGTCTTGAAAGACTGTAGTGTGTCTTGTAAGACTGTAGTGTGTCTTGTAAGACTGTAGTGTGTCTTGTAAGACGGTATACCGTGTCTTGAAAGACTGTAGTGTGTCTTGTAAGACTGTTGTGTGTCTTGCAAGACTATAGAGTGTCTTGTAAGACTGTAGCGTGTCTTGTAAGACTGTAGTGTGTCTTGTAAGACAGTATAGCGTGTCTTGAAAGACTGTAATGTGTCTTGTAAGACTACAGTGTGTCTTGTAAGACTGTAGTGTGTCTTGTAAGACTACAGTGAGTTTTGTAAGACTGTAGTGTGTCTTGTAAGACTAGTGTCTTGTAAGACTGTAGTGTGTCTTGTAAGACTGTAGTGTGTCTTGTAAGACTGTAGTGTGTCTTGTAAGACTGTAGTGTGTCTTGTAAGACTGTAGTGTGTCTTGTAAGACTGTAGTGTGTCTTGTAAGACTGTAGTGTGTCTTGTAAGACTGTAGTGTGTCTTGTAAGACTGTAGTGTGTCTTGTAAGACTGTAGTGTGTCTTGTAAGACTGTAGTGTGTCTTGTAAGATTGTAATGTGTCTTGTAAGACTGTAGTGTGTCTTGTAAGATTGTAGTGTGTCTTATAAGACTGTAGTGTGTCTCGTAAGACTTCAGTGAGTTTTGTAAGACTGCAGTGTGTCTTGTAAGACTTCAGTGTGTCTTGTAAGACTGTAGTGAATCTCGTAAGACTGTAGTGTGTCTTGTAAGACAGTATTGTGTCTTGTAAGACTACAGTGAGTTTTGTAAGACTGTAGTGTGTCTTGTAAAACTAGTGTTTCGCAAGACTTCAGTGTGTCTTGTAAGAGCGTAGTGAGTCTTGAAAGAGTGTAGTGTGTCTTGTAAGACTGTAGTGTGTCTTGTAGGACTGTAGTGTGTCTTGTAAGACTGCGGTATGTCTTGTAAGACTGTAGTGTGTCTCGTAAGACTGTAGTGTGTCTTGTAAGACTGTAGTGTGTCTTGTAAGACTGTAGTGTGTCTTGTAAGACTGTAGTGCGTCTTGTAAGACTGTAGAGGGTCTTGTAAGACTAGAGTGTCTTGTAAGACTACAGTGAGTTTTGTAAGACTGCAGTGTGTCTTGTAAGATTGTAGTGTGTCTTGTAACTGTAGTTCGTCTTGTAAGATAGTAGTGTTTCTTGTAAGACTGTAGTGTTTCTTGTAAGACTGTAGTGTGTCTTGTAAGATTGTAGTGTGTCTTTTAAGACGGTAGTGTGTCTTGTAAGATTGTAGTGTGTCTTTTAAGACTGTAGTGTGTCTTGTAAGATTGTAGTGTGTCTTGTAAGACTGTAGTGTGTCTTGTAAGACTGTAGTGTGTCTTGTAAGATTGTAGTGTGTCTTGTAAGACTGTAGTGTGTCTTGTAAGATTGTAGTGTGTCTTGTAAGACTGTAGTGTGTCTTGAAAGACTGTAGTGTGTCTTGAAAGACTGTAGTGTGTCTTGGAAGACTTCAGTGTCTCTTGTTAGACTGTAGTGAGTCTTGTAAGACTGACGTGTGTCTTGAAAGACTGTAGTGTGTCTTGAAAGACTGTAGTGTGTCTTGTAAGACTGTAGTATGTCTTGTTAGACTGTAGTGTGTCTTGTAAGACTACAGTGAGTTTTGTAATCTGTAATGTGTCTTGTTAGACTAGTGTTTTGTAAGACTGTAGTGTGTCTTGTAAGACTGAAGTGTGTCTTCTAAGACTAGTGTGTCTTCTAAGACTGTAGTGTGTCTTGTAAGACTAGTGTGTCTTCTAAGACTGCAGTGTGTCTTGTAAGACTGTAGTGTGTCTTGTAAGACTGTAGTGTGTCTTGTAAGACTGTAGTGTGTCTTGTAAGACTGTAGAGTGTTTTTTAAGACTGTAGCGTGTCTTGTAAGACTGTAGCACGTATTGTAAGACTGTAGCGTGTCTTGTAAGATTGTAGTGTGTCTTGTAAGACTGTAGTGTGTCTTGTAAGATTTTAGTGTGTCTTGTAAGAATGTAGTGTGTCTTGTAAGACTGTAGTGTGCCTTGTAAGACTGTAGCGTGTCTTGTAAGACGTCATAGCGTGTCTTGTAAGACTGTAGTGTGTCTTGTAAGACTACAGTGTGTCTTGTAAGACTGTGGTGTGTCTTGTAAGACTACAGTGAATTTTGTAGGACTGCAGGGTGTCTTGTAAGACTGTAGAGTGTTTTTTAAGACTGTAGCGTGTCTTGTAAGATTGTAGTGTGTCTTGTAAGACTGTAGTGTGTCTTGTAAGACTACAGTGAGTTTTGTAAGACTGTAGTGTGTCTTGTAAGATTGTAGTGTGTCTTGTAAGACTGTAGTGTGTCTTGTAAGACTGTAGTGTGTCTTGTAAGCCTGTAGTGTGTCTTGTAAGCCTGTAGTGTGTCTTGTAAGACTGTAGTGTGTCTTCTAAGACTGTAGTGTGTCTTGTAAGACTGTAGTGTGTCTTGTTAGACTGTAGTTTGTCTTGTAAGACTACAGTGAGTTTTGTAATCTGTAGTGTGTCTAGTTAGACTAGTGTTTTGTAAGACTGTAGTGTGTCTTGTAAGACTGTAGTGTGTCTTGTAAGACTGTACTGTGTCTTGTGAGACTGTAGTGTGTCTTGTAAGACTGTAGAGTGTCTTGTAAGATTGTAGTGTGTCTTGTAAGAATGTAGTGTGTCTTGTAAGACTGTAGTGTGCCTTGTAAGACTGTAGCGTTTCTTGTAAGACGTTATAGCGTGTCTTGTAAGACTGTAGTGTGTCTTGTAAGACTACAGTGTGTCTTGTAAGATTGTAGTGTGTCTTGCAAGACTACAGTGAATTTTGTAAGACTGTAGTGTGTCTTGTAAGACTGTAGTGTGTGTACTAAGACTGAGATGTGTCTTGTAAGAGTGTAGTGTGTCTTGTAAGACTGTAGTGTGTCTTGTAAGACTGTAGTGTGTGTACTAAGACTGAGGTGTGTCTTGTAAGAGTGTTGTATGTCTTGTAAGACTCTAGTGTGTCTTGTAAGACTACAGTGTGTCTTGTAAGGCTGTAGTCTGTCTTGTAAGACTACAGTGAATTTTGTAAGACAGTAGTGTGTCTTGAAAGGCTGTAGTGTGTCTTGTAAGACTGTAGTGTGTCTTGTAAGACTGTTGTGTGTCTTGTAAGACTGTTGTGTGTCTTGTAAGACTGTAGTGTGTCTTGTAAGACTGTAGTGTGTCTTGTAAGACTGTAGTGTGTCTTGTAAGACTGTAGTGTGTCTTGTAAGAATGTAGTGTGTCTTGTAAGACTATAGTGTGTCTTGTAAGACTGTAGTGTGTCTTGTTAGACTATAGTGTGTCTTGTTAGACTGTAGTGTGTCTTGTAAGACTGTAGTGTGTCTTGTAAGATTGTAGTGAGTCTTGTAAGACTGTAGTGTGTCTTGTAAGACAGTAATGTGTCTTGTAAGACTGTAGTGTGTCTTGTAAGACTGTAGTGTGTCTTGTAAGACTGTAGTGTGTCTTGTAAGACTGTAGTGTGTCTTGTAAGACTGTAGTGTGTCTTGTAAGACTGTAGTGTGTCTTGTAAGACTGTAGTGTGTCTTGTAAGACTGTAGAGTGTCTTGTAAGACTGTAGTGTGTCTTGTAAGACTGTAGTGTGTCTTGTAAGACTGTAGTGTGTCTTGTAAGACTGTAGTGTGTCTTGTAAGACTGTAGTGTGTCTTGTAAGACTGTAGTGTGTCTTGTAAGACTGTAGTGTGTCTTGTAAGACTGTAGTGTGTCTTGTAAGACTGTAGTGTGTCTTGTAAGACTGTAGTGTGTCTTGTAAGACTGTAGTGTGTCTTGTAAGACTGTAGTGTGTCTTGTAAGACTGTAGTGTGTCTTGTAAGACTGTAGTGTGTCTTGTAAGACTGTAGTGTGTCTTGTAAGACTGTAGTGTGTCTTGTAAGACTGTAGTGTGTCTTGTAAGACTGTAGTGTGTCTTGTAAGACTGTAGTGTGTCTTGTAAGACTGTAGTGTGTCTTGTAAGACTGTAGTGTGTCTTGTAAGACTGTAGTGTGTCTTGTAAGACTGTAGTGTGTCTTGTAAGACTGTAGTGTGTCTTGTAAGACTGTAGTGTCTTGTAAGACTGTAGTGTGTCTTGTAAGACTGTAGTGTGTCTTGTAAGACTGTAGTGTGTCTTGTAAGACTGTAGTGTGTCTTGTAAGACTGTAGTGTGTCTTGTAAGACTGTAGTGTGTCTTGTAAGACTGTAGTGTGTCTTGTAAGACTGTAGTGTGTCTTGTAAGACTGTAGTGTGTCTTGTAAGACTGTAGTGTGTCTTGTAAGACTGTAGTGTGTCTTGTAAGACTGTAGTGTGTCTTGTAAGACTGTAGTGTGTCTTGTAAGACTGTAGTGTGTCTTGTAAGACTGTAGTGTGTCTTGTAAGACTGTAGTGTGTCTTGTAAGACTGTAGTGTGTCTTGTAAGACTGTAGTGTGTCTTGTAAGACTGTAGTGTGTCTTGTAAGACTGTAGTGTGTCTTGTAAGACTGTAGTGTGTCTTGTAAGACTGTAGTGTGTCTTGTAAGACTGTAGTGTGTCTTGTAAGACTGTAGTGTGTCTTGTAAGACTGTAGTGTGTCTTGTAAGACTGTAGTGTGTCTTGTAAGACTGTAGTGTGTCTTGTAAGACTGTAGTGTGTCTTGTAAGACTGTAGTGTGTCTTGTAAGACTGTAGTGTGTCTTGTAAGACTGTAGTGTGTCTTGTAAGACTGTAGTGTGTCTTGTAAGACTGTAGTGTGT
The DNA here is from genome assembly GCF_038502225.1 of Cherax quadricarinatus. NCBI lineage: Eukaryota > Metazoa > Arthropoda > Malacostraca > Decapoda > Parastacidae > Cherax > Cherax quadricarinatus. The sequence goes on from NC_091357.1 coordinate 3,090,348, forward strand.
CTTGTAAGACTGTAGTGTGTCTTGTAAGACTGTAGTGTGTCTTGTAAGACTGTAGTGTGTCTTGTAAGACTGTAGTGTGTCTTGTAAGACTGTAGTGTGTCTTGTAAGACTGTAGTGTGTCTTGTAAGACTGTAGTGTGTCTTGTAAGACTGTAGTGTGTCTTGTAAGACTGTAGTGTGTCTTGTAAGACTGTAGTGTGTCTTGTAAGACTGTAGTGTGTCTTGTAAGACTGTAGTGTGTCTTGTAAGACTGTAGTGTGTCTTGTAAGACTGTAGTGTGTCTTGTAAGACTGTAGTGTGTCTTGTAAGACTGTAGTGTGTCTTGTAAGACTGTAGTGTGTCTTGTAAGACTGTAGTGTGTCTTGTAAGACTGTAGTGTGTCTTGTAAGACTGTAGTGTGTCTTGTAAGACTGTAGTGTGTCTTGTAAGACTGTAGTGTGTCTTGTAAGACTGTAGTGTGTCTTGTAAGACTGTAGTGTGTCTTGTAAGACTGTAGTGTGTCTTGTAAGACTGTAGTGTGTCTTGTAAGACTGTAGTGTGTCTTGTAAGACTGTAGTGTGTCTTGTAAGACTGTAGTGTGTCTTGTAAGACTGTAGTGTGTCTTGTAAGACTGTAGTGTGTCTTGTAAGACTGTAGTGTGTCTTGTAAGACTTGTAGTGTAGTCTTGTAAGACTGTAGTGTGTCTTGTAAGACTGTAGTGTGTCTTGTAAGACTGTAGTGTGTCTTGTAAGACTGTAGTGTGTCTTGTAAGACTGTAGTGTGTCTTGTAAGACTGTAGTGTGTCTTGTAAGACTGTAGTGTGTCTTGTAAGACTGTAGTGTGTCTTGTAAGACTGTAGTGTGTCTTGTAAGACTGTAGTGTGTCTTGTAAGACTGTAGTGTGTCTTGTAAGACTGTAGTGTGTCTTGTAAGACTGTAGTGTGTCTTGTAAGACTGTAGTGTGTCTTGTAAGACTGTAGTGTGTCTTGTAAGACTGTAGTGTGTCTTGTAAGACTGTAGTGTGTCTTGTAAGACTGTAGTGTGTCTTGTAAGACTGTAGTGTGTCTTGTAAGACTGTAGTGTGTCTTGTAAGACTGTAGTGTGTCTTGTAAGACTGTAGTGTGTCTTGTAAGACTAAGTGTGTCTTGTAAGACTGTAGTGTGTCTTGTAAGACTGTAGTGTGTCTTGTAAGACTGTAGTGTGTCTTGTAAGACTGTAGTGTGTCTTGTAAGACTGTAGTGTGTCTTGTAAGACTGTAGTGTGTCTTGTAAGACTGTAGTGTGTCTTGTAAGACTGTAGTGTGTCTTGTAAGACTGTAGTGTGTCTTGTAAGACTGTAGTGTGTCTTGTAAGACTGTAGTGTGTCTTGTAAGACTGTAGTGTGTCTTGTAAGACTGTAGTGTGTCTTGTAAGACTGTAGTGTGTCTTGTAAGACTGTAGTGTGTCTTGTAAGACTGTAGTGTGTCTTGTAAGACTGTAGTGTGTCTTGTAAGACTGTAGTGTGTCTTGTAAGACTGTAGTGTGTCTTGTAAGACTGTAGTGTGTCTTGTAAGACTGTAGTGTGTCTTGTAAGACTGTAGTGTGTCTTGTAAGACTGTAGTGTGTCTTGTAAGACTGTAGTGTGTCTTGTAAGACTGTAGTGTGTCTTGTAAGACTGTAGTGTGTCTTGTAAGACTGTAGTGTGTCTTGTAAGACTGTAGTGTGTCTTGTAAGACTGTAGTGTGTCTTGTAAGACTGTAGTGTGTCTTGTAAGACTGTAGTGTGTCTTGTAAGACTGTAGTGTGTCTTGTAAGACTGTAGTGTGTCTTGTAAGACTGTAGTGTGTCTTGTAAGACTGTAGTGTGTCTTGTAAGACTGTAGTGTGTCTTGTAAGACTGTAGTGTGTCTTGTAAGACTGTAGTGTGTCTTGTAAGACTGTAGTGTGTCTTGTAAGACTATAGTTTGTCTTGTAAGACTGTAGTGTGTCTTGTAAGACTGTAGTGTGTCTTGTAAGACTACAGTGTGTCTTGTAAGACTGTAGTGTGTCTTGTAAGACTGTAGTGTGTCTTGTAAGACTGTAGTGTGTCTTGTAAGACTGTAGTGTGTCTTGTAAGACTGTAGTGTGTCTTGTAAGACTGTAGTGTGTCTTGTTAGACTGTAGTGTGTCTTGTAAGACTGTAGTGTGTCTTGTAAGACTGTAGTGTGTCTTGTAAGACTGTAGTGTGTCTTGTAAGACTGTAGTGTGTCTTGTAAGACTGTAGTGTGTCTTGTAAGACTGTAGTGTGTCTTGTAAGACTGTAGTGTGTCTTGTAAGACTGTAGTGTGTCTTGTAAGACTGTAGTGTGTCTTGTAAGACTGTAGACTGTCTTGTAAGACTGTAGTGTGTCTTGTAAGACTGTAGTGTGTCTTGTAAGACTGTAGTGTGTCTTGTAAGACTGTAGTGTGTCTTGTAAGACTGTAGTGTGTCTTGTAAGACTGTAGTGTGTCTTGTTAGACTGTAGTGTGTCTTGTAAGACTGTAGTGTGTCTTGTAAGACTGTAGTGTGTCTTGTAAGACTGTAGTGTGTCTTGTAAGACTGTAGTGTGTCTTGTAAGACTGTAGTGTGTCTTGTAAGACTGTAGTGTGTCTTGTAAGACTGTAGTGTGTCTTGTAAGACTGTAGTGTGTCTTGTAAGACTGTAGTGTGTCTTGTAAGACTGTAGTGTGTCTTGTAAGACTGTAGTGTGTCTTGTAAGACTGTAGTGTGTCTTGTAAGACTGTAGTGTGTCTTGTAAGACTGTAGTGTGTCTTGTAAGACTGTAGTGTGTCTTGTAAGACTGTAGTGTGTCTTGTAAGACTGTAGTGTGTCTTGTAAGACTGTAGTGTGTCTTGTAAGACTGTAGTGTGTCTTGTAAGACTGTAGTGTGTCTTGTAAGACTGTAGTGTGTCTTGTAAGACTGTAGTGTGTCTTGTAAGACTGTAGTGTGTCTTGTAAGACTGTAGTGTGTCTTGTAAGACTGTAGTGTGTCTTGTAAGACTGTAGTGTGTCTTGTAAGACTGTAGTGTGTCTTGTAAGACTGTAGTGTGTCTTGTAAGACTGTAGTGTGTCTTGTAAGACTGTAGTGTGTCTTGTAAGACTGTAGTGTGTCTTGTAAGACTGTAGTGTGTCTTGTAAGACTGTAGTGTGTCTTGTAAGACTGTAGTGTGTCTTGTAAGACTGTAGTGTGTCTTGTAAGACTGTAGTGTGTCTTGTAAGACTGTAGTGTGTCTTGTAAGACTGTAGTGTGTCTTGTAAGACTGTAGTGTGTCTTGTAAGACTGTAGTGTGTCTTGTAAGACTGTAGTGTGTCTTGTAAGACTGTAGTGTGTCTTGTAAGACTGTAGTGTGTCTTGTAAGACTGTAGTGTGTCTTGTAAGACTGTAGTGTGTCTTGTAAGACTGTAGTGTGTCTTGTAAGACTGTAGTGTGTCTTGTAAGACTGTAGTGTGTCTTGTAAGACTGTAGTGTGTCTTGTAAGACTGTAGTGTGTCTTGTAAGACTGTAGTGTGTCTTGTAAGACTGTAGTGTGTCTTGTAAGACTGTAGTGTGTCTTGTAAGACTGTAGTGTGTCTTGTAAGACTGTAGTGTGTCTTGTAAGACTGTAGTGTGTCTTGTAAGACTGTAGTGTGTCTTGTAAGACTGTAGTGTGTCTTGTAAGACTGTAGTGTGTCTTGTAAGACTGTAGTGTGTCTTGTAAGACTGTAGTGTGTCTTGTAAGACTGTAGTGTGTCTTGTAAGACTGTAGTGTGTCTTGTAAGACTGTAGTGTGTCTTGTAAGACTGTAGTGTGTCTTGTAAGACTGTAGTGTGTCTTGTAAGACTGTAGTGTGTCTTGTAAGACTGTAGTGTGTCTTGTAAGACTGTAGTGTGTCTTGTAAGACTGTAGTGTGTCTTGTAAGACTGTAGTGTGTCTTGTAAGACTGTAGTGTGTCTTGTAAGACTGTAGTGTGTCTTGTAAGACTGTAGTGTGTCTTGTAAGACTGTAGTGTGTCTTGTAAGACTGTAGTGTGTCTTGTAAGACTGTAGTGTGTCTTGTAAGACTGTAGTGTGTCTTGTAAGACTGTAGTGTGTCTTGTAAGACTGTAGTGTGTCTTGTAAGACTGTAGTGTGTCTTGTAAGACTGTAGTGTGTCTTGTAAGACTGTAGTGTGTCTTGTAAGACTGTAGTGTGTCTTGTAAGACTGTAGTGTGTCTTGTAAGACTGTAGTGTGTCTTGTAAGACTGTAGTGTGTCTTGTAAGACTGTAGTGTGTCTTGTAAGACTGTAGTGTGTCTTGTAAGACTGTAGTGTGTCTTGTAAGACTGTAGTGTGTCTTGTAAGACTGTAGTGTGTCTTGTAAGACTGTAGTGTGTCTTGTAAGACTGTAGTGTGTCTTGTAAGACTGTAGTGTGTCTTGTAAGACTGTAGTGTGTCTTGTAAGACTGTAGTGTGTCTTGTAAGACTGTAGTGTGTCTTGTAAGACTGTAGTGTGTCTTGTAAGACTGTAGTGTGTCTTGTAAGACTGTAGTGTGTCTTGTAAGACTGTAGTGTGTCTTGTAAGACTGTAGTGTGTCTTGTAAGACTGTAGTGTGTCTTGTAAGACTGTAGTGTGTCTTGTAAGACTGTAGTGTGTCTTGTAAGACTGTAGTGTGTCTTGTAAGACTGTAGTGTGTCTTGTAAGACTGTAGTGTGTCTTGTAAGACTGTAGTGTGTCTTGTAAGACTGTAGTGTGTCTTGTAAGACTGTAGTGTGTCTTGTAAGACTGTAGTGTGTCTTGTAAGACTGTAGTGTGTCTTGTAAGACTGTAGTGTGTCTTGTAAGACTGTAGTGTGTCTTGTAAGACTGTAGTGTGTCTTGTAAGACTGTAGTGTGTCTTGTAAGACTGTAGTGTGTCTTGTAAGACTGTAGTGTGTCTTGTAAGACTGTAGTGTGTCTTGTAAGACTGTAGTGTGTCTTGTAAGACTGTAGTGTGTCTTGTAAGACTGTAGTGTGTCTTGTAAGACTGTAGTGTGTCTTGTAAGACTGTAGTGTGTCTTGTAAGACTGTAGTCTGTCTTGTAAGACTGTAGTGTGTCTTGTAAGACTGTAGTGTGTCTTGTAAGACTGTAGTGTGTCTTGAAAGACTGTAGTGTGTCTTGTAAGACTGTAGTGTTGTTCTTGTAAGACTGTAGTGTGTCTTGTAAGACTGTAGTGTGTCTTGTAAGACTGTAGTGTGTCTTGTAAGACTGTAGTGTAGTGTGTCTTGAAAGACTGTAGTGTGTCTTGTAAGACTGTAGTGTGTCTTGTAAGACTGTAGTGAGTCTTGTAAGACTGTAGTGTGTCTTGTAAGACTGTAGTGTGTCTTGTAAGACTGTAGTGTGTCTTGTAAGACTGTAGTGTGTCTTGTAAGACTGTAGTGTGTCTTGTAAGACTGTAGTGTGTCTTGTAAGACTGTAGTGTGTCTTGTAAGACTGTAGTGTGTCTTGTAAGACTGTAGTGTGTCTTGTAAGACTGTAGTGTGTCTTGTAAGACTGTAGTGTGTCTTGTAAGACTGTAGTGTGTCTTGTAAGACTGTAGTGTGTCTTGTAAGACTGTAGTGTGTCTTGTAAGACTGTAGTGTGTCTTGTAAGACTGTAGTGTGTCTTGTAAGACTGTAGTGTGTCTTGTAAGACTGTAGTGTGTCTTGTAAGACTGTAGTGTGTCTTGTAAGACTGTAGTGTGTCTTGTAAGACTGTAGTGTGTCTTGTAAGACTGTAGTGTGTCTTGTAAGACTGTAGTGTGTCTTGTAAGACTGTAGTGTGTCTTGTAAGACTGTAGTGTGTCTTGTAAGACTGTAGTGTGTCTTGTAAGACTGTAGTGTGTCTTGTAAGACTGTAGTGTGTCTTGTAAGACTGTAGTGTGTCTTGTAAGACTGTAGTGTGTCTTGTAAGACTGTAGTGTGTCTTGTAAGACTGTAGTGTGTCTTGTAAGACTGTAGTGTGTCTTGTAAGACTGTAGTGTGTCTTGTAAGACTGTAGTGTGTCTTGTAAGACTGTAGTGTGTCTTGTAAGACTGTAGTGTGTCTTGTAAGACTGTAGTGTGTCTTGTAAGACTGTAGTGTGTCTTGTAAGACTGTAGTGTGTCTTGTAAGACTGTAGTGTGTCTTGTAAGACTGTAGTGTGTCTTGTAAGACTGTAGTGTGTCTTGTAAGACTGTAGTGTGTCTTGTAAGACTGTAGTGTGTCTTGTAAGACTGTAGTGTGTCTTGTAAGACTGTAGTGTGTCTTGTAAGACTGTAGTGTGTCTTGTAAGACTGTAGTGTGTCTTGTAAGACTGTAGTGTGTCTTGTAAGACTGTAGTGTGTCTTGTAAGACTGTAGTGTGTCTTGTAAGACTGTAGTGTGTCTTGTAAGACTGTAGTGTGTCTTGTAAGACTGTAGTGTGTCTTGTAAGACTGTAGTGTGTCTTGTAAGACTGTAGTGTGTCTTGTAAGACTGTAGTGTGTCTTGTAAGACTGTAGTGTGTCTTGTAAGACTGTAGTGTGTCTTGTAAGACTGTAGTGTGTCTTGTAAGACTGTAGTGTGTCTTGTAAGACTGTAGTGTGTCTTGTAAGACTGTAGTGTGTCTTGTAAGACTGTAGTGTGTCTTGTAAGACTGTAGTGTGTCTTGTAAGACTGTAGTGTGTCTTGTAAGACTGTAGTGTGTCTTGTAAGACTGTAGTGTGTCTTGTAAGACTGTAGTGTGTCTTGTAAGACTGTAGTGTGTCTTGTAAGACTGTAGTGTGTCTTGTAAGACTGTAGTGTGTCTTGTAAGACTGTAGTGTGTCTTGTAAGACTGTAGTGTGTCTTGTAAGACTGTAGTGTGTCTTGTAAGACTGTAGTGTGTCTTGTAAGACTGTAGTGTGTCTTGTAAGACTGTAGTGTGTCTTGTAAGACTGTAGTGTGTCTTGTAAGACTGTAGTGTGTCTTGTAAGACTGTAGTGTGTCTTGTAAGACTGTAGTGTGTCTTGTAAGACTGTAGTGTGTCTTGTAAGACTGTAGTGTGTCTTGTAAGACTGTAGTGTGTCTTGTAAGACTGTAGTGTGTCTTGTAAGACTGTAGTGTGTCTTGTAAGACTGTAGTGTGTCTTGTAAGACTGTAGTGTGTCTTGTAAGACTGTAGTGTGTCTTGTAAGACTGTAGTGTGTCTTGTAAGACTGTAGTGTGTCTTGTAAGACTGTAGTGTGTCTTGTAAGACTGTAGTGTGTCTTGTAAGACTGTAGTGTGTCTTGTAAGACTGTAGTGTGTCTTGTAAGACTGTAGTGTGTCTTGTAAGACTGTAGTGTGTCTTGTAAGACTGTAGTGTGTCTTGTAAGACTGTAGTGTGTCTTGTAAGACTGTAGTGTGTCTTGTAAGACTGTAGTGTGTCTTGTAAGACTGTAGTGTGTCTTGTAAGACTGTAGTGTGTCTTGTAAGACTGTAGTGTGTCTTGTAAGACTGTAGTGTGTCTTGTAAGACTGTAGTGTGTCTTGTAAGACTGTAGTGTGTCTTGTAAGACTGTAGTGTGTCTTGTAAGACTGTAGTGTGTCTTGTAAGACTGTAGTGTGTCTTGTAAGACTGTAGTGTGTCTTGTAAGACTGTAGTGTGTCTTGTAAGACTGTAGTGTGTCTTGTAAGACTGTAGTGTGTCTTGTAAGACTGTAGTGTGTCTTGTAAGACTGTAGTGTGTCTTGTAAGACTGTAGTGTGTCTTGTAAGACTGTAGTGTGTCTTGTAAGACTGTAGTGTGTCTTGTAAGACTGTAGTGTGTCTTGTAAGACTGTAGTGTGTCTTGTAAGACTGTAGTGTGTCTTGTAAGACTGTAGTGTGTCTTGTAAGACTGTAGTGTGTCTTGTAAGACTGTAGTGTGTCTTGTAAGACTGTAGTGTGTCTTGTAAGACTGTAGTGTGTCTTGTAAGACTGTAGTGTGTCTTGTAAGACTGTAGTGTGTCTTGTAAGACTGTAGTGTGTCTTGTAAGACTGTAGTGTGTCTTGTAAGACTGTAGTGTGTCTTGTAAGACTGTAGTGTGTCTTGTAAGACTGTAGTGTGTCTTGTAAGACTGTAGTGTGTCTTGTAAGACTGTAGTGTGTCTTGTAAGACTGTAGTGTGTCTTGTAAGACTGTAGTGTGTCTTGTAAGACTGTAGTGTGTCTTGTAAGACTGTAGTGTGTCTTGTAAGACTGTAGTGTGTCTTGTAAGACTGTAGTGTGTCTTGTAAGACTGTAGTGTGTCTTGTAAGACTGTAGTGTGTCTTGTAAGACTGTAGTGTGTCTTGTAAGACTGTAGTGTGTCTTGTAAGACTGTAGTGTGTCTTGTAAGACTGTAGTGTGTCTTGTAAGACTGTAGTGTGTCTTGTAAGACTGTAGTGTGTCTTGTAAGACTGTAGTGTGTCTTGTAAGACTGTAGTGTGTCTTGTAAGACTGTAGTGTGTCTTGTAAGACTGTAGTGTGTCTTGTAAGACTGTAGTGTGTCTTGTAAGACTGTAGTGTGTCTTGTAAGACTGTAGTGTGTCTTGTAAGACTGTAGTGTGTCTTGTAAGACTGTAGTGTGTCTTGTAAGACTGTAGTGTGTCTTGTAAGACTGTAGTGTGTCTTGTAAGACTGTAGTGTGTCTTGTAAGACTGTAGTGTGTCTTGTAAGACTGTAGTGTGTCTTGTAAGACTGTAGTGTGTCTTGTAAGACTGTAGTGTGTCTTGTAAGACTGTAGTGTGTCTTGTAAGACTGTAGTGTGTCTTGTAAGACTGTAGTGTGTCTTGTAAGAGTTTAGTGTGTCTTGTAAGACTGTAGTGTGTCGACTGTAGTGTGTCTTGTAAGACTGTAGTGTGTCTTGTAAGACTGTAGTGTGTCTTGTAAGACTGTAGTGTGTCTTGTAAGACTGTAGTGTCTGTTGTAAGACTGTAGTGTGTCAGTGTGTCTTGTAAGACTGACGTGTGTCTTGTAAGACTGACGTGTGTCTTGTAAGACTGTAGTGTGTCTTGTAAGACTGTAGTGTGTCTTGTAAGACTGTAGTATGTCTTGTTAGACTGTAGTGTGTCTTGTAAGACTACAGTGTGTTTTGTAAGACTGTAGTGTGTCTTGTAAGACTGTAGTGTGTTTGTAAGACTGTAGTGTGTCTTGTAAGACTGAAGTGTGTCTTGTAAGACTAGTGTGTCTTGTAAGACTGTAGTACGTCTTGTAAGACTGTAGTATGTCTTGTAAGACTGTAGTGTGTCTTGTAAGACTGTAGTGTTTCTTGTAAGATTGTAGCGTGTCTTGTAAGACTGTAGTGTGTCTTGTAAGACTGTAGTGTGTCTTGTAAGACTGTAGTGTGTCTTGTAAGACTGTAGTGTGTCTTGTAAGACTGTAGTGTGTCTTGTAAGACTGTAGTGTGTCTTGTAAGACTGTAGTGTGTCTTGTAAGACTGTAGTGTGTCTTGTAAGACTGTAGTGTGTCTTGTAAGACTGTAGTGTGTCTTGTAAGACTGTAGTATGTCTTGTAAGACTGTAGTGTGTCTTGTAAGACTGTAGTGTGTCTTGTAAGACTGTAGTGTGTCTTGTAAGACTGTAGTGTGTCTTGTAAGACTGTAGTGTGTCTTGTAAGACTGTAGTGTGTCTTGTAAGACTACAGTGTGTCTTGTAAGACTGTAGTGTGTCTTGCAAGACTGTAGTGTGTCTTGTAAGACTGTAGTGTGTCTTGTAAGACTGTAGTGTGTCTTGTAAGACTGTAGTGTGTCTTGTAAGACTGTAGTGTGTCTTGTAAGACTGTAGTGTGTCTTGTAAGACTGTAGTGTGTCTTGTAAGACTGTAGTGTGTCTTGTAAGACTGTAGTGTGTCTTGTAAGACTGTAGTGTGTCTTGTAAGACTGTAGTGTGTCTTGTAAGACTGTAGTGTGTCTTGTAAGACTGTAGTGTGTCTTGTAAGACTGTAGTGTGTCTTGTAAGACTGTAGTGTGTCTTGTAAGACTGTAGTGTGTCTTGTAAGACTGTAGTGTGTCTTGTAAGACTGTAGTGTGTCTTGTAAGACTGTAGTGTGTCTTGTAAGACTGTAGTGTGTCTTGTAAGACTGTAGTGTGTCTTGTAAGACTGTAGTGTGTCTTGTAAGACTGTAGTGTGTCTTGTAAGACTGTAGTGTGTCTTGTAAGACTGTAGTGTGTCTTGTAAGACTGTAGTGTGTCTTGTAAGACTGTAGTGTGTCTTGTAAGACTGTAGTGTGTCTTGTAAGACTGTAGTGTGTCTTGTAAGACTGTAGTGTGTCTTGTAAGACTGTAGTGTGTCTTGTAAGACTGTAGTGTGTCTTGTAAGACTGTAGTGTGTCTTGTAAGACTGTAGTGTGTCTTGTAAGACTGTAGTGTGTCTTGTAAGACTGTAGTGTGTCTTGTAAGACTGTAGTGTGTCTTGTAAGACTGTAGTGTGTCTTGTAAGACTGTAGTGTGTCTTGTAAGACTGTAGTGTGTCTTGTAAGACTGTAGTGTGTCTTGTAAGACTGTAGTGTGTCTTGTAAGACTGTAGTGTGTCTTGTAAGACTGTAGTGTGTCTTGTAAGACTACTAGAGTGTCTTGTAAGACTGTAGTGTGTCTTGTAAGACTGTAGTGTGTCTTGTAAGACTGTAGTGTGTCTTGTAAGACTGTAGTGTGTCTTGTAAGACTGTAGTGTGTCTTGTAAGACTGTAGTGTGTCTTGTAAGACTGTAGTGTGTCTTGTAAGACTGTAGTGTGTCTTGTAAGACTGTAGTGTGTCTTGTAAGACTGTAGTGTGTCTTGTAAGACTGTAGTGTGTCTTGTAAGACTGTAGTGTGTCTTGTAAGACTGTAGTGTGTCTTGTAAGACTGTAGTGTGTCTTGTAAGACTGTAGTGTGTCTTGTAAGACTGTAGTGTGTCTTGTAAGACTGTAGTGTGTCTTGTAAGACTGTAGTGTGTCTTGTAAGACTGTAGTGTGTCTTGTAAGACTGTAGTGTGTCTTGTAAGACTGTAGTGTGTCTTGTAAGACTGTAGTGTGTCTTGTAAGACTGTAGTGTGTCTTGTAAGACTGTAGTGTGTCTTGTAAGACTGTAGTGTGTCTTGTAAGACTGTAGTGTGTCTTGTAAGACTGTAGTGTGTCTTGTAAGACTGTAGTGTGTCTTGTAAGACTGTAGTGTGTCTTGTAAGACTGTAGTGTGTCTTGTAAGACTGTAGTGTGTCTTGTAAGACTGTAGTGTGTCTTGTAAGACTGTAGTGTGTCTTGTAAGACTGTAGTGTGTCTTGTAAGACTGTAGTGTGTCTTGTAAGACTGTAGTGTGTCTTGTAAGACTGTAGTGTGTCTTGTAAGACTGTAGTGTGTCTTGTAAGACTGTAGTGTGTCTTGTAAGACTGTAGTGTGTCTTGTAAGACTGTAGTGTGTCTTGTAAGACTGTAGTGTGTCTTGTAAGACTGTAGTGTGTCTTGTAAGACTGTAGTGTGTCTTGTAAGACTGTAGTGTGTCTTGTAAGACTGTAGTGTGTCTTGTAAGACTGTAGTGTGTCTTGTAAGACTGTAGTGTGTCTTGTAAGACTGTAGTGTGTCTTGTAAGACTGTAGTGTGTCTTGTAAGACTGTAGTGTGTCTTGTAAGACTGTAGTGTGTCTTGTAAGACTGTAGTGTGTCTTGTAAGACTGTAGTGTGTCTTGTAAGACTGTAGTGTGTCTTGTAAGACTGTAGTGTGTCTTGTAAGACTGTAGTGTGTCTTGTAAGACTGTAGTGTGTCTTGTAAGACTGTAGTGTGTCTTGTAAGACTGTAGTGTGTCTTGTAAGACTGTAGTGTGTCTTGTAAGACTGTAGTGTGTCTTGTAAGACTGTAGTGTGTCTTGTAAGACTGTAGTGTGTCTTGTAAGACTGTAGTGTGTCTTGTAAGACTGTAGTGTGTCTTGTAAGACTGTAGTGTGTCTTGTAAGACTGTAGTGTGTCTTGTAAGACTGTAGTGTGTCTTGTAAGACTGTAGTGTGTCTTGTAAGACTGTAGTGTGTCTTGTAAGACTGTAGTGTGTCTTGTAAGACTGTAGTGTGTCTTGTAAGACTGTAGTGTGTCTTGTAAGACTGTAGTGTGTCTTGTAAGACTGTAGTGTGTCTTGTAAGACTGTAGTGTGTCTTGTAAGACTGTAGTGTGTCTTGTAAGACTGTAGTGTGTCTTGTAAGACTGTAGTGTGTCTTGTAAGACTGTAGTGTGTCTTGTAAGACTGTAGTGTGTCTTGTAAGACTGTAGTGTGTCTTGTAAGACTGTAGTGTGTCTTGTAAGACTGTAGTGTGTCTTGTAAGACTGTAGTGTGTCTTGTAAGACTGTAGTGTGTCTTGTAAGACTGTAGTGTGTCTTGTAAGACTGTAGTGTGTCTTGTAAGACTGTAGTGTGTCTTGTAAGACTGTAGTGTGTCTTGTAAGACTGTAGTGTGTCTTGTAAGACTGTAGTGTGTCTTGTAAGACTGTAGTGTGTCTTGTAAGACTGTAGTGTGTCTTGTAAGATTGTAGTGTGTCTTGTAAGACTGTAGTGTGTCTTGTAAGACTGTAGTGTGTCTTGTAAGACTGTAGTGTGTCTTGTAAGACTGTAGTGTGTCTTGTAAGACTGTAGTGTGTCTTGTAAGACTGTAGTGTGTCTTGTAAGACTGTAGTGTGTCTTGTAAGACTGTAGTGTGTCTTGTAAGACTGTAGTGTGTCTTGTAAGACTGTAGTGTGTCTTGTAAGACTGTAGTGTGTCTTGTAAGACTGTAGTGTGTCTTGTAAGACTGTAGTGTGTCTTGTAAGACTGTAGTGTGTCTTGTAAGACTGTAGTGTGTCTTGTAAGACTGTAGTGTGTCTTGTAAGACTGTAGTGTGTCTTGTAAGACTGTAGTGTGTCTTGTAAGACTGTAGTGTGTCTTGTAAGACTGTAGTGTGTCTTGTAAGACTGTAGTGTGTCTTGTAAGACTGTAGTGTGTCTTGTAAGACTGTAGTGTGTCTTGTAAGACTGTAGTGTGTCTTGTAAGACTGTAGTGTGTCTTGTAAGACTGTAGTGTGTCTTGTAAGACTGTAGTGTGTCTTGTAAGACTGTAGTGTGTCTTGTAAGACTGTAGTGTGTCTTGTAAGACTGTAGTGTGTCTTGTAAGACTGTAGTGTGTCTTGTAAGACTGTAGTGTGTCTTGTAAGACTGTAGTGTGTCTTGTAAGACTGTAGTGTGTCTTGTAAGACTGTAGTGTGTCTTGTAAGACTGTAGTGTGTCTTGTAAGACTGTAGTGTGTCTTGTAAGACTGTAGTGTGTCTTGTAAGACTGTAGTGTGTCTTGTAAGACTGTAGTGTGTCTTGTAAGACTGTAGTGTGTCTTGTAAGACTGTAGTGTGTCTTGTAAGACTGTAGTGTGTCTTGTAAGACTGTAGTGTGTCTTGTAAGACTGTAGTGTGTCTTGTAAGACTGTAGTGTGTCTTGTAAGACTGTAGTGTGTCTTGTAAGACTGTAGTGTGTCTTGTAAGACTGTAGTGTGTCTTGTAAGACTGTAGTGTGTCTTGTAAGACTGTAGTGTGTCTTGAAAGACTGTAGTGTGTCTTGAAAGACTGTAGTGTGTCTTGTAAGACTGTAGTGTGTCTTGTAAGACTGTAGTGTGTCTTGTAAGACTGTAGTGTGTCTTGTAAGACTGTAGTGTGTCTTGTAAGACTGTAGTGTGTCTTGTAAGACTGTAGTGAGTCTTGTAAGACTGTAGTGTGTCTTGTAAGACTGTAGTGTGTCTTGTAAGACTGTAGTGTGTCTTGTAAGACTGTAGTGTGTCTTGTAAGACTGTAGTGTGTCTTGTAAGACTGTAGTGTGTCTTGTAAGACTAAAATGTGCCTTGTAAGACGGTAGTGTGTCTTGTAAGACGGTAGAGTGTCTTGTAAGATTGTAGTGTGTCTTGTAAGAATGTAGTGTGTCTTGTAAGACTGTAGTGTGACTTGTAAGACTGTAGCGTGTCTTGTAAGACGTTATAGCGTGTCTTGTAAGACTATAGTGTGTCTTGTAAGACTGTAGTGTGTCTTGTAAGACTACAGTGAATTTTTTAAGACTGTAGTGTGTCTTGTAAGACTGTAGTGTGTCTTGTAAGACTGTAGTGTGTCTTGTAAGACTGTAGTGTGTCTTGTAAGACTGTAGTGTGTCTTGTAAGACTGTAGTGTGTCTTGTAAGACTGTAGTGTGTGTACTAAGGCTGAGGTGTGTCTTGTAAGACTGTAGTGTGTCTTGTAAGACTCTAGTGTGTCTTGTAAGACTACAGTGTGTCTTGTAAGACTGTAGTGTGTCTTGTAAGACTACAGTGTGTCTTGTAAGACAGTAGTGTGTCTTGAAAGACTGTAGTGTGTCTTGTAAGACTGTAGTGTGTCTTGTAAGACTGTAGTGTGTCTTGTAAGACTGTAGTGTGTCTTGTAAGACTGTAGTGTGTCTTGTAAGACTGTAGTGTGTCTTGTAAGACTGTAGTGTGTCTTGTAAGATTGTAATGTGTCTTGTAAGACTGTAGTGTGTCTTGTAAGATTGTAGTGTGTCTTATAAGACTGTAGTGTGTCTTGCAAGACTACAGTGTGTCTTGTAAGACTGTAGTGTGTCTTGTAAGACTGTAGTGTGTCTTGTAAGACTACAGTGAGTTTTGTAAGACTGTAGTGTGTCTTGTAAGACTGTAGTGTGTCTTGTAAGACTGTAGTGTGTCTTGTAAGACTGTAGTGTGTCTTGTAAGACTGTAGTGTGTCTTGTAAGACTGTAGTGTGTCTTGTAAGACTGTAGTGTGTCTTGTAAGACTGTAGTGTGTCTTGTAAGACTGTAGTGTGTCTTGTAAGACTGTAGTGTGTCTTGTAAGACTGTAGTGTGTCTTGTAAGACTGTAGTGTGTCTTGTAAGACTACAGTGTGTCTTGTAAGACTGTAGTGTGTCTTGAAAGACTGTAGTGTGTCTTGTAAGACTGTAGTGTGTCTTGTAAGACTGTAGTGTGTCTTGTAAGACTGTAGTGTGTCTTGTAAGACTGTAGTGTGTCTTGTAAGACTGTAGTGTGTCTTGTAAGACTGTAGTGTGTCTTGTAAGACTGTAGTGTGTCTTGTAAGACTGTAGTGTGTCTTGTAAGACTGTAGTGTGTCTTGTAAGACTTTAGTGTGTCTTGTAAGACTGTAGTGTGTCTTGTAAGACTGTAGTGTGTCTTGTAAGACTGTAGTGTGTCTTGTAAGACTACAGTGTGTCTTGTAAGACTGTAGTGTGTCTTGTAAGACTGTAGTGTGTCTTGTAAGACTGTAGTGTGTCTTGTAAGACTGTAGTGTGTCTTGTAAGACTGTAGTGTGTCTTGTAAGACTGTAGTATGTCTTGTAAGACTGTAGTGTGTCTTGTAAGACTGTAGTGTGTCTTGTAAGACTGTAGTGTGTCTTGTAAGACTGTAGTGTGTCTTGAAAGACTGTAGTGCGTCTTGTAAGACTACAGTGAGTTTTGTAAGACTGTAGTGTGTCTTGTAAGACTAGTGTTTCGCAAGACTTCAGTGTGTCTTGTAAGAGAGCAGTGAGTCTTGAAAGACTGTAGAGTGTCTTGTAAGACTGTAGAGTGTCTTGAAAGAATGTAGTGTGTCTTTAAAGACTGTCGTGTGTCTTGTAGGACTGTAGTGTGTCTTGTAAGACTGCGGTATGTCTTGTAAGACTGTAGTGTGTCTTGTAAGACTGTAGTGTGTCTTGTAAGAGTGTAGAGTGTCTTGTACGACTACAGTTAGTTTTGTAAGACTGCAGTGTGTCTTGTAAGACTGTAGTGTGTCTTGTAAGACTGTAGTGTGTCTTGTAAGACTGTAGTGTGTTTTGTAAGACTGTAGTGTGTCTTGTAAGACTGTAGTGTGTCTTGTAAGACTGTAGTGTGTCTTGTAAGACTGTAGTGTGTCTTGTAAGACTGTAGTGTGTCTTGTAAGACTGTAGTGTGTCTTGTAAGACTGTAGTGTGTCTTGTAAGACTGTAGTGTGTCTTGTAAGACTGTAGTGTGTCTTGTAAGACTGTAGTGTGTCTTGTAAGACTGTAGTGTGTCTTGTAAGACTGTAGTGTGTCTTGTAAGACTGTAGTGTGTCTTGTAAGACTGTAGTGTGTCTTGTAAGACTGTAGTGTGTCTTGTAAGACTGTAGTGTGTCTTGTAAGACTGTAGTGTGTCTTGTAAGACTGTAGTGTGTCTTGTAAGACTGTAGGGTGTCTTGTAAGACTGTAGTGTGTCTTGTAAGACTGTAGTGTCTCTTGTAAGACTGAAGTGTGTCTTGTAAGAATGTAGTGTGTCTTGTAAAACTGTAGTGTGCCTTGTAAGACTGTGTGTCTTGTAAGACTGTAGTGTGTCTTGTAAGACTGTAGTGTGTCTTGTAAGACTGTAGTGTGTCTTGTAAGACAGTAGTGTGTCTTGTAAGACTATAGTGTGTCTTGTAAGACTGTAGTGTGTCTTGTAAGACTGTAGTGTGTCTTGTAAGACTGTAGTGTGTCTTGTAAGACTGTAGTGTGTCTTGTAAGACTGTAGTGTGTCTTGTAAGACTGTAGTGTGTCTTGTAAGACTGAAGTGTGTCTTGTAAGACTGTAGTGTGTCTTGTAAGACTGTAGTGTGTCTTGTAAGACTGTAGTGTGTCTTGTAAGACTGTAGTGTGTCTTGTAAGACTGTAGTGTGTATTGTAAGACTGTAGTGTGTCTTGTAAGACTGTAGTGTGTCTTGTAAGACTGTAGTGTGTCTTGTAAGACTGTAGTGTGTCTTGTAAGACTGTAGTGTGTCTTGTAAGACTGTAGTGTGTCTTGTAAGACTGTAGTGTGTCTTGTAAGACTGTAGTGTGTCTTGTAAGACTGTAGTGTGTCTTGTAAGACTGTAGTGTGTCTTGTAAGACTGTAGTGTGTCTTGTAAGACTGTAGTGTGTCTTGTAAGACTGTAGTGTGTCTTGTAAGACTGTAGTGTGTCTTGTAAGACTGTAGTGTGTCTTGTAAGACTGTAGTGTGTCTTGTAAGACTGTAGTGTGTCTTGTAAGACTGTAGTGTGTCTTGTAAGACTGTAGTGTGTCTTGTAAGACTGTAGTGTGTCTTGTAAGACTGTAGTGTGTCTTGTAAGACTGTAGTGTGTCTTGTAAGACTGTAGTGTGTCTTGTAAGACTGTAGTGTGTCTTGTAAGACTGTAGTGTGTCTTGTAAGACTGTAGTGTGTCTTGTAAGACTGTAGTGTGTCTTGTAAGACTGTAGTGTGTCTTGTAAGACTGTAGTGTGTCTTGTAAGACTGTAGTGTGTCTTGTAAGACTGTAGTGTGTCTTGTAAGACTGTAGTGTGTCTTGTAAGACTGTAGTGTGTCTTGTAAGACTGTAGTGTGTCTTGTAAGACTGTAGTGTGTCTTGTAAGACTGTAGTGTGTCTTGTAAGACTGTAGTGTGTCTTGTAAGACTGTAGTGTGTCTTGTAAGACTGTAGTGTGTCTTGTAAGACTGTAGTGTGTCTTGTAAGACTGTAGTGTGTCTTGTAAGACTGTAGTGTGTCTTGTAAGACTGTAGTGTGTCTTGTAAGACTGTAGTGTGTCTTGTAAGACTGTAGTGTGTCTTGTAAGACTGTAGTGTGTCTTGTAAGACTGTAGTGTGTCTTGTAAGACTGTAGTGTGTCTTGTAAGACTGTAGTGTGTCTTGTAAGACTGTAGTGTGTCTTGTAAGACTGTAGTGTGTCTTGTAAGACTGTAGTGTGTCTTGTAAGACTGTAGTGTGTCTTGTAAGACTGTAGTGTGTCTTGTAAGACTGTAGTGTGTCTTGTAAGACTGTAGTGTGTCTTGTAAGACTGTAGTGTGTCTTGTAAGACTGTAGTGTGTCTTGTAAGACTGTAGTGTGTCTTGTAAGACTGTAGTGTGTCTTGTAAGACTGTAGTGTGTCTTGTAAGACTGTAGTGTGTCTTGTAAGACTGTAGTGTGTCTTGTAAGACTGTAGTGTGTCTTGTAAGACTGTAGTGTGTCTTGTAAGACTGTAGTGTGTCTTGTAAGACTGTAGTGTGTCTTGTAAGACTGTAGTGTGTCTTGTAAGACTGTAGTGTGTCTTGTAAGACTGTAGTGTGTCTTGTAAGACTGTAGTGTGTCTTGTAAGACTGTAGTGTGTCTTGTAAGACTGTAGTGTGTCTTGTAAGACTGTAGTGTGTCTTGTAAGACTGTAGTGTGTCTTGTAAGACTGTAGTGTGTCTTGTAAGACTGTAGTGTGTCTTGTAAGACTGTAGTGTGTCTTGTAAGACTGTAGTGTGTCTTGTAAGACTGTAGTGTGTCTTGTAAGACTGTAGTGTGTCTTGTAAGACTGTAGTGTGTCTTGTAAGACTGTAGTGTGTCTTGTAAGACTGTAGTGTGTCTTGTAAGACTGTAGTGTGTCTTGTAAGACTGTAGTGTGTCTTGTAAGACTGTAGTGTGTCTTGTAAGACTGTAGTGTGTCTTGTAAGACTGTAGTGTGTCTTGTAAGACTGTAGTGTGTCTTGTAAGACTGTAGTGTGTCTTGTAAGACTGTAGTGTGTCTTGTAAGACTGTAGTGTGTCTTGTAAGACTGTAGTGTGTCTTGTAAGACTGTAGTGTGTCTTGTAAGACTGTAGTGTGTCTTGTAAGACTGTAGTGTGTCTTGTAAGACTGTAGTGTGTCTTGTAAGACTGTAGTGTGTCTTGTAAGACTGTAGTGTGTCTTGTAAGACTGTAGTGTGTCTTGTAAGACTGTAGTGTGTCTTGTAAGACTGTAGTGTGTCTTGTAAGACTGTAGTGTGTCTTGTAAGACTGTAGTGTGTCTTGTAAGACTGTAGTGTGTCTTGTAAGACTGTAGTGTGTCTTGTAAGACTGTAGTGTGTCTTGTAAGACTGTAGTGTGTCTTGTAAGACTGTAGTGTGTCTTGTAAGACTGTAGTGTGTCTTGTAAGACTGTAGTGTGTCTTGTAAGACTGTAGTGTGTCTTGTAAGACTGTAGTGTGTCTTGTAAGACTGTAGTGTGTCTTGTAAGACTGTAGTGTGTCTTGTAAGACTGTAGTGTGTCTTGTAAGACTGTAGTGTGTCTTGTAAGACTGTAGTGTGTCTTGTAAGACTGTAGTGTGTCTTGTAAGACTGTAGTGTGTCTTGTAAGACTGTAGTGTGTCTTGTAAGACTGTAGTGTGTCTTGTAAGACTGTAGTGTGTCTTGTAAGACTGTAGTGTGTCTTGTAAGACTGTAGTGTGTCTTGTAAGACTGTAGTGTGTCTTGTAAGACTGTAGTGTGTCTTGTAAGACTGTAGTGTGTCTTGTAAGACTGTAGTGTGTCTTGTAAGACTGTAGTGTGTCTTGTAAGACTGTAGTGTGTCTTGTAAGACTGTAGTGTGTCTTGTAAGACTGTAGTGTGTCTTGTAAGACTGTAGTGTGTCTTGTAAGACTGTAGTGTGTCTTGTAAGACTGTAGTGTGTCTTGTAAGACTGTAGTGTGTCTTGTAAGACTGTAGTGTGTCTTGTAAGACTGTAGTGTGTCTTGTAAGACTGTAGTGTGTCTTGTAAGACTGTAGTGTGTCTTGTAAGACTGTAGTGTGTCTTGTAAGACTGTAGTGTGTCTTGTAAGACTGTAGTGTGTCTTGTAAGACTGTAGTGTGTCTTGTAAGACTGTAGTGTGTCTTGTAAGACTGTAGTGTGTCTTGTAAGACTGTAGTGTGTCTTGTAAGACTGTAGTGTGTCTTGTAAGACTGTAGTGTGTCTTGTAAGACTGTAGTGTGTCTTGTAAGACTGTAGTGTGTCTTGTAAGACTGTAGTGTGTCTTGTAAGACTGTAGTGTGTCTTGTAAGACTGTAGTGTGTCTTGTAAGACTGTAGTGTGTCTTGTAAGACTGTAGTGTGTCTTGTAAGACTGTAGTGTGTCTTGTAAGACTGTAGTGTGTCTTGTAAGACTGTAGTGTGTCTTGTAAGACTGTAAGTGTGTCTTGTAAGACTGTAGTGTGTCTTGTAAGACTGTAGTGTGTCTTGTAAGACTGTAGTGTGTCTTGTAAGACTGTAGTGTGTCTTGTAAGACTGTAGTGTGTCTTGTAAGACTGTAGTGTGTCTTGTAAGACTGTAGTGTGTCTTGTAAGACTGTAGTGTGTCTTGTAAGACTGTAGTGTGTCTTGTAAGACTGTAGTGTGTCTTGTAAGACTGTAGTGTGTCTTGTAAGACTGTAGTGTGTCTTGTAAGACTGTAGTGTGTCTTGTAAGACTGTAGTGTGTCTTGTAAGACTGTAGTGTGTCTTGTAAGACTGTAGTGTGTCTTGTAAGACTGTAGTGTGTCTTGTAAGACTGTAGTGTGTCTTGTAAGACTGTAGTGTGTCTTGTAAGACTGTAGTGTGTCTTGTAAGACTGTAGTGTGTCTTGTAAGACTGTAGTGTGTCTTGTAAGACTGTAGTGTGTCTTGTAAGACTGTAGTGTGTCTTGTAAGACTGTAGTGTGTCTTGTAAGACTGTAGTGTGTCTTGTAAGACTGTAGTGTGTCTTGTAAGACTGTAGTGTGTCTTGTAAGACTGTAGTGTGTCTTGTAAGACTGTAGTGTGTCTTGTAAGACTGTAGTGTGTCTTGTAAGACTGTAGTGTGTCTTGTAAGACTGTAGTGTGTCTTGTAAGACTGTAGTGTGTCTTGTAAGACTGTAGTGTGTCTTGTAAGACTGTAGTGTGTCTTGTAAGACTGTAGTGTGTCTTGTAAGACTGTAGTGTGTCTTGTAAGACTGTAGTGTGTCTTGTAAGACTGTAGTGTGTCTTGTAAGACTGTAGTGTGTCTTGTAAGACTGTAGTGTGTCTTGTAAGACTGTAGTGTGTCTTGTAAGACTGTAGTGTGTCTTGTAAGACTGTAGTGTGTCTTGTAAGACTGTAGTGTGTCTTGTAAGACTGTAGTGTGTCTTGTAAGACTGTAGTGTGTCTTGTAAGACTGTAGTGTGTCTTGTAAGACTGTAGTGTGTCTTGTAAGACTGTAGTGTGTCTTGTAAGACTGTAGTGTGTCTTGTAAGACTGTAGTGTGTCTTGTAAGACTGTAGTGTGTCTTGTAAGACTGTAGTGTGTCTTGTAAGACTGTAGTGTGTCTTGTAAGACTGTAGTGTGTCTTGTAAGACTGTAGTGTGTCTTGTAAGACTGTAGTGTGTCTTGTAAGACTGTAGTGTGTCTTGTAAGACTGTAGTGTGTCTTGTAAGACTGTAGTGTGTCTTGTAAGACTGTAGTGTGTCTTGTAAGACTGTAGTGTGTCTTGTAAGACTGTAGTGTGTCTTGTAAGACTGTAGTGTGTCTTGTAAGACTGTAGTGTGTCTTGTAAGACTGTAGTGTGTCTTGTAAGACTGTAGTGTGTCTTGTAAGACTGTAGTGTGTCTTGTAAGACTGTAGTGTGTCTTGTAAGACTGTAGTGTGTCTTGTAAGACTGTAGTGTGTCTTGTAAGACTGTAGTGTGTCTTGTAAGACTGTAGTGTGTCTTGTAAGACTGTAGTGTGTCTTGTAAGACTGTAGTGTGTCTTGTAAGACTGTAGTGTGTCTTGTAAGACTGTAGTGTGTCTTGTAAGACTGTAGTGTGTCTTGTAAGACTGTAGTGTGTCTTGTAAGACTGTAGTGTGTCTTGTAAGACTGTAGTGTGTCTTGTAAGACTGTAGTGTGTCTTGTAAGACTGTAGTGTGTCTTGTAAGACTGTAGTGTGTCTTGTAAGACTGTAGTGTGTCTTGTAAGACTGTAGTGTGTCTTGTAAGACTGTAGTGTGTCTTGTAAGACTGTAGTGTGTCTTGTAAGACTGTAGTGTGTCTTGTAAGACTGTAGTGTGTCTTGTAAGACTGTAGTGTGTCTTGTAAGACTGTAGTGTGTCTTGTAAGACTGTAGTGTGTCTTGTAAGACTGTAGTGTGTCTTGTAAGACTGTAGTGTGTCTTGTAAGACTGTAGTGTGTCTTGTAAGACTGTAGTGTGTCTTGTAAGACTGTAGTGTGTCTTGTAAGACTGTAGTGTGTCTTGTAAGACTGTAGTGTGTCTTGTAAGACTGTAGTGTGTCTTGTAAGACTGTAGTGTGTCTTGTAAGACTGTAGTGTGTCTTGTAAGACTGTAGTGTGTCTTGTAAGACTGTAGTGTGTCTTGTAAGACTGTAGTGTGTCTTGTAAGACTGTAGTGTGTCTTGTAAGACTGTAGTGTGTCTTGTAAGACTGTAGTGTGTCTTGTAAGACTGTAGTGTGTCTTGTAAGACTGTAGTGTGTCTTGTAAGACTGTAGTGTGTCTTGTAAGACTGTAGTGTGTCTTGTAAGACTGTAGTGTGTCTTGTAAGACTGTAGTGTGTCTTGTAAGACTGTAGTGTGTCTTGTAAGACTGTAGTGTGTCTTGTAAGACTGTAGTGTGTCTTGTAAGACTGTAGTGTGTCTTGTAAGACTGTAGTGTGTCTTGTAAGACTGTAGTGTGTCTTGTAAGACTGTAGTGTGTCTTGTAAGACTGTAGTGTGTCTTGTAAGACTGTAGTGTGTCTTGTAAGACTGTAGTGTGTCTTGTAAGACTGTAGTGTGTCTTGTAAGACTGTAGTGTGTCTTGTAAGACTGTAGTGTGTCTTGTAAGACTGTAGTGTGTCTTGTAAGACTGTAGTGTGTCTTGTAAGACTGTAGTGTGTCTTGTAAGACTGTAGTGTGTCTTGTAAGACTGTAGTGTGTCTTGTAAGACTGTAGTGTGTCTTGTAAGACTGTAGTGTGTCTTGTAAGACTGTAGTGTGTCTTGTAAGACTGTAGTGTGTCTTGTAAGACTGTAGTGTGTCTTGTAAGACTGTAGTGTGTCTTGTAAGACTGTAGTGTGTCTTGTAAGACTGTAGTGTGTCTTGTAAGACTGTAGTGTGTCTTGTAAGACTGTAGTGTGTCTTGTAAGACTGTAGTGTGTCTTGTAAGACTGTAGTGTGTCTTGTAAGACTGTAGTGTGTCTTGTAAGACTGTAGTGTGTCTTGTAAGACTGTAGTGTGTCTTGTAAGACTGTAGTGTCTTGTAAGACTGTAGTGTGTCTTGTAAGACTGTAGTGTGTCTTGTAAGACTGTAGTGTGTCTTGTAAGACTGTAGTGTGTCTTGTAAGACTGTAGTGTGTCTTGTAAGACTGTAGTGTGTCTTGTAAGACTGTAGTGTGTCTTGTAAGACTGTAGTGTGTCTTGTAAGACTGTAGTGTGTCTTGTAAGACTGTAGTGTGTCTTGTAAGACTGTAGTGTGTCTTGTAAGACTGTAGTGTGTCTTGTAAGACTGTAGTGTGTCTTGTAAGACTGTAGTGTGTCTTGTAAGACTGTAGTGTGTCTTGTAAGACTGTAGTGTGTCTTGTAAGACTGTAGTGTGTCTTGTAAGACTGTAGTGTGTCTTGTAAGACTGTAGTGTGTCTTGTAAGACTGTAGTGTGTCTTGTAAGACTGTAGTGTGTCTTGTAAGACTGTAGTGTGTCTTGTAAGACTGTAGTGTGTCTTGTAAGACTGTAGTGTGTCTTGTAAGACTGTAGTGTGTCTTGTAAGACTGTAGTGTGTCTTGTAAGACTGTAGTGTGTCTTGTAAGACTGTAGTGTGTCTTGTAAGACTGTAGTGTGTCTTGTAAGACTGTAGTGTGTCTTGTAAGACTGTAGTGTGTCTTGTAAGACTGTAGTGTGTCTTGTAAGACTGTAGTGTGTCTTGTAAGACTGTAGTGTGTCTTGTAAGACTGTAGTGTGTCTTGTAAGACTGTAGTGTGTCTTGTAAGACTGTAGTGTGTCTTGTAAGACTGTAGTGTGTCTTGTAAGACTGTAGTGTGTCTTGTAAGACTGTAGTGTGTCTTGTAAGACTGTAGTGTGTCTTGTAAGACTGTAGTGTGTCTTGTAAGACTGTAGTGTGTCTTGTAAGACTGTAGTGTGTCTTGTAAGACTGTAGTGTGTCTTGTAAGACTGTAGTGTGTCTTGTAAGACTGTAGTGTGTCTTGTAAGACTGTAGTGTGTCTTGTAAGACTGTAGTGTGTCTTGTAAGACTGTAGTGTTTCTTGTAAGACTGTAGTGTGTCTTGTAAGACTGTAGTGTGTCTTGTAAGACTGTAGTGTGTCTTGTAAGACTGTAGTGTGTGTCTTGTAAGACTGTAGTATGTCTTGTAAGACTGTAGTGTCTTGTAAGACTGTAGTGTGTCTTGTAAGACTGTAGTGTGTCTTGTAAGACTGTAGTGTGTCTTGTAAGACTGTAGTGTGTCTTGTAAGACTGTAGTGTGTCTTGTAAGACTGTAGTGTGTCTTGTAAGACTGTAGTGTGTCTTTTAAGACTGTAGTGTGTCTTGTAAGACTGTAGTGTGTCTTGTAAGACTGTAGTGTGTCTTGTAAGACTGTAGTGTGTCTTGTAAGACTGTAGTGTGTCTTGTAAGACTGTAGTGTGTCTTGTAAGACTGTAGTGTGTCTTGTAAGACTGTAGTGTGTCTTGTAAGACTGTAGTGTGTCTTGTAAGACTGTAGTGTGTCTTGTAAGACTGTAGTGTGTCTTGTAAGACTGTAGTGTGTCTTGTAAGACTGTAGTGTGTCTTGTAAGACTGTAGTGTGTCTTGTAAGACTGTAGTGTGTCTT
Organism: Cherax quadricarinatus; assembly: GCF_038502225.1. NCBI lineage: Eukaryota > Metazoa > Arthropoda > Malacostraca > Decapoda > Parastacidae > Cherax > Cherax quadricarinatus. The sequence goes on from NC_091357.1 coordinate 3,114,653, forward strand.
GTAAGACTGTAGTGTGTCTTGTAAGACTGTAGTGTGTCTTGTAAGACTGTAGTGTGTCTTGTAAGACTGTAGTGTGTCTTGTAAGACTGTAGTGTGTCTTGTAAGACTGTAGTGTGTCTTGTAAGACTGTAGTGTGTCTTGTAAGACTGTAGTGTCTTGTAAGAGTGTGTCTTGTAAGACTGTAGTGTGTCTTGTAAGACTGTAGTGTGTCTTGTAAGACTGTAGTGTGTCTTGTAAGACTGTAGTGTGTCTTGTAAGACTGTAGTGTGTCTTGTAAGACTGTAGTGTGTCTTGTAAGACTGTAGTGTGTCTTGTAAGACTGTAGTGTGTCTTGTAAGACTGTAGTGTGTCTTGTAAGACTGTAGTGTGTCTTGTAAGACTGTAGTGTGTCTTGTAAGACTGTAGTGTGTCTTGTAAGACTGTAGTGTGTCTTGTAAGACTGTAGTGTGTCTTGTAAGACTGTAGTGTGTCTTGTAAGACTGTAGTGTGTCTTGTAAGACTGTAGTGTGTCTTGTAAGACTGTAGTGTGTCTTGTAAGACTGTAGTGTGTCTTGTAAGACTGTAGTGTGTCTTGTAAGACTGTAGTGTGTCTTGTAAGACTGTAGTGTGTCTTGTAAGACTGTAGTGTGTCTTGTAAGACTGTAGTGTGTCTTGTAAGACTGTAGTGTGTCTTGTAAGACTGTAGTGTGTCTTGTAAGACTGTAGTGTGTCTTGTAAGACTGTAGTGTGTCTTGTAAGACTGTAGTGTGTCTTGTAAGACTGTAGTGTGTCTTGTAAGACTGTAGTGTGTCTTGTAAGACTGTAGTGTGTCTTGTAAGACTGTAGTGTGTCTTGTAAGACTGTAGTGTGTCTTGTAAGACTGTAGTGTGTCTTGTAAGACTGTAGTGTGTCTTGTAAGACTGTAGTGTGTCTTGTAAGACTGTAGTGTGTCTTGTAAGACTGTAGTGTGTCTTGTAAGACTGTAGTGTGTCTTGTAAGACTGTAGTGTGTCTTGTAAGACTGTAGTGTGTCTTGTAAGACTGTAGTGTGTCTTGTAAGACTGTAGTGTGTCTTGTAAGACTGTAGTGTGTCTTGTAAGACTGTAGTGTGTCTTGTAAGACTGTAGTGTGTCTTGTAAGACTGTAGTGTGTCTTGTAAGACTGTAGTGTGTCTTGTAAGACTGTAGTGTGTCTTGTAAGACTGTAGTGTGTCTTGTAAGACTGTAGTGTGTCTTGTAAGACTGTAGTGTGTCTTGTAAGACTGTAGTGTGTCTTGTAAGACTGTAGTGTGTCTTGTAAGACTGTAGTGTGTGTGTGTCTTGTAAGACTGTAGTGTGTCTTGTAAGACTGTAGTGTGTCTTGTAAGACTGTAGTGTGTCTTGTAAGACTGTAGTGTGTCTTGTAAGACTTGTAGTGTGTCTTGTAAGACTGTAGTGTGTCTTGTAAGACTGTAGTGTGTCTTGTAAGACTGTAGTGTGTCTTGTAAGACTGTAGTGTGTCTTGTAAGACTGTAGTGTGTCTTGTAAGACTGTAGTGTGTCTTGTAAGACTGTAGTGTGTCTTGTAAGACTGTAGTGTGTCTTGTAAGACTGTAGTGTGTCTTGTAAGACTGTAGTGTGTCTTGTAAGACTGTAGTGTGTCTTGTAAGACTGTAGTGTGTCTTGTAAGACTGTAGTGTGTCTTGTAAGACTGTAGTGTGTCTTGTAAGACTGTAGTGTGTCTTGTAAGACTGTAGTGTGTCTTGTAAGACTGTAGTGTGTCTTGTAAGACTGTAGTGTGTCTTGTAAGACTGTAGTGTGTCTTGTAAGACTGTAGTGTGTCTTGTAAGACTGTAGTGTGTCTTGTAAGACTGTAGTGTGTCTTGTAAGACTGTAGTGTGTCTTGTAAGACTGTAGTGTGTCTTGTAAGACTGTAGTGTGTCTTGTAAGACTGTAGTGTGTCTTGTAGTGTGTCTTGTAAGACTGTAGTGTGTCTTGTAAGACTGTAAGACTGTAGTGTGTCTTGTAAGACTGTAGTGTGTCTTGTAAGACTGTAGTGTGTCTTGTAAGACTGTAGTGTGTCTTGTAAGACTGTAGTGTGTCTTGTAAGACTGTAGTGTGTCTTGTAAGACTGTAGTGTGTCTTGTAAGACTGTAGTGTGTCTTGTAAGACTGTAGTGTGTCTTGTAAGACTGTAGTGTGTCTTGTAAGACTGTAGTAGTGTGTCTTGTAAGACTGTAGTGTGTCTTGTAAGACTGTAGTGTGTCTTGTAAGACTGTAGTGTGTCTGGTAAGACTGTAGTGTGTCTTGTAAGACTGTAGTGTGTCTTGTAAGACTGTAGTGTGTCTTGTAAGACTGTAGTGTGTCTTGTAAGACTGTAGTGTGTCTTGTAAGACTGTAGTGTGTCTTGAAAGACTGTAGCATATCTTGTAAGACTGAAGTGTGTCTTGTAAGACTGTAGTGTGTCTTGTAAGACTGTAAGTGTGTCTTGTAAGACTGTAGTGCGTCTTGTAAGACTGTAGTGTGTCTTGTAAGACTGTAGTGTGTCTTGTAAGACTGTAGTGTGTCTTGTAAGACTAGTGTGTCTTGTAAGACGGTAGTATGTCTTGTAAGACTGTAGTGTGTCTTGTAAGACTGTAGTATGTCTTGTAAGACTGTAGTGTGTCTTGTAAGACTGTAGTGTGTCTTGTAAGACTGTAGTGTGTCTTGTAAGACTGTAGTGTGTCTTGTAAGACTGTAGTGTGTCTTGTAAGACTGTAGTGTGTCTTGTAAGACTGTAGTGTGTCTTGTAAGACTGTAGTGTGTCTTGTAAGACTGTAGTGTGTCTTGTAAGACTGTAGTGTGTCTTGTAAGACTGTAGTGTGTCTTGTAAGACTGTAGTGTGTCTTGTAAGACTGTAGTGTGTCTTGTAAGACTGTAGTGTGTCTTGTAAGACTGTAGTGTGTCTTGTAAGACTGTAGTGTGTCTTGTAAGACTGTAGTGTGTCTTGTAAGACTGTAGTGTGTCTTGTAAGACTGTAGTGTGTCTTGTAAGACTGTAGTGTGTCTTGTAAGACTGTAGTGTGTCTTGTAAGACTGTAGTGTGTCTTGTAAGACTGTAGTGTGTCTTGTAAGACTGTAGTGTGTCTTGTAAGACTGTAGTGTGTCTTGTAAGACTGTAGTGTGTCTTGTAAGACTGTAGTGTGTCTTGTAAGACTGTAGTGTGTCTTGTAAGACTGTAGTGTGTCTTGTAAGACTGTAGTGTGTCTTGTAAGACTGTAGTGTGTCTTGTAAGACTGTAGTGTGTCTTGTAAGACTGTAGTGTGTCTTGTAAGACTGTAGTGTGTCTTGTAAGACTGTAGTGTGTCTTGTAAGACTGTAGTGTGTCTTGTAAGACTGTAGTGTGTCTTGTAAGACTGTAGTGTGTCTTGTAAGACTGTAGTGTGTCTTGTAAGACTGTAGTGTGTCTTGTAAGACTGTAGTGTGTCTTGTAAGACTGTAGTGTGTCTTGTAAGACTGTAGTGTGTCTTGTAAGACTGTAGTGTGTCTTGTAAGACTGTAGTGTGTCTTGTAAGACTGTAGTGTGTCTTGTAAGACTGTAGTGTGTCTTGTAAGACTGTAGTGTGTCTTGTAAGACTGTAGTGTGTCTTGTAAGACTGTAGTGTGTCTTGTAAGACTGTAGTGTGTCTTGTAAGACTGTAGTGTGTCTTGTAAGACTGTAGTGTGTCTTGTAAGACTGTAGTGTGTCTTGTAAGACTGTAGTGTGTCTTGTAAGACTGTAGTGTGTCTTGTAAGACTGTAGTGTGTCTTGTAAGACTGTAGTGTGTCTTGTAAGACTGTAGTGTGTCTTGTAAGACTGTAGTGTGTCTTGTAAGACTGTAGTGTGTCTTGTAAGACTGTAGTGTGTCTTGTAAGACTGTAGTGTGTCTTGTAAGACTGTAGTGTGTCTTGTAAGACTGTAGTGTGTCTTGTAAGACTGTAGTGTGTCTTGTAAGACTGTAGTGTGTCTTGTAAGACTGTAGTGTGTCTTGTAAGACTGTAGTGTGTCTTGTAAGACTGTAGTGTGTCTTGTAAGACTGTAGTGTGTCTTGTAAGACTGTAGTGTGTCTTGTAAGACTGTAGTGTGTCTTGTAAGACTGTAGTGTGTCTTGTAAGACTGTAGTGTGTCTTGTAAGACTGTAGTGTGTCTTGTAAGACTGTAGTGTGTCTTGTAAGACTGTAGTGTGTCTTGTAAGACTGTAGTGTGTCTTGTAAGACTGTAGTGTGTCTTGTAAGACTGTAGTGTGTCTTGTAAGACTGTAGTGTGTCTTGTAAGACTGTAGTGTGTCTTGTAAGACTGTAGTGTGTCTTGTAAGACTGTAGTGTGTCTTGTAAGACTGTAGTGTGTCTTGTAAGACTGTAGTGTGTCTTGTAAGACTGTAGTGTGTCTTGTAAGACTGTAGTGTGTCTTGTAAGACTGTAGTGTGTCTTGTAAGACTGTAGTGTGTCTTGTAAGACTGTAGTGTGTCTTGTAAGACTGTAGTGTGTCTTGTAAGACTGTAGTGTGTCTTGTAAGACTGTAGTGTGTCTTGTAAGACTGTAGTGTGTCTTGTAAGACTGTAGTGTGTCTTGTAAGACTGTAGTGTGTCTTGTAAGACTGTAGTGTGTCTTGTAAGACTGTAGTGTGTCTTGTAAGACTGTAGTGTGTCTTGTAAGACTGTAGTGTGTCTTGTAAGACTGTAGTGTGTCTTGTAAGACTGTAGTGTGTCTTGTAAGACTGTAGTGTGTCTTGTAAGACTGTAGTGTGTCTTGTAAGACTGTAGTGTGTCTTGTAAGACTGTAGTGTGTCTTGTAAGACTGTAGTGTGTCTTGTAAGACTGTAGTGTGTCTTGTAAGACTGTAGTGTGTCTTGTAAGACTGTAGTGTGTCTTGTAAGACTGTAGTGTGTCTTGTAAGACTGTAGTGTGTCTTGTAAGACTGTAGTGTGTCTTGTAAGACTGTAGTGTGTCTTGTAAGACTGTAGTGTGTCTTGTAAGACTGTAGTGTGTCTTGTAAGACTGTAGTGTGTCTTGTAAGACTGTAGTGTGTCTTGTAAGACTGTAGTGTGTCTTGTAAGACTGTAGTGTGTCTTGTAAGACTGTAGTGTGTCTTGTAAGACTGTAGTGTGTCTTGTAAGACTGTAGTGTGTCTTGTAAGACTGTAGTGTGTCTTGTAAGACTGTAGTGTGTCTTGTAAGACTGTAGTGTGTCTTGTAAGACTGTAGTGTGTCTTGTAAGACTGTAGTGTGTCTTGTAAGACTGTAGTGTGTCTTGTAAGACTGTAGTGTGTCTTGTAAGACTGTAGTGTGTCTTGTAAGACTGTAGTGTGTCTTGTAAGACTGTAGTGTGTCTTGTAAGACTGTAGTGTGTCTTGTAAGACTGTAGTGTGTCTTGTAAGACTGTAGTGTGTCTTGTAAGACTGTAGTGTGTCTTGTAAGACTGTAGTGTGTCTTGTAAGACTGTAGTGTGTCTTGTAAGACTGTAGTGTGTCTTGTAAGACTGTAGTGTGTCTTGTAAGACTGTAGTGTGTCTTGTAAGACTGTAGTGTGTCTTGTAAGACTGTAGTGTGTCTTGTAAGACTGTAGTGTGTCTTGTAAGACTGTAGTGTGTCTTGTAAGACTGTAGTGTGTCTTGTAAGACTGTAGTGTGTCTTGTAAGACTGTAGTGTGTCTTGTAAGACTGTAGTGTGTCTTGTAAGACTGTAGTGTGTCTTGTAAGACTGTAGTGTGTCTTGTAAGACTGTAGTGTGTCTTGTAAGACTGTAGTGTGTCTTGTAAGACTGTAGTGTGTCTTGTAAGACTGTAGTGTGTCTTGTAAGACTGTAGTGTGTCTTGTAAGACTGTAGTGTGTCTTGTAAGACTGTAGTGTGTCTTGTAAGACTGTAGTGTGTCTTGTAAGACTGTAGTGTGTCTTGTAAGACTGTAGTGTGTCTTGTAAGACTGTAGTGTGTCTTGTAAGACTGTAGTGTGTCTTGTAAGACTGTAGTGTGTCTTGTAAGACTGTAGTGTGTCTTGTAAGACTGTAGTGTGTCTTGTAAGACTGTAGTGTGTCTTGTAAGACTGTAGTGTGTCTTGTAAGACTGTAGTGTGTCTTGTAAGACTGTAGTGTGTCTTGTAAGACTGTAGTGTGTCTTGTAAGACTGTAGTGTGTCTTGTAAGACTGTAGTGTGTCTTGTAAGACTGTAGTGTGTCTTGTAAGACTGTAGTGTGTCTTGTAAGACTGTAGTGTGTCTTGTAAGACTGTAGTGTGTCTTGTAAGACTGTAGTGTGTCTTGTAAGACTGTAGTGTGTCTTGTAAGACTGTAGTGTGTCTTGTAAGACTGTAGTGTGTCTTGTAAGACTGTAGTGTGTCTTGTAAGACTGTAGTGTGTCTTGTAAGACTGTAGTGTGTCTTGTAAGACTGTAGTGTGTCTTGTAAGACTGTAGTGTGTCTTGTAAGACTGTAGTGTGTCTTGTAAGACTGTAGTAAGTGTAGTGTGTCTTGTAAGACTGTAGTGTGTCTTGTAAGACTGTAGTGTGTCTTGTAAGACTGTAGTGTGTCTTGTAAGACTGTAGTGTGTCTTGTAAGACTGTAGTGTGTCTTGTAAGACTGTAGTGTGTCTTGTAAGACTGTAGTGTGTCTTGTAAGACTGTAGTGTGTCTTGTAAGACTGTAGTGTGTCTTGTAAGACTGTAGTGTGTCTTGTAAGACTGTAGTGTGTCTTGTAAGACTGTAGTGTGTCTTGTAAGACTGTAGTGTGTCTTGTAAGACTGTAGTGTGTCTTGTAAGACTGTAGTGTGTCTTGTAAGACTGTAGTGTGTCTTGTAAGACTGTAGTGTGTCTTGTAAGACTGTAGTGTGTCTTGTAAGACTGTAGTGTGTCTTGTAAGACTGTAGTGTGTCTTGTAAGACTGTAGTGTGTCTTGTAAGACTGTAGTGTGTCTTGTAAGACTGTAGTGTGTCTTGTAAGACTGTAGTGTGTCTTGTAAGACTGTAGTGTGTCTTGTAAGACTGTAGTGTGTCTTGTAAGACTGTAGTGTGTCTTGTAAGACTGTAGTGTGTCTTGTAAGACTGTAGTGTGTCTTGTAAGACTGTAGTGTGTCTTGTAAGACTGTAGTGTGTCTTGTAAGACTGTAGTGTGTCTTGTAAGACTGTAGTGTGTCTTGTAAGACTGTAGTGTGTCTTGTAAGACTGTAGTGTGTCTTGTAAGACTGTAGTGTGTCTTGTAAGACTGTAGTGTGTCTTGTAAGACTGTAGTGTGTCTTGTAAGACTGTAGTGTGTCTTGTAAGACTGTAGTGTGTCTTGTAAGACTGTAGTGTGTCTTGTAAGACTGTAGTGTGTCTTGTAAGACTGTAGTGTGTCTTGTAAGACTGTAGTGTGTCTTGTAAGACTGTAGTGTGTCTTGTAAGACTGTAGTGTGTCTTGTAAGACTGTAGTGTGTCTTGTAAGACTGTAGTGTGTCTTGTAAGACTGTAGTGTGTCTTGTAAGACTGTAGTGTGTCTTGTAAGACTGTAGTGTGTCTTGTAAGACTGTAGTGTGTCTTGTAAGACTGTAGTGTGTCTTGTAAGACTGTAGTGTGTCTTGTAAGACTGTAGTGTGTCTTGTAAGACTGTAGTGTGTCTTGTAAGACTGTAGTGTGTCTTGTAAGACTGTAGTGTGTCTTGTAAGACTGTAGTGTGTCTTGTAAGACTGTAGTGTGTCTTGTAAGACTGTAGTGTGTCTTGTAAGACTGTAGTGTGTCTTGTAAGACTGTAGTGTGTCTTGTAAGACTGTAGTGTGTCTTGTAAGACTGTAGTGTGTCTTGTAAGACTGTAGTGTGTCTTGTAAGACTGTAGTGTGTCTTGTAAGACTGTAGTGTGTCTTGTAAGACTGTAGTGTGTCTTGTAAGACTGTAGTGTGTCTTGTAAGACTGTAGTGTGTCTTGTAAGACTGTAGTGTGTCTTGTAAGACTGTAGTGTGTCTTGTAAGACTGTAGTGTGTCTTGTAAGACTGTAGTGTGTCTTGTAAGACTTGTAAGACTGTAGTGTGTCTTGTAAGACTGTAGTGTGTCTTGTAAGACTGTAGTGTGTCTTGTAAGACTGTAGTGTGTCTTGTAAGACTGTAGTGTGTCTTGTAAGACTGTAGTGTGTCTTGTAAGACTGTAGTGTGTCTTGTAAGACTGTAGTGTGTCTTGTAAGACTGTAGTGTGTCTTGTAAGACTGTAGTGTGTCTTGTAAGACTGTAGTGTGTCTTGTAAGACTGTAGTGTGTCTTGTAAGACTGTAGTGTGTCTTGTAAGACTGTAGTGTGTCTTGTAAGACTGTAGTGTGTCTTGTAAGACTGTAGTGTGTCTTGTAAGACTGTAGTGTGTCTTGTAAGACTGTAGTGTGTCTTGTAAGACTGTAGTGTGTCTTGTAAGACTGTAGTGTGTCTTGTAAGACTGTAGTGTGTCTTGTAAGACTGTAGTGTGTCTTGTAAGACTGTAGTGTGTCTTGTAAGACTGTAGTGTGTCTTGTAAGACTGTAGTGTGTCTTGTAAGACTGTAGTGTGTCTTGTAAGACTGTAGTGTGTCTTGTAAGACTGTAGTGTGTCTTGTAAGACTGTAGTGTGTCTTGTAAGACTGTAGTGTGTCTTGTAAGACTGTAGTGTGTCTTGTAAGACTGTAGTGTGTCTTGTAAGACTGTAGTGTGTCTTGTAAGACTGTAGTGTGTCTTGTAAGACTGTAGTGTGTCTTGTAAGACTGTAGTGTGTCTTGTAAGACTGTAGTGTGTCTTGTAAGACTGTAGTGTGTCTTGTAAGACTGTAGTGTGTCTTGTAAGACTGTAGTGTGTCTTGTAAGACTGTAGTGTGTCTTGTAAGACTGTAGTGTGTCTTGTAAGACTGTAGTGTGTCTTGTAAGACTGTAGTGTGTCTTGTAAGACTGTAGTGTGTCTTGTAAGACTGTAGTGTGTCTTGTAAGACTGTAGTGTGTCTTGTAAGACTGTAGTGTGTCTTGTAAGACTGTAGTGTGTCTTGTAAGACTGTAGTGTGTCTTGTAAGACTGTAGTGTGTCTTGTAAGACTGTAGTGTGTCTTGTAAGACTGTAGTGTGTCTTGTAAGACTGTAGTGTGTCTTGTAAGACTGTAGTGTGTCTTGTAAGACTGTAGTGTGTCTTGTAAGACTGTAGTGTGTCTTGTAAGACTGTAGTGTGTCTTGTAAGACTGTAGTGTGTCTTGTAAGACTGTAGTGTGTCTTGTAAGACTGTAGTGTGTCTTGTAAGACTGTAGTGTGTCTTGTAAGACTGTAGTGTGTCTTGTAAGACTGTAGTGTGTCTTGTAAGACTGTAGTGTGTCTTGTAAGACTGTAGTGTGTCTTGTAAGACTGTAGTGTGTCTTGTAAGACTGTAGTGTGTCTTGTAAGACTGTAGTGTGTCTTGTAAGACTGTAGTGTGTCTTGTAAGACTGTAGTGTGTCTTGTAAGACTGTAGTGTGTCTTGTAAGACTGTAGTGTGTCTTGTAAGACTGTAGTGTGTCTTGTAAGACTGTAGTGTGTCTTGTAAGACTGTAGTGTGTCTTGTAAGACTGTAGTGTGTCTTGTAAGACTGTAGTGTGTCTTGTAAGACTGTAGTGTGTCTTGTAAGACTGTAGTGTGTCTTGTAAGACTGTAGTGTGTCTTGTAAGACTGTAGTGTGTCTTGTAAGACTGTAGTGTGTCTTGTAAGACTGTAGTGTGTCTTGTAAGACTGTAGTGTGTCTTGTAAGACTGTAGTGTGTCTTGTAAGACTGTAGTGTGTCTTGTAAGACTGTAGTGTGTCTTGTAAGACTGTAGTGTGTCTTGTAAGACTGTAGTGTGTCTTGTAAGACTGTAGTGTGTCTTGTAAGACTGTAGTGTGTCTTGTAAGACTGTAGTGTGTCTTGTAAGACTGTAGTGTGTCTTGTAAGACTGTAGTGTGTCTTGTAAGACTGTAGTGTGTCTTGTAAGACTGTAGTGTGTCTTGTAAGACTGTAGTGTGTCTTGTAAGACTGTAGTGTGTCTTGTAAGACTGTAGTGTGTCTTGTAAGACTGTAGTGTGTCTTGTAAGACTGTAGTGTGTCTTGTAAGACTGTAGTGTGTCTTGTAAGACTGTAGTGTGTCTTGTAAGACTGTAGTGTGTCTTGTAAGACTGTAGTGTGTCTTGTAAGACTGTAGTGTGTCTTGTAAGACTGTAGTGTGTCTTGTAAGACTGTAGTGTGTCTTGTAAGACTGTAGTGTGTCTTGTAAGACTGTAGTGTGTCTTGTAAGACTGTAGTGTGTCTTGTAAGACTGTAGTGTGTCTTGTAAGACTGTAGTGTGTCTTGTAAGACTGTAGTGTGTCTTGTAAGACTGTAGTGTGTCTTGTAAGACTGTAGTGTGTCTTGTAAGACTGTAGTGTGTCTTGTAAGACTGTAGTGTGTCTTGTAAGACTGTAGTGTGTCTTGTAAGACTGTAGTGTGTCTTGTAAGACTGTAGTGTGTCTTGTAAGACTGTAGTGTGTCTTGTAAGACTGTAGTGTGTCTTGTAAGACTGTAGTGTGTCTTGTAAGACTGTAGTGTGTCTTGTAAGACTGTAGTGTGTCTTGTAAGACTGTAGTGTGTCTTGTAAGACTGTAGTGTGTCTTGTAAGACTGTAGTGTGTCTTGTAAGACTGTAGTGTGTCTTGTAAGACTGTAGTGTGTCTTGTAAGACTGTAGTGTGTCTTGTAAGACTGTAGTGTGTCTTGTAAGACTGTAGTGTGTCTTGTAAGACTGTAGTGTGTCTTGTAAGACTGTAGTGTGTCTTGTAAGACTGTAGTGTGTCTTGTAAGACTGTAGTGTGTCTTGTAAGACTGTAGTGTGTCTTGTAAGACTGTAGTGTGTCTAGTAAGACTGTAGTGTGTCTTGTAAGACTGTAGTGTGTCTTGTAAGACTGTAGTGTGTCTTGTAAGATTGTAGTGTGTCTTGTAAGACTGTAGTGTGTCTTGTAAGACTGTAGTGTGTCTTGTAAGACTGTAGTGTGTCTTGTAAGACTGTAGTGTGTCTTGTAAGACTGTAGTGTGTCTTGTAAAACTGTGGTGTGTCTTGTAAGACTGTAGTGTGTCTTGTAAGACTGTAGTGTGTCTTGTAAGACTGTAGTGTGTCTTGTAAGACTGTAGTGTGTCTTGTAAGACTGTAGTGTGTCTTGTAAGACTGTAGTGTGTCTTGTAAGACTGTAGTGTGTCTTGTAAGACTGTAGTGTGTCTTGTAAGACTGTAGTGTGTCTTGTAAGACTGTAGTGTGTCTTGTAAGACTGTAGTGTGTCTTGTAAGACTGTAGTGTGTCTTGTAAGACTGTAGTGTGTCTTGTAAGACTGTAGTGTGTCTTGTAAGACTGTAGTGTGTCTTGTAAGACTGTAGTGTGTCTTGTAAGACTGTAGTGTGTCTTGTAAGACTGTAGTGTGTCTTGTAAGACTGTAGTGTGTCTTGTAAGACTGTAGTGTGTCTTGTAAGACTGTAGTGTGTCTTGTAAGACTGTAGTGTGTCTTGTAAGACTGTAGTGTGTCTTGTAAGACTGTAGTGTGTCTTGTAAGACTGTAGTGTGTCTTGTAAGACTGTAGTGTGTCTTGTAAGACTGTAGTGTGTCTTGTAAGACTGTAGTGTGTCTTGTAAGACTGTAGTGTGTCTTGTAAGACTGTAGTGTGTCTTGTAAGACTGTAGTGTGTCTTGTAAGACTGTAGTGTGTCTTGTAAGACTGTAGTGTGTCTTGTAAGACTGTAGTGTGTCTTGTAAGACTGTAGTGTGTCTTGTAAGACTGTAGTGTGTCTTGTAAGACTGTAGTGTGTCTTGTAAGACTGTAGTGTGTCTTGTAAGACTGTAGTGTGTCTTGTAAGACTGTAGTGTGTCTTGTAAGACTGTAGTGTGTCTTGTAAGACTGTAGTGTGTCTTGTAAGACTGTAGTGTGTCTTGTAAGACTGTAGTGTGTCTTGTAAGACTGTAGTGTGTCTTGTAAGACTGTAGTGTGTCTTGTAAGACTGTAGTGTGTCTTGTAAGACTGTAGTGTGTCTTGTAAGACTGTAGTGTGTCTTGTAAGACTGTAGTGTGTCTTGTAAGACTGTAGCGTGTCTTGTAAGACTGTAGTGTGTCTTGTAAGACTGTAGTGTGTCTTGTAAGACTGTAGTGTGTCTTGTAAGACTGTAGTGTGTGTTGTAAGACTGTAGTGTGTCTTGTAAGACTGTAGTGTGTCTTGTAAGACTGTAGTGTGTCTTGTAAGACTGTAGTGTGTCTTGTAAGACTGTAGTGTGTCTTGTAAGACTGTAGTGTGTCTTGTAAGACTGTAGTGTGTCTTGTAAGACTGTAGTGTGTCTTGTAAGACTGTAGTGTGTCTTGTAAGACTGTAGTGTGTCTTGTAAGACTGTAGTGTGTCTTGTAAGACTGTAGTGTGTCTTGTAAGACTGTAGTGTGTCTTGTAAGACTGTAGTGTGTCTTGTAAGACTGTAGTGTGTCTTGTAAGACTGTAGTGTGTCTTGTAAGACTGTAGTGTGTCTTGTAAGACTGTAGTGTGTCTTGTAAGACTGTAGTGTGTCTTGTAAGACTGTAGTGTGTCTTGTAAGACTGTAGTGTGTCTTGTAAGACTGTAGTGTGTCTTGTAAGACTGTAGTGTGTCTTGTAAGACTGTAGTGTGTCTTGTAAGACTGTAGTGTGTCTTGTAAGACTGTAGTGTGTCTTGTAAGACTGTAGTGTGTCTTGTAAGACTGTAGTGTGTCTTGTAAGACTGTAGTGTGTCTTGTAAGACTGTAGTGTGTCTTGTAAGACTGTAGTGTGTCTTGTAAGACTGTAGTGTGTCTTGTAAGACTGTAGTGTGTCTTGTAAGACTGTAGTGTGTCTTGTAAGACTGTAGTGTGTCTTGTAAGACTGTAGTGTGTCTTGTAAGACTGTAGTGTGTCTTGTAAGACTGTAGTGTGTCTTGTAAGACTGTAGTGTGTCTTGTAAGACTGTAGTGTGTCTTGTAAGACTGTAGTGTGTCTTGTAAGACTGTAGTGTGTCTTGTAAGACTGTAGTGTGTCTTGTAAGACTGTAGTGTGTCTTGTAAGACTGTAGTGTGTCTTGTAAGACTGTAGTGTGTCTTGTAAGACTGTAGTGTGTCTTGTAAGACTGTAGTGTGTCTTGTAAGACTGTAGTGTGTCTTGTAAGACTGTAGTGTGTCTTGTAAGACTGTAGTGTGTCTTGTAAGACTGTAGTGTGTCTTGTAAGACTGTAGTGTGTCTTGTAAGACTGTAGTGTGTCTTGTAAGACTGTAGTGTGTCTTGTAAGACTGTAGTGTGTCTTGTAAGACTGTAGTGTGTCTTGTAAGACTGTAGTGTGTCTTGTAAGACTGTAGTGTGTCTTGTAAGACTGTAGTGTGTCTTGTAAGACTGTAGTGTGTCTTGTAAGACTGTAGTGTGTCTTGTAAGACTGTAGTGTGTCTTGTAAGACTGTAGTGTGTCTTGTAAGACTGTAGTGTGTCTTGTAAGACTGTAGTGTGTCTTGTAAGACTGTAGTGTGTCTTGTAAGACTGTAGTGTGTCTTGTAAGAATGTAGTGTGTCTTGTAAGATTGTAGTGTGTCTTGTAAGACTGTAGTGTGTCTTGTAAGACTGTAGTGTGTCTTGTAAGGCTGTAGTGTGTCTTGTAAGACTGTAGTGTGTCTTGTAAGACTGTAGTGTGTCTTGTAAGACTGTAGTGTGTCTTGTAAGACTGTAGTGTGTCTTGTAAGACTGTAGTGTGTCTTGTAAGACTGTAGTGTGTCTTGTGAGACTGTAGTGTGTCTTGTAAGACTGTAGTGTGTCTTGTAAGACTGTAGTGTGTCTTGTAAGACTGTAGTGTGTCTTGTAAGACTGTAGTGTGTCTTGTAAGACTGTAGTGTGTCTTGTAAGACTGTAGTGTGTCTTGTAAGACTACAGTGTGTCTTGTAAGACTGTAGTGTGTCTTGTAAGACTGTAGTGTGTCTTGTAAGACTGGTGTGTCTTGTAAGACTGTCAGTGTGTCTTGTAAGACTGTAGTGTGTCTTGTAAGACTGTAGTGTGTCTTGTAAGACTGTAGTGTGTCTTGTAAGACTGTAGTGTGTCTTGTAAGACTGTAGTGTGTCTTGTAAGACTGTAGTGTGTCTTGTAAGACTGTAGTGTGTCTTGTAAGACTGTACTGTGTCTTGTAAGACTGTAGTGTGTCTTGAAAGACTGTAGTGTGTCTTGTAAGACTGTAGTGTGTCTTGTAAGACTATAGTGTGTCTTGTAAGACTGTAGTGTGTCTTGTAAGACTGTAGTGTGTCTTGTAAGACTGTAGTGTGTCTTGTAAGACTGTAGTGTGTCTTGTAAGACTGTAGTGTGTCTTGTAAGACTTCAGTGTGTCTTGTAAGACTGTAGTGTGTCTTGTAAGACTGTAGTGTGTCTTGTAAGACTGTAGTGAGTCTTGTAAGACTGTAGTGTGTCTTGTAAGACTGTAGTGTGTCTTGAAAGACCGTAGTGTGTCTTGAAAGACTGTAGTGTGTCTTTTAGGACTGCAGTGTGTCTTGTAAGACTGCACTATGTCTTGTAAAACTGTAGTGTGTCTTGTAAGACTGTAGTGTGTCTTGTAAGACTGTAGTGTGTCTTGTAAGACTGTAGTGTGTCTTGTAAGACTGTAGTGTGTCTTGTAAGACTGTAGTGTGTCTTGTAAGACTGTAGTGTGTCTTGTATGACTGTAGTGTGTCTTGTAAGACTGTAGTGAGTCTTGTAAGACTGTAGTGTGTCTTGTAAGACTGTAGTGTGTCTTGTAAGACTGTAGTGTGTCTTGTAAGACTGTAGTGTGTCTTGTAAGACTGTAGTGTGTCTTGTAAGACTGTAGTGTGTCTTGTAAGACTGTAGTGTGTCTTGTAAGACTGTAGTGTGTCTTCTAAGACTGTAGTGTGTCTTGTAAGACTGTAGTGTGTCTTGTAAGACTGTAGTGTGTCTTGTAAGACTGTAGTGTGTCTTGTAAGACTGTAGTGTGTCTTGTAAGACTGTAGTGTGTCTTGTAAGACTGTAGTGTGTCTTGTAAGACTGTAGTGTGTCTTGTAAGACTGTAGTGTGTCTTGTAAGACTGTAGTGTGTCTTGTAAGACTGTAGTGTGTCTTGTAAGACTGTAGTGTGTCTTGTAAGACTGTAGTGTGTCTTGTAAGACTGTAGTGTGTCTTGTAAGACTGTAGTGTGTCTTGTAAGACTGTAGAGTGTCTTGTAAGACTATAGTGTGTCTTGTAAGACTGTAGTGTGTCTTGTAAGACTGTAGTGTGTCTTGTAAGACTGTAGTGTGTCTTGTAAAACTGTAGTGTGTCTTGTAAGACTGTAGTGTGTCTAGTAAGACTGTAGTGTGTCTTGTAAGACTGTAGTGTGTCTTGTAAGACTGTAGTGTGTCTTGTAAGACTGTAGTGTGTCTTGTAAGACTGTAGTGTGTCTTGTAAGACTGTAGTGTGTCTTGTAAGACTGTAGTGTGTCTTGTAAGACTGTAGTGTGTCTTGTAAGACTGTAGTGTGTCTTGTAAGACTGTAGTGTGTCTTGTAAGACTGTAGTGTGTCTTGTAAGACTGTAGTGTGTCTTGTAAGACTGTAGTGTGTCTTGCAAGACTGTAGTGTGTCTTGTAAGACTGTAGTGTGTCTTGTAAGATTGTAGTGTGTCTTGTAAGACTGCAGTGTGTCTTGTAAGATTGTAGAGTGTCTTGTAAGACTGTAGTGTGTCTTGTAATACTGTAGTGTGTCTTGCAAGACTGTAGTGTGTCTTGTAAGACTGTAGTGTGTCTTGTAAGACTGTAGTGTGTCTTGTAAGACTGTAGTGTGTCTTGTAAGACTATAGTGTGTCTTGTAAGACTGTAGTGTGCCTTGTAAGACTATAGTGTGCCTTGTAAGACTGTAGTGTGTCTTGTAAGACTGTAGAGTGTCTTGTAAGACTGTAGTGTGTCTTGTAAGACTGTAGTGTGTCTTGTAAGACTACAGTTTGTCTTGTAAGACTGTAGTGTGTCTTGAAAGACCGTAGTGTGTCTTGAAAGACTGTAGTGTGTCTTTTAGGACTGTAGTGTGTCTTGTAAGACTGTAGTGTGCCTTGTAAGACTGTAGTGTGTCTTGTAAGACTGTAGTGTGTCTTGTAAGACTGTAGTGTGTCTTGTAAGACTGTAGTGTGTCTTGTAAGACTGTAGTGTGTCTTGTAAGACTGTAGTGTGTCTTGTAAGACTGTAGTGTGTCTTGTAAGACTGTAGTGTGTCTTGAAAGACTGTAGTGTGTCTTGAAAGACTGTAGTGTGTCTTGTAAGACTGTAGTGTGTCTTGTAAGACTGTAGTGTGTCTTGTAAGACTGTAGTGTGTCTTGTAAGACTGTAGTGTGTCTTGTAAGACTGTAGTGTGTCTTGTAAGACTGTAGTGTGTCTTGTAAGACTGTAGTGTGTCTTGTAAGACTGTAGTGTGTCTTGTAAGACTGTAGTGTGTCTTGTAAGACTGTAGTGTGTCTTGTAAGACTGTAGTGTGTCTTGTAAGACTGTAGTGTGTCTTGTAAGACTGTAGTGTGTCTTGTAAGACTGTAGTGTGTCTTGTAAGACTGTAGTGTGTCTTGTAAGACTGTAGTGTGTCTTGTAAGACTGTAGTGTGTCTTGTAAGACTGTAGTGTGTCTTGTAAGACTGTAGTGTGTCTTGTAAGACTGTAGTGTGTCTTGTAAGACTGTAGTGTGTCTTGTAAGACTGTAGTGTGTCTTGTAAGACTGTAGTGTGTCTTGTAAGACTGTAGTGTGTCTTGTAAGACTGTAGTGTGTCTTGTAAGACTGTAGTGTGTCTTGTAAGACTGTAGTGTGTCTTGTAAGACTGTAGTGTGTCTTGTAAGACTGTAGTGTGTCTTGTAAGACTGTAGTGTGTCTTGTAAGACTGTAGTGTGTCTTGTAAGACTGTAGTGTGTCTTGTAAGACTGTAGTGTGTCTTGTAAGACTGTAGTGTGTCTTGTAAGACTGTAGTGTGTCTTGTAAGACTGTAGTGTGTCTTGTAAGACTGTAGTGTGTCTTGTAAGACTGTAGTGTGTCTTGTAAGACTGTAGTGTGTCTTGTAAGACTGTAGTGTGTCTTGTAAGACTGTAGTGTGTCTTGTAAGACTGTAGTGTGTCTTGTAAGACTGTAGTGTGTCTTGTAAGACTGTAGTGTGTCTTGTAAGACTGTAGTGTGTCTTGTAAGACTGTAGTGTGTCTTGTAAGACTGTAGTGTGTCTTGTAAGACTGTAGTGTGTCTTGTAAGACTGTAGTGTGTCTTGTAAGACTGTAGTGTGTCTTGTAAGACTGTAGTGTGTCTTGTAAGACTGTAGTGTGTCTTGTAAGACTGTAGTGTGTCTTGTAAGACTGTAGTGTGTCTTGTAAGACTGTAGTGTGTCTTGTAAGACTGTAGTGTGTCTTGTAAGACTGTAGTGTGTCTTGTAAGACTGTAGTGTGTCTTGTAAGACTGTAGTGTGTCTTGTAAGACTGTAGTGTGTCTTGTAAGACTGTAGTGTGTCTTGTAAGACTGTAGTGTGTCTTGTAAGACTGTAGTGTGTCTTGTAAGACTGTAGTGTGTCTTGTAAGACTGTAGTGTGTCTTGTAAGACTGTAGTGTGTCTTGTAAGACTGTAGTGTGTCTTGTAAGACTGTAGTGTGTCTTGTAAGACTGTAGTGTGTCTTGTAAGACTGTAGTGTGTCTTGTAAGACTGTAGTGTGTCTTGTAAGACTGTAGTGTGTCTTGTAAGACTGTAGTGTGTCTTGTAAGACTGTAGTGTGTCTTGTAAGACTGTAGTGTGTCTTGTAAGACTGTAGTGTGTCTTGTAAGACTGTAGTGTGTCTTGTAAGACTGTAGTGTGTCTTGTAAGACTGTAGTGTGTCTTGTAAGACTGTAGTGTGTCTTGTAAGACTGTAGTGTGTCTTGTAAGACTGTAGTGTGTCTTGTAAGACTGTAGTGTGTCTTGTAAGACTGTAGTGTGTCTTGTAAGACTGTAGTGTGTCTTGTAAGACTGTAGTGTGTCTTGTAAGACTGTAGTGTGTCTTGTAAGACTGTAGTGTGTCTTGTAAGACTGTAGTGTGTCTTGTAAGACTGTAGTGTGTCTTGTAAGACTGTAGTGTGTCTTGTAAGACTGTAGTGTGTCTTGTAAGACTGTAGTGTGTCTTGTAAGACTGTAGTGTGTCTTGTAAGACTGTAGTGTGTCTTGTAAGACTGTAGTGTGTCTTGTAAGACTGTAGTGTGTCTTGTAAGACTGTAGTGTGTCTTGTAAGACTGTAGTGTGTCTTGTAAGACTGTAGTGTGTCTTGTAAGACTGTAGTGTGTCTTGTAAGACTGTAGTGTGTCTTGTAAGACTGTAGTGTGTCTTGTAAGACTGTAGTGTGTCTTGTAAGACTGTAGTGTGTCTTGTAAGACTGTAGTGTGTCTTGTAAGACTGTAGTGTGTCTTGTAAGACTGTAGTGTGTCTTGTAAGACTGTAGTGTGTCTTGTAAGACTGTAGTGTGTCTTGTAAGACTGTAGTGTGTCTTGTAAGACTGTAGTGTGTCTTGTAAGACTGTAGTGTGTCTTGTAAGACTGTAGTGTGTCTTGTAAGACTGTAGTGTGTCTTGTAAGACTGTAGTGTGTCTTGTAAGACTGTAGTGTGTCTTGTAAGACTGTAGTGTGTCTTGTAAGACTGTAGTGTGTCTTGTAAGACTGTAGTGTGTCTTGTAAGACTGTAGTGTGTCTTGTAAGACTGTAGTGTGTCTTGTAAGACTGTAGTGTGTCTTGTAAGACTGTAGTGTGTCTTGTAAGACTGTAGTGTGTCTTGTAAGACTGTAGTGTGTCTTGTAAGACTGTAGTGTGTCTTGTAAGACTGTAGTGTGTCTTGTAAGACTGTAGTGTGTCTTGTAAGACTGTAGTGTGTCTTGTAAGACTGTAGTGTGTCTTGTAAGACTGTAGTGTGTCTTGTAAGACTGTAGTGTGTCTTGTAAGACTGTAGTGTGTCTTGTAAGACTGTAGTGTGTCTTGTAAGACTGTAGTGTGTCTTGTAAGACTGTAGTGTGTCTTGTAAGACTGTAGTGTGTCTTGTAAGACTGTAGTGTGTCTTGTAAGACTGTAGTGTGTCTTGTAAGACTGTAGTGTGTCTTGTAAGACTGTAGTGTGTCTTGTAAGACTGTAGTGTGTCTTGTAAGACTGTAGTGTGTCTTGTAAGACTGTAGTGTGTCTTGTAAGACTGTAGTGTGTCTTGTAAGACTGTAGTGTGTCTTGTAAGACTGTAGTGTGTCTTGTAAGACTGTAGTGTGTCTTGTAAGACTGTAGTGTGTCTTGTAAGACTGTAGTGTGTCTTGTAAGACTGTAGTGTGTCTTGTAAGACTGTAGTGTGTCTTGTAAGACTGTAGTGTGTCTTGTAAGACTGTAGTGTGTCTTGTAAGACTGTAGTGTGTCTTGTAAGACTGTAGTGTGTCTTGTAAGACTGTAGTGTGTCTTGTAAGACTGTAGTGTGTCTTGTAAGACTGTAGTGTGTCTTGTAAGACTGTAGTGTGTCTTGTAAGACTGTAGTGTGTCTTGTAAGACTGTAGTGTGTCTTGTAAGACTGTAGTGTGTCTTGTAAGACTGTAGTGTGTCTTGTAAGACTGTAGTGTGTCTTGTAAGACTGTAGTGTGTCTTGTAAGACTGTAGTGTGTCTTGTAAGACTGTAGTGTGTCTTGTAAGACTGTAGTGTGTCTTGTAAGACTGTAGTGTGTCTTGTAAGACTGTAGTGTGTCTTGTAAGACTGTAGTGTGTCTTGTAAGACTGTAGTGTGTCTTGTAAGACTGTAGTGTGTCTTGTAAGACTGTAGTGTGTCTTGTAAGACTGTAGTGTGTCTTGTAAGACTGTAGTGTGTCTTGTAAGACTGTAGTGTGTCTTGTAAGACTGTAGTGTGTCTTGTAAGACTGTAGTGTGTCTTGTAAGACTGTAGTGTGTCTTGTAAGACTGTAGTGTGTCTTGTAAGACTGTAGTGTGTCTTGTAAGACTGTAGTGTGTCTTGTAAGACTGTAGTGTGTCTTGTAAGACTGTAGTGTGTCTTGTAAGACTGTAGTGTGTCTTGTAAGACTGTAGTGTGTCTTGTAAGACTGTAGTGTGTCTTGTAAGACTGTAGTGTGTCTTGTAAGACTGTAGTGTGTCTTGTAAGACTGTAGTGTGTCTTGTAAGACTGTAGTGTGTCTTGTAAGACTGTAGTGTGTCTTGTAAGACTGTAGTGTGTCTTGTAAGACTGTAGTGTGTCTTGTAAGACTGTAGTGTGTCTTGTAAGACTGTAGTGTGTCTTGTAAGACTGTAGTGTGTCTTGTAAGACTGTAGTGTGTCTTGTAAGACTGTAGTGTGTCTTGTAAGACTGTAGTGTGTCTTGTAAGACTGTAGTGTGTCTTGTAAGACTGTAGTGTGTCTTGTAAGACTGTAGTGTGTCTTGTAAGACTGTAGTGTGTCTTGTAAGACTGTAGTGTGTCTTGTAAGACTGTAGTGTGTCTTGTAAGACTGTAGTGTGTCTTGTAAGACTGTAGTGTGTCTTGTAAGACTGTAGTGTGTCTTGTAAGACTGTAGTGTGTCTTGTAAGACTGTAGTGTGTCTTGTAAGACTGTAGTGTGTCTTGTAAGACTGTAGTGTGTCTTGTAAGACTGTAGTGTGTCTTGTAAGACTGTAGTGTGTCTTGTAAGACTGTAGTGTGTCTTGTAAGACTGTAGTGTGTCTTGTAAGACTGTAGTGTGTCTTGTAAGACTGTAGTGTGTCTTGTAAGACTGTAGTGTGTCTTGTAAGACTGTAGTGTGTCTTGTAAGACTGTAGTGTGTCTTGTAAGACTGTAGTGTGTCTTGTAAGACTGTAGTGTGTCTTGTAAGACTGTAGTGTGTCTTGTAAGACTGTAGTGTGTCTTGTAAGACTGTAGTGTGTCTTGTAAGACTGTAGTGTGTCTTGTAAGACTGTAGTGTGTCTTGTAAGACTGTAGTGTGTCTTGTAAGACTGTAGTGTGTCTTGTAAGACTGTAGTGTGTCTTGTAAGACTGTAGTGTGTCTTGTAAGACTGTAGTGTGTCTTGTAAGACTGTAGTGTGTCTTGTAAGACTGTAGTGTGTCTTGTAAGACTGTAGTGTGTCTTGTAAGACTGTAGTGTGTCTTGTAAGACTGTAGTGTGTCTTGTAAGACTGTAGTGTGTCTTGTAAGACTGTAGTGTGTCTTGTAAGACTGTAGTGTGTCTTGTAAGACTGTAGTGTGTCTTGTAAGACTGTAGTGTGTCTTGTAAGACTGTAGTGTGTCTTGTAAGACTGTAGTGTGTCTTGTAAGACTGTAGTGTGTCTTGTAAGACTGTAGTGTGTCTTGTAAGACTGTAGTGTGTCTTGTAAGACTGTAGTGTGTCTTGTAAGACTGTAGTGTGTCTTGTAAGACTGTAGTGTGTCTTGTAAGACTGTAGTGTGTCTTGTAAGACTGTAGTGTGTCTTGTAAGACTGTAGTGTGTCTTGTAAGACTGTAGTGTGTCTTGTAAGACTGTAGTGTGTCTTGTAAGACTGTAGTGTGTCTTGTAAGACTGTAGTGTGTCTTGTAAGACTGTAGTGTGTCTTGTAAGACTGTAGTGTGTCTTGTAAGACTGTAGTGTGTCTTGTAAGACTGTAGTGTGTCTTGTAAGACTGTAGTGTGTCTTGTAAGACTGTAGTGTGTCTTGTAAGACTGTAGTGTGTCTTGTAAGACTGTAGTGTGTCTTGTAAGACTGTAGTGTGTCTTGTAAGACTGTAGTGTGTCTTGTAAGACTGTAGTGTGTCTTGTAAGACTGTAGTGTGTCTTGTAAGACTGTAGTGTGTCTTGTAAGACTGTAGTGTGTCTTGTAAGACTGTAGACTGTAGTGTGTCTTGTAAGACTGTAGTGTGTCTTGTAAGACTGTAGTGTGTCTTGTAAGACTGTAGTGTGTCTTGTAAGACTGTAGTGTGTCTTGTAAGACTGTAGTGTGTCTTGTAAGACTGTAGTGTGTCTTGTAAGACTGTAGTGTGTCTTGTAAGACTGTAGTGTGTCTTGTAAGACTGTAGTGTGTCTTGTAAGACTGTAGTGTGTCTTGTAAGACTGTAGTGTGTCTTGTAAGACTGTAGTGTGTCTTGTAAGACTGTAGTGTGTCTTGTAAGACTGTAGTGTGTCTTGTAAGACTGTAGTGTGTCTTGTAAGACTGTAGTGTGTCTTGTAAGACTGTAGTGTGTCTTGTAAGACTGTAGTGTGTCTTGTAAGACTGTAGTGTGTCTTGTAAGACTGTAGTGTGTCTTGTAAGACTGTAGTGTGTCTTGTAAGACTGTAGTGTGTCTTGTAAGACTGTAGTGTGTCTTGTAAGACTGTAGTGTGTCTTGTAAGACTGTAGTGTGTCTTGTAAGACTGTAGTGTGTCTTGTAAGACTGTAGTGTGTCTTGTAAGACTGTAGTGTGTCTTGTAAGACTGTAGTGTGTCTTGTAAGACTGTAGTGTGTCTTGTAAGACTGTAGTGTGTCTTGTAAGACTGTAGTGTGTCTTGTAAGACTGTAGTGTGTCTTGTAAGACTGTAGTGTGTCTTGTAAGACTGTAGTGTGTCTTGTAAGACTGTAGTGTGTCTTGTAAGACTGTAGTGTGTCTTGTAAGACTGTAGTGTGTCTTGTAAGACTGTAGTGTGTCTTGTAAGACTGTAGTGTGTCTTGTAAGACTGTAGTGTGTCTTGTAAGACTGTAGTGTGTCTTGTAAGACTGTAGTGTGTCTTGTAAGACTGTAGTGTGTCTTGTAAGACTGTAGTGTGTCTTGTAAGACTGTAGTGTGTCTTGTAAGACTGTAGTGTGTCTTGTAAGACTGTAGTGTGTCTTGTAAGACTGTAGTGTGTCTTGTAAGACTGTAGTGTGTCTTGTAAGACTGTAGTGTGTCTTGTAAGACTGTAGTGTGTCTTGTAAGACTGTAGTGTGTCTTGTAAGACTGTAGTGTGTCTTGTAAGACTGTAGTGTGTCTTGTAAGACTGTAGTGTGTCTTGTAAGACTGTAGTGTGTCTTGTAAGACTGTAGTGTGTCTTGTAAGACTGTAGTGTGTCTTGTAAGACTGTAGTGTGTCTTGTAAGACTGTAGTGTGTCTTGTAAGACTGTAGTGTGTCTTGTAAGACTGTAGTGTGTCTTGTAAGACTGTAGTGTGTCTTGTAAGACTGTAGTGTGTCTTGTAAGACTGTAGTGTGTCTTGTAAGACTGTAGTGTGTCTTGTAAGACTGTAGTGTGTCTTGTAAGACTGTAGTGTGTCTTGTAAGACTGACTCTTGTAGTGTAGTGTGTCTTGTAAGACTGTAGTGTGTCTTGTAAGACTGTAGTGTGTCTTGTAAGACTGTAGTGTGTCTTGTAAGACTGTAGTGTGTCTTGTAAGACTGTAGTGTGTCTTGTAAGACTGTAGTGTGTCTTGTAAGACTGTAGTGTGTCTTGTAAGACTGTAGTGTGTCTTGTAAGACTGTAGTGTGTCTTGTAAGACTGTAGTGTGTCTTGTAAGACTGTAGTGTGTCTTGTAAGACTGTAGTGTGTCTTGTAAGACTGTAGTGTGTCTTGTAAGACTGTAGTGTGTCTTGTAAGACTGTAGTGTGTCTTGTAAGACTGTAGTGTGTCTTGTAAGACTGTAGTGTGTCTTGTAAGACTGTAGTGTGTCTTGTAAGACTGTAGTGTGTCTTGTAAGACTGTAGTGTGTCTTGTAAGACTGTAGTGTGTCTTGTAAGACTGTAGTGTGTCTTGTAAGACTGTAGTGTGTCTTGTAAGACTGTAGTGTGTCTTGTAAGACTGTAGTGTGTCTTGTAAGACTGTAGTGTGTCTTGTAAGACTGTAGTGTGTCTTGTAAGACTGTAGTGTGTCTTGTAAGACTGTAGTGTGTCTTGTAAGACTGTAGTGTGTCTTGTAAGACTGTAGTGTGTCTTGTAAGACTGTAGTGTGTCTTGTAAGACTGTAGTGTGTCTTGTAAGACTGTAGTGTGTCTTGTAAGACTGTAGTGTGTCTTGTAAGACTGTAGTGTGTCTTGTAAGACTGTAGTGTGTCTTGTAAGACTGTAGTGTGTCTTGTAAGACTGTAGTGTGTCTTGTAAGACTGTAGTGTGTCTTGTAAGACTGTAGTGTGTCTTGTAAGACTGTAGTGTGTCTTGTAAGACTGTAGTGTGTCTTGTAAGACTGTTGTAAGACTGTAGTGTCTTGTAAGACTGTAGTGTGTCTTGTAAGACTGTAGTGTGTCTTGTAAGACTGTAGTGTGTCTTGTAAGACTGTAGTGTGTCTTGTAAGACTGTAGTGTGTCTTGTAAGACTGTAGTGTGTCTTGTAAGACTGTAGTGTGTCTTGTAAGACTGTAGTGTGTCTTGTAAGACTGTAGTGTGTCTTGTAAGACTGTAGTGTGTCTTGTAAGACTGTAGTGTGTCTTGTAAGACTGTAGTGTGTCTTGTAAGACTGTAGTGTGTCTTGTAAGACTGTAGTGTGTCTTGTAAGACTGTAGTGTGTCTTGTAAGACTGTAGTGTGTCTTGTAAGACTGTAGTGTGTCTTGTAAGACTGTAGTGTGTCTTGTAAGACTGTAGTGTGTCTTGTAAGACTGTAGTGTGTCTTGTAAGACTGTAGTGTGTCTTGTAAGACTGTAGTGTGTCTTGTAAGACTGTAGTGTGTCTTGTAAGACTGTAGTGTGTCTTGTAAGACTGTAGTGTGTCTTGTAAGACTGTAGTGTGTCTTGTAAGACTGTAGTGTGTCTTGTAAGACTGTAGTGTGTCTTGTAAGACTGTAGTGTGTCTTGTAAGACTGTAGTGTGTCTTGTAAGACTGTAGTGTGTCTTGTAAGACTGTAGTGTGTCTTGTAAGACTGTAGTGTGTCTTGTAAGACTGTAGTGTGTCTTGTAAGACTGTAGTGTGTCTTGTAAGACTGTAGTGTGTCTTGTAAGACTGTAGTGTGTCTTGTAAGACTGTAGTGTGTCTTGTAAGACTGTAGTGTGTCTTGTAAGACTGTAGTGTGTCTTGTAAGACTGTAGTGTGTCTTGTAAGACTGTAGTGTGTCTTGTAAGACTGTAGTGTGTCTTGTAAGACTGTAGTGTGTCTTGTAAGACTGTAGTGTGTCTTGTAAGACTGTAGTGTGTCTTGTAAGACTGTAGTGTGTCTTGTAAGACTGTAGTGTGTCTTGTAAGACTGTAGTGTGTCTTGTAAGACTGTAGTGTGTCTTGTAAGACTGTAGTGTGTCTTGTAAGACTGTAGTGTGTCTTGTAAGACTGTAGTGTGTCTTGTAAGACTGTAGTGTGTCTTGTAAGACTGTAGTGTGTCTTGTAAGACTGTAGTGTGTCTTGTAAGACTGTAGTGTGTCTTGTAAGACTGTAGTGTGTCTTGTAAGACTGTAGTGTGTCTTGTAAGACTGTAGTGTGTCTTGTAAGACTGTAGTGTGTCTTGTAAGACTGTAGTGTGTCTTGTAAGACTGTAGTGTGTCTTGTAAGACTGTAGTGTGTCTTGTAAGACTGTAGTGTGTCTTGTAAGACTGTAGTGTGTCTTGTAAGACTGTAGTGTGTCTTGTAAGACTGTAGTGTGTCTTGTAAGACTGTAGTGTGTCTTGTAAGACTGTAGTGTGTCTTGTAAGACTGTAGTGTGTCTTGTAAGACTGTAGTGTGTCTTGTAAGACTGTAGTGTGTCTTGTAAGACTGTAGTGTGTCTTGTAAGACTGTAGTGTGTCTTGTAAGACTGTAGTGTGTCTTGTAAGACTGTAGTGTGTCTTGTAAGACTGTAGTGTGTCTTGTAAGACTGTAGTGTGTCTTGTAAGACTGTAGTGTGTCTTGTAAGACTGTAGTGTGTCTTGTAAGACTGTAGTGTGTCTTGTAAGACTGTAGTGTGTCTTGTAAGACTGTAGTGTGTCTTGTAAGACTGTAGTGTGTCTTGTAAGACTGTAGTGTGTCTTGTAAGACTGTAGTGTGTCTTGTAAGACTGTAGTGTGTCTTGTAAGACTGTAGTGTGTCTTGTAAGACTGTAGTGTGTCTTGTAAGACTGTAGTGTGTCTTGTAAGACTGTAGTGTGTCTTGTAAGACTGTAGTGTGTCTTGTAAGACTGTAGTGTGTCTTGTAAGACTGTAGTGTGTCTTGTAAGACTGTAGTGTGTCTTGTAAGACTGTAGTGTGTCTTGTAAGACTGTAGTGTGTCTTGTAAGACTGTAGTGTGTCTTGTAAGACTGTAGTGTGTCTTGTAAGACTGTAGTGTGTCTTGTAAGACTGTAGTGTGTCTTGTAAGACTGTAGTGTGTCTTGTAAGACTGTAGTGTGTCTTGTAAGACTGTAGTGTGTCTTGTAAGACTGTAGTGTGTCTTGTAAGACTGTAGTGTGTCTTGTAAGACTGTAGTGTGTCTTGTAAGACTGTAGTGTGTCTTGTAAGACTGTAGTGTGTCTTGTAAGACTGTAGTGTGTCTTGTAAGACTGTAGTGTGTCTTGTAAGACTGTAGTGTGTCTTGTAAGACTGTAGTGTGTCTTGTAAGACTGTAGTGTGTCTTGTAAGACTGTAGTGTGTCTTGTAAGACTGTAGTGTGTCTTGTAAGACTGTAGTGTGTCTTGTAAGACTGTAGTGTGTCTTGTAAGACTGTAGTGTGTCTTGTAAGACTGTAGTGTGTCTTGTAAGACTGTAGTGTGTCTTGTAAGACTGTAGTGTGTCTTGTAAGACTGTAGTGTGTCTTGTAAGACTGTAGTGTGTCTTGTAAGACTGTAGTGTGTCTTGTAAGACTGTAGTGTGTCTTGTAAGACTGTAGTGTGTCTTGTAAGACTGTAGTGTGTCTTGTAAGACTGTAGTGTGTCTTGTAAGACTGTAGTGTGTCTTGTAAGACTGTAGTGTGTCTTGTAAGACTGTAGTGTGTCTTGTAAGACTGTAGTGTGTCTTGTAAGACTGTAGTGTGTCTTGTAAGACTGTAGTGTGTCTTGTAAGACTGTAGTGTGTCTTGTAAGACTGTAGTGTGTCTTGTAAGACTGTAGTGTGTCTTGTAAGACTGTAGTGTGTCTTGTAAGACTGTAGTGTGTCTTGTAAGACTGTAGTGTGTCTTGTAAGACTGTAGTGTGTCTTGTAAGACTGTAGTGTGTCTTGTAAGACTGTAGTGTGTCTTGTAAGACTGTAGTGTGTCTTGTAAGACTGTAGTGTGTCTTGTAAGACTGTAGTGTGTCTTGTAAGACTGTAGTGTGTCTTGTAAGACTGTAGTGTGTCTTGTAAGACTGTAGTGTGTCTTGTAAGACTGTAGTGTGTCTTGTAAGACTGTAGTGTGTCTTGTAAGACTGTAGTGTGTCTTGTAAGACTGTAGTGTGTCTTGTAAGACTGTAGTGTGTCTTGTAAGACTGTAGTGTGTCTTGTAAGACTGTAGTGTGTCTTGTAAGACTGTAGTGTGTCTTGTAAGACTGTAGTGTGTCTTGTAAGACTGTAGTGTGTCTTGTAAGACTGTAGTGTGTCTTGTAAGACTGTAGTGTGTCTTGTAAGACTGTAGTGTGTCTTGTAAGACTGTAGTGTGTCTTGTAAGACTGTAGTGTGTCTTGTAAGACTGTAGTGTGTCTTGTAAGACTGTAGTGTGTCTTGTAAGACTGTAGTGTGTCTTGTAAGACTGTAGTGTGTCTTGTAAGACTGTAGTGTGTCTTGTAAGACTGTAGTGTGTCTTGTAAGACTGTAGTGTGTCTTGTAAGACTGTAGTGTGTCTTGTAAGACTGTAGTGTGTCTTGTAAGACTGTAGTGTGTCTTGTAAGACTGTAGTGTGTCTTGTAAGACTGTAGTGTGTCTTGTAAGACTGTAGTGTGTCTTGTAAGACTGTAGTGTGTCTTGTAAGACTGTAGTGTGTCTTGTAAGACTGTAGTGTGTCTTGTAAGACTGTAGTGTGTCTTGTAAGACTGTAGTGTGTCTTGTAAGACTGTAGTGTGTCTTGTAAGACTGTAGTGTGTCTTGTAAGACTGTAGTGTGTCTTGTAAGACTGTAGTGTGTCTTGTAAGACTGTAGTGTGTCTTGTAAGACTGTAGTGTGTCTTGTAAGACTGTAGTGTGTCTTGTAAGACTGTAGTGTGTCTTGTAAGACTGTAGTGTGTCTTGTAAGACTGTAGTGTGTCTTGTAAGACTGTAGTGTGTCTTGTAAGACTGTAGTGTGTCTTGTAAGACTGTAGTGTGTCTTGTAAGACTGTAGTGTGTCTTGTAAGACTGTAGTGTGTCTTGTAAGACTGTAGTGTGTCTTGTAAGACTGTAGTGTGTCTTGTAAGACTGTAGTGTGTCTTGTAAGACTGTAGTGTGTCTTGTAAGACTGTAGTGTGTCTTGTAAGACTGTAGTGTGTCTTGTAAGACTGTAGTGTGTCTTGTAAGACTGTAGTGTGTCTTGTAAGACTGTAGTGTGTCTTGTAAGACTGTAGTGTGTCTTGTAAGACTGTAGTGTGTCTTGTAAGACTGTAGTGTGTCTTGTAAGACTGTAGTGTGTCTTGTAAGACTGTAGTGTGTCTTGTAAGACTGTAGTGTGTCTTGTAAGACTGTAGTGTGTCTTGTAAGACTGTAGTGTGTCTTGTAAGACTGTAGTGTGTCTTGTAAGACTGTAGTGTGTCTTGTAAGACTGTAGTGTGTCTTGTAAGACTGTAGTGTGTCTTGTAAGACTGTAGTGTGTCTTGTAAGACTGTAGTGTGTCTTGTAAGACTGTAGTGTGTCTTGTAAGACTGTAGTGTGTCTTGTAAGACTGTAGTGTGTCTTGTAAGACTGTAGTGTGTCTTGTAAGACTGTAGTGTGTCTTGTAAGACTGTAGTGTGTCTTGTAAGACTGTAGTGTGTCTTGTAAGACTGTAGTGTGTCTTGTAAGACTGTAGTGTGTCTTGTAAGACTGTAGTGTGTCTTGTAAGACTGTAGTGTGTCTTGTAAGACTGTAGTGTGTCTTGTAAGACTGTAGTGTGTCTTGTAAGACTGTAGTGTGTCTTGTAAGACTGTAGTGTGTCTTGTAAGACTGTAGTGTGTCTTGTAAGACTGTAGTGTGTCTTGTAAGACTGTAGTGTGTCTTGTAAGACTGTAGTGTGTCTTGTAAGACTGTAGTGTGTCTTGTAAGACTGTAGTGTGTCTTGTAAGACTGTAGTGTGTCTTGTAAGACTGTAGTGTGTCTTGTAAGACTGTAGTGTGTCTTGTAAGACTGTAGTGTGTCTTGTAAGACTGTAGTGTGTCTTGTAAGACTGTAGTGTGTCTTGTAAGACTGTAGTGTGTCTTGTAAGACTGTAGTGTGTCTTGTAAGACTGTAGTGTGTCTTGTAAGACTGTAGTGTGTCTTGTAAGACTGTAGTGTGTCTTGTAAGACTGTAGTGTGTCTTGTAAGACTGTAGTGTGTCTTGTAAGACTGTAGTGTGTCTTGTAAGACTGTAGTGTGTCTTGTAAGACTGTAGTGTGTCTTGTAAGACTGTAGTGTGTCTTGTAAGACTGTAGTGTGTCTTGTAAGACTGTAGTGTGTCTTGTAAGACTGTAGTGTGTCTTGTAAGACTGTAGTGTGTCTTGTAAGACTGTAGTGTGTCTTGTAAGACTGTAGTGTGTCTTGTAAGACTGTAGTGTGTCTTGTAAGACTGTAGTGTGTCTTGTAAGACTGTAGTGTGTCTTGTAAGACTGTAGTGTGTCTTGTAAGACTGTAGTGTGTCTTGTAAGACTGTAGTGTGTCTTGTAAGACTGTAGTGTGTCTTGTAAGACTGTAGTGTGTCTTGTAAGACTGTAGTGTGTCTTGTAAGACTGTAGTGTGTCTTGTAAGACTGTAGTGTGTCTTGTAAGACTGTAGTGTGTCTTGTAAGACTGTAGTGTGTCTTGTAAGACTGTAGTGTGTCTTGTAAGACTGTAGTGTGTCTTGTAAGACTGTAGTGTGTCTTGTAAGACTGTAGTGTGTCTTGTAAGACTGTAGTGTGTCTTGTAAGACTGTAGTGTGTCTTGTAAGACTGTAGTGTGTCTTGTAAGACTGTAGTGTGTCTTGTAAGACTGTAGTGTGTCTTGTAAGACTGTAGTGTGTCTTGTAAGACTGTAGTGTGTCTTGTAAGACTGTAGTGTGTCTTGTAAGACTGTAGTGAGTCTTGTAAGACTGTAGTGAGTCTTGTAAGACTGTAGTGTGTCTTGTAAGACTGTAGTGTGTCTTGTAAGAATGTAGTTTGTCTTGTAAGACTCTTGTAAGATTGTACTGTGTCTTGTAAGACTGTAGTGTGTCTTGTAAGACTGTAGTGTGTCTTGTAACACTGTAGAGTGTCTTGTAAGATTGTAGTGTGTCTTGTAAGACTGTAGTGTGTCTTGTAAGACTGTAGTATGTCTTGTAAGACTGTAGTGTGTCTTGTAAGACTGTAGTGTGTCTTGTAAGACTGTAGTGTGTCTTGTAAGACTGTAGTGTGTCTTGTAAGACTGTAGTGTGTCTTGAAAGACTGTAGTGTGTCTTGTAAGACTGTAGTGTGTCTTGTAAGACTGTAGTGTGTCTTGTAAGACTGTAGTGTGTCTTGTAAGACTGTAGTGTGTCTTGTAAGACTGTAGTGTGTCTTGTAAGACTGTAGTGTGTCTTGTAAGACTGTAGTGTGTCTTGTAAGACTGTAGTGTGTCTTGTAAGACTGTAGTGTGTCTTGTAAGACTGTAGTGTGTCTTGTAAGACTGTAGTGTGTCTTGTAAGACTGTAGTGTGTCTTGTAAGACTGTAGTGTGTCTTGTAAGACTGTAGTGTGTCTTGTAAGACTGTAGTGTGTCTTGTAAGACTGTAGTGTGTCTTGTAAGACTGTAGTGTGTCTTGTAAGACTGTAGTGTGTCTTGTAAGACTGTAGTGTGTCTTGTAAGACTGTAGTGTGTCTTGTAAGACTGTAGTGTGTCTTGTAAGACTGTAGTGTGTCTTGTAAGACTGTAGTGTGTCTTGTAAGAATGTAGTGTGTCTTGTAAGACTCTAGTGTGTCTTGTAAGACTGTAGTGTGTCTTGTAAGACTGTAGTGTGTCTTGTATGACTGTAGTGTGTCTTTTAAGACTGTAGTGTGTCTTGTAAGACTGTAGTGTGTCTTGTAAGACTGTAGTGTGTCTTGTAAGACTGTCTTGTAAGACTGTAGTGTGTCTTGTAAAACTGTAGTGTGTCTTGTAAGACTGTAGTGTGTCTTGTAAGACTGTAGTGTGTCTTGTAAGATTGTAGTGTGTCTTGTAAGACTGTAGTGTGTCTTGTAAGACTGTAGTGTGTCTTGTAAGACTGTAGTGTGTCTTGTAAGACTGTAGTGTGTCTTGTAAGACTGTAGTGTGTCTTGTAAGACTGTAGTGTGTCTTGTAAGACTGTAGTGTGTCTTGTAAGACTGTAGTGTGTCTTGTAAGACTGTAGTGTGTCTTGTAAGACTGTAGTGTGTCTTGTAAGACTGTAGTGTGTCTTGTAAGACTGTAGTGTGTCTTGTAAGACTGTAGTGTGTCTTGTAAGACTGTAGTGTGTCTTGTAAGACTGTAGTGTGTCTTGTAAGACTGTAGTGTGTCTTGTAAGACTGTAGTGTGTCTTGTAAGACTGTAGTGTGTCTTGTAAGACTGTAGTGTGTCTTGTAAGACTGTAGTGTGTCTTGTAAGACTGTAGTGTGTCTTGTAAGACTGTAGTGTGTCTTGTAAGACTGTAGTGTGTCTTGTAAGACTGTAGTGTGTCTTGTAAGACTGTAGTGTGTCTTGTAAGACTGTAGTGTGTCTTGTAAGACTGTAGTGTGTCTTGTAAGACTGTAGTGTGTCTTGTAAGACTGTAGTGTGTCTTGTAAGACTGTAGTGTGTCTTGTAAGACTGTAGTGTGTCTTGTAAGACTGTAGTGTGTCTTGTAAGACTGTAGTGTGTCTTGTAAGACTGTAGTGTGTCTTGTAAGACTGTAGTGTGTCTTGTAAGACTGTAGTGTGTCTTGTAAGACTGTAGTGTGTCTTGTAAGACTGTAGTGTGTCTTGTAAGACTGTAGTGTGTCTTGTAAGACTGTAGTGTGTCTTGTAAGACTGTAGTGTGTCTTGTAAGACTGTAGTGTGTCTTGTAAGACTGTAGTGTGTCTTGTAAGACTGTAGTGTGTCTTGTAAGACTGTAGTGTGTCTTGTAAGACTGTAGTGTGTCTTGTAAGACTGTAGTGTGTCTTGTAAGACTGTAGTGTGTCTTGTAAGACTGTAGTGTGTCTTGTAAGACTGTAGTGTGTCTTGTAAGACTGTAGTGTGTCTTGTAAGACTGTAGTGTGTCTTGTAAGACTGTAGTGTGTCTTGTAAGACTGTAGTGTGTCTTGTAAGACTGTAGTGTGTCTTGTAAGACTGTAGTGTGTCTTGTAAGACT
This sequence comes from Cherax quadricarinatus, assembly GCF_038502225.1. Lineage (NCBI taxonomy): Eukaryota > Metazoa > Arthropoda > Malacostraca > Decapoda > Parastacidae > Cherax > Cherax quadricarinatus. The sequence continues at coordinate 3,146,692 of NC_091357.1, forward strand.
GTAGTGTGTCTTGTAAGACTGTAGTGTGTCTTGTAAGACTGTAGTGTGTCTTGTAAGACTGTAGTGTGTCTTGTAAGACTGTAGTGTGTCTTGTAAGACTGTAGTGTGTCTTGTAAGACTGTAGTGTGTCTTGTAAGACTGTAGTGTGTCTTGTAAGACTGTAGTGTGTCTTGTAAGACTGTAGTGTGTCTTGTAAGACTGTAGTGTGTCTTGTAAGACTGTAGTGTGTCTTGTAAGACTGTAGTGTGTCTTGTAAGACTGTAGTGTGTCTTGTAAGACTGTAGTGTGTCTTGTAAGACTGTAGTGTGTCTTGTAAGACTGTAGTGTGTCTTGTAAGACTGTAGTGTGTCTTGTAAGACTGTAGTGTGTCTTGTAAGACTGTAGTGTGTCTTGTAAGACTGTAGTGTGTCTTGTAAGACTGTAGTGTGTCTTGTAAGACTGTAGTGTGTCTTGTAAGACTGTAGTGTGTCTTGTAAGACTGTAGTGTGTCTTGTAAGACTGTAGTGTGTCTTGTAAGACTGTAGTGTGTCTTGTAAGACTGTAGTGTGTCTTGTAAGACTGTAGTGTGTCTTGTAAGACTGTAGTGTGTCTTGTAAGACTGTAGTGTGTCTTGTAAGACTGTAGTGTGTCTTGTAAGACTGTAGTGTGTCTTGTAAGACTGTAGTGTGTCTTGTAAGACTGTAGTGTGTCTTGTAAGACTGTAGTGTGTCTTGTAAGACTGTAGTGTGTCTTGTAAGACTGTAGTGTGTCTTGTAAGACTGTAGTGTGTCTTGTAAGACTGTAGTGTGTCTTGTAAGACTGTAGTGTGTCTTGTAAGACTGTAGTGTGTCTTGTAAGACTGTAGTGTGTCTTGTAAGACTGTAGTGTGTCTTGTAAGACTGTAGTGTGTCTTGTAAGACTGTAGTGTGTCTTGTAAGACTGTAGTGTGTCTTGTAAGACTGTAGTGTGTCTTGTAAGACTGTAGTGTGTCTTGTAAGACTGTAGTGTGTCTTGTAAGACTGTAGTGTGTCTTGTAAGACTGTAGTGTGTCTTGTAAGACTGTAGTGTGTCTTGTAAGACTGTAGTGTGTCTTGTAAGACTGTAGTGTGTCTTGTAAGACTGTAGTGTGTCTTGTAAGACTGTAGTGTGTCTTGTAAGACTGTAGTGTGTCTTGTAAGACTGTAGTGTGTCTTGTAAGACTGTAGTGTGTCTTGTAAGACTGTAGTGTGTCTTGTAAGACTGTAGTGTGTCTTGTAAGACTGTAGTGTGTCTTGTAAGACTGTAGTGTGTCTTGTAAGACTGTAGTGTGTCTTGTAAGACTGTAGTGTGTCTTGTAAGACTGTAGTGTGTCTTGTAAGACTGTAGTGTGTCTTGTAAGACTGTAGTGTGTCTTGTAAGACTGTAGTGTGTCTTGTAAGACTGTAGTGTGTCTTGTAAGACTGTAGTGTGTCTTGTAAGACTGTAGTGTGTCTTGTAAGACTGTAGTGTGTCTTGTAAGACTGTAGTGTGTCTTGTAAGACTGTAGTGTGTCTTGTAAGACTGTAGTGTGTCTTGTAAGACTGTAGTGTGTCTTGTAAGACTGTAGTGTGTCTTGTAAGACTGTAGTGTGTCTTGTAAGACTGTAGTGTGTCTTGTAAGACTGTAGTGTGTCTTGTAAGACTGTAGTGTGTCTTGTAAGACTGTAGTGTGTCTTGTAAGACTGTAGTGTGTCTTGTAAGACTGTAGTGTGTCTTGTAAGACTGTAGTGTGTCTTGTAAGACTGTAGTGTGTCTTGTAAGACTGTAGTGTGTCTTGTAAGACTGTAGTGTGTCTTGTAAGACTGTAGTGTGTCTTGTAAGACTGTAGTGTGTCTTGTAAGACTGTAGTGTGTCTTGTAAGACTGTAGTGTGTCTTGTAAGACTGTAGTGTGTCTTGTAAGACTGTAGTGTGTCTTGTAAGACTGTAGTGTGTCTTGTAAGACTGTAGTGTGTCTTGTAAGACTGTAGTGTGTCTTGTAAGACTGTAGTGTGTCTTGTAAGACTGTAGTGTGTCTTGTAAGACTGTAGTGTGTCTTGTAAGACTGTAGTGTGTCTTGTAAGACTGTAGTGTGTCTTGTAAGACTGTAGTGTGTCTTGTAAGACTGTAGTGTGTCTTGTAAGACTGTAGTGTGTCTTGTAAGACTGTAGTGTGTCTTGTAAGACTGTAGTGTGTCTTGTAAGACTGTAGTGTGTCTTGTAAGACTGTAGTGTGTCTTGTAAGACTGTAGTGTGTCTTGTAAGACTGTAGTGTGTCTTGTAAGACTGTAGTGTGTCTTGTAAGACTGTAGTGTGTCTTGTAAGACTGTAGTGTGTCTTGTAAGACTGTAGTGTGTCTTGTAAGACTGTAGTGTGTCTTGTAAGACTGTAGTGTGTCTTGTAAGACTGTAGTGTGTCTTGTAAGACTGTAGTGTGTCTTGTAAGACTGTAGTGTGTCTTGTAAGACTGTAGTGTGTCTTGTAAGACTGTAGTGTGTCTTGTAAGACTGTAGTGTGTCTTGTAAGACTGTAGTGTGTCTTGTAAGACTGTAGTGTGTCTTGTAAGACTGTAGTGTGTCTTGTAAGACTGTAGTGTGTCTTGTAAGACTGTAGTGTGTCTTGTAAGACTGTAGTGTGTCTTGTAAGACTGTAGTGTGTCTTGTAAGACTGTAGTGTGTCTTGTAAGACTGTAGTGTGTCTTGTAAGACTGTAGTGTGTCTTGTAAGACTGTAGTGTGTCTTGTAAGACTGTAGTGTGTCTTGTAAGACTGTAGTGTGTCTTGTAAGACTGTAGTGTGTCTTGTAAGACTGTAGTGTGTCTTGTAAGACTGTAGTGTGTCTTGTAAGACTGTAGTGTGTCTTGTAAGACTGTAGTGTGTCTTGTAAGACTGTAGTGTGTCTTGTAAGACTGTAGTGTGTCTTGTAAGACTGTAGTGTGTCTTGTAAGACTGTAGTGTGTCTTGTAAGACTGTAGTGTGTCTTGTAAGACTGTAGTGTGTCTTGTAAGACTGTAGTGTGTCTTGTAAGACTGTAGTGTGTCTTGTAAGACTGTAGTGTGTCTTGTAAGACTGTAGTGTGTCTTGTAAGACTGTAGTGTGTCTTGTAAGACTGTAGTGTGTCTTGTAAGACTGTAGTGTGTCTTGTAAGACTGTAGTGTGTCTTGTAAGACTGTAGTGTGTCTTGTAAGACTGTAGTGTGTCTTGTAAGACTGTAGTGTGTCTTGTAAGACTGTAGTGTGTCTTGTAAGACTGTAGTGTGTCTTGTAAGACTGTAGTGTGTCTTGTAAGACTGTAGTGTGTCTTGTAAGACTGTAGTGTGTCTTGTAAGACTGTAGTGTGTCTTGTAAGACTGTAGTGTGTCTTGTAAGACTGTAGTGTGTCTTGTAAGACTGTAGTGTGTCTTGTAAGACTGTAGTGTGTCTTGTAAGACTGTAGTGTGTCTTGTAAGACTGTAGTGTGTCTTGTAAGACTGTAGTGTGTCTTGTAAGACTGTAGTGTGTCTTGTAAGACTGTAGTGTGTCTTGTAAGACTGTAGTGTGTCTTGTAAGACTGTAGTGTGTCTTGTAAGACTGTAGTGTGTCTTGTAAGACTGTAGTGTGTCTTGTAAGACTGTAGTGTGTCTTGTAAGACTGTAGTGTGTCTTGTAAGACTGTAGTGTGTCTTGTAAGACTGTAGTGTGTCTTGTAAGACTGTAGTGTGTCTTGTAAGACTGTAGTGTGTCTTGTAAGACTGTAGTGTGTCTTGTAAGACTGTAGTGTGTCTTGTAAGACTGTAGTGTGTCTTGTAAGACTGTAGTGTGTCTTGTAAGACTGTAGTGTGTCTTGTAAGACTGTAGTGTGTCTTGTAAGACTGTAGTGTGTCTTGTAAGACTGTAGTGTGTCTTGTAAGACTGTAGTGTGTCTTGTAAGACTGTAGTGTGTCTTGTAAGACTGTAGTGTGTCTTGTAAGACTGTAGTGTGTCTTGTAAGACTGTAGTGTGTCTTGTAAGACTGTAGTGTGTCTTGTAAGACTGTAGTGTGTCTTGTAAGACTGTAGTGTGTCTTGTAAGACTGTAGTGTGTCTTGTAAGACTGTAGTGTGTCTTGTAAGACTGTAGTGTGTCTTGTAAGACTGTAGTGTGTCTTGTAAGACTGTAGTGTGTCTTGTAAGACTGTAGTGTGTCTTGTAAGACTGTAGTGTGTCTTGTAAGACTGTAGTGTGTCTTGTAAGACTGTAGTGTGTCTTGTAAGACTGTAGTGTGTCTTGTAAGACTGTAGTGTGTCTTGTAAGACTGTAGTGTGTCTTGTAAGACTGTAGTGTGTCTTGTAAGACTGTAGTGTGTCTTGTAAGACTGTAGTGTGTCTTGTAAGACTGTAGTGTGTCTTGTAAGACTGTAGTGTGTCTTGTAAGACTGTAGTGTGTCTTGTAAGACTGTAGTGTGTCTTGTAAGACTGTAGTGTGTCTTGTAAGACTGTAGTGTGTCTTGTAAGACTGTAGTGTGTCTTGTAAGACTGTAGTGTGTCTTGTAAGACTGTAGTGTGTCTTGTAAGACTGTAGTGTGTCTTGTAAGACTGTAGTGTGTCTTGTAAGACTGTAGTGTGTCTTGTAAGACTGTAGTGTGTCTTGTAAGACTGTAGTGTGTCTTGTAAGACTGTAGTGTGTCTTGTAAGACTGTAGTGTGTCTTGTAAGACTGTAGTGTGTCTTGTAAGACTGTAGTGTGTCTTGTAAGACTGTAGTGTGTCTTGTAAGACTGTAGTGTGTCTTGTAAGACTGTAGTGTGTCTTGTAAGACTGTAGTGTGTCTTGTAAGACTGTAGTGTGTCTTGTAAGACTGTAGTGTGTCTTGTAAGACTGTAGTGTGTCTTGTAAGACTGTAGTGTGTCTTGTAAGACTGTAGTGTGTCTTGTAAGACTGTAGTGTGTCTTGTAAGACTGTAGTGTGTCTTGTAAGACTGTAGTGTGTCTTGTAAGACTGTAGTGTGTCTTGTAAGACTGTAGTGTGTCTTGTAAGACTGTAGTGTGTCTTGTAAGACTGTAGTGTGTCTTGTAAGACTGTAGTGTGTCTTGTAAGACTGTAGTGTGTCTTGTAAGACTGTAGTGTGTCTTGTAAGACTGTAGTGTGTCTTGTAAGACTGTAGTGTGTCTTGTAAGACTGTAGTGTGTCTTGTAAGACTGTAGTGTGTCTTGTAAGACTGTAGTGTGTCTTGTAAGACTGTAGTGTGTCTTGTAAGACTGTAGTGTGTCTTGTAAGACTGTAGTGTGTCTTGTAAGACTGTAGTGTGTCTTGTAAGACTGTAGTGTGTCTTGTAAGACTGTAGTGTGTCTTGTAAGACTGTAGTGTGTCTTGTAAGACTGTAGTGTGTCTTGTAAGACTGTAGTGTGTCTTGTAAGACTGTAGTGTGTCTTGTAAGACTGTAGTGTGTCTTGTAAGACTGTAGTGTGTCTTGTAAGACTGTAGTGTGTCTTGTAAGACTGTAGTGTGTCTTGTAAGACTGTAGTGTGTCTTGTAAGACTGTAGTGTGTCTTGTAAGACTGTAGTGTGTCTTGTAAGACTGTAGTGTGTCTTGTAAGACTGTAGTGTGTCTTGTAAGACTGTAGTGTGTCTTGTAAGACTGTAGTGTGTCTTGTAAGACTGTAGTGTGTCTTGTAAGACTGTAGTGTGTCTTGTAAGACTGTAGTGTGTCTTGTAAGACTGTAGTGTGTCTTGTAAGACTGTAGTGTGTCTTGTAAGACTGTAGTGTGTCTTGTAAGACTGTAGTGTGTCTTGTAAGACTGTAGTGTGTCTTGTAAGACTGTAGTGTGTCTTGTAAGACTGTAGTGTGTCTTGTAAGACTGTAGTGTGTCTTGTAAGACTGTAGTGTGTCTTGTAAGACTGTAGTGTGTCTTGTAAGACTGTAGTGTGTCTTGTAAGACTGTAGTGTGTCTTGTAAGACTGTAGTGTGTCTTGTAAGACTGTAGTGTGTCTTGTAAGACTGTAGTGTGTCTTGTAAGACTGTAGTGTGTCTTGTAAGACTGTAGTGTGTCTTGTAAGACTGTAGTGTGTCTTGTAAGACTGTAGTGTGTCTTGTAAGACTGTAGTGTGTCTTGTAAGACTGTAGTGTGTCTTGTAAGACTGTAGTGTGTCTTGTAAGACTGTAGTGTGTCTTGTAAGACTGTAGTGTGTCTTGTAAGACTGTAGTGTGTCTTGTAAGACTGTAGTGTGTCTTGTAAGACTGTAGTGTGTCTTGTAAGACTGTAGTGTGTCTTGTAAGACTGTAGTGTGTCTTGTAAGACTGTAGTGTGTCTTGTAAGACTGTAGTGTGTCTTGTAAGACTGTAGTGTGTCTTGTAAGACTGTAGTGTGTCTTGTAAGACTGTAGTGTGTCTTGTAAGACTGTAGTGTGTCTTGTAAGACTGTAGTGTGTCTTGTAAGACTGTAGTGTGTCTTGTAAGACTGTAGTGTGTCTTGTAAGACTGTAGTGTGTCTTGTAAGACTGTAGTGTGTCTTGTAAGACTGTAGTGTGTCTTGTAAGACTGTAGTGTGTCTTGTAAGACTGTAGTGTGTCTTGTAAGACTGTAGTGTGTCTTGTAAGACTGTAGTGTGTCTTGTAAGACTGTAGTGTGTCTTGTAAGACTGTAGTGTGTCTTGTAAGACTGTAGTGTGTCTTGTAAGACTGTAGTGTGTCTTGTAAGACTGTAGTGTGTCTTGTAAGACTGTAGTGTGTCTTGTAAGACTGTAGTGTGTCTTGTAAGACTGTAGTGTGTCTTGTAAGACTGTAGTGTGTCTTGTAAGACTGTAGTGTGTCTTGTAAGACTGTAGTGTGTCTTGTAAGACTGTAGTGTGTCTTGTAAGACTGTAGTGTGTCTTGTAAGACTGTAGTGTGTCTTGTAAGACTGTAGTGTGTCTTGTAAGACTGTAGTGTGTCTTGTAAGACTGTAGTGTGTCTTGTAAGACTGTAGTGTGTCTTGTAAGACTGTAGTGTGTCTTGTAAGACTGTAGTGTGTCTTGTAAGACTGTAGTGTGTCTTGTAAGACTGTAGTGTGTCTTGTAAGACTGTAGTGTGTCTTGTAAGACTGTAGTGTGTCTTGTAAGACTGTAGTGTGTCTTGTAAGACTGTAGTGTGTCTTGTAAGACTGTAGTGTGTCTTGTAAGACTGTAGTGTGTCTTGTAAGACTGTAGTGTGTCTTGTAAGACTGTAGTGTGTCTTGTAAGACTGTAGTGTGTCTTGTAAGACTGTAGTGTGTCTTGTAAGACTGTAGTGTGTCTTGTAAGACTGTAGTGTGTCTTGTAAGACTGTAGTGTGTCTTGTAAGACTGTAGTGTGTCTTGTAAGACTGTAGTGTGTCTTGTAAGACTGTAGTGTGTCTTGTAAGACTGTAGTGTGTCTTGTAAGACTGTAGTGTGTCTTGTAAGACTGTAATGTGTCTTGTAAGACTGTAGTGTGTCTTGTAAGACTGTAGTGTGTCTTGTAAGACTGTAGTGTGTCTTGTAAGACTGTAGTGTGTCTTGTAAGACTGTAGTGTGTCTTGTAAGACTGTAGTGTGTCTTGTAAGACTGTAGTGAGTCTTGTAAGACTGTAGTGTGTCTTGTAAGACTGTAGTGTGTCTTGTAAGACTGTAGTGTGTCTTGTAAGACTGTAGTGTGTCTTGTAAGACTAGTGTCTTGTAAGACTGTAGTGTGTCTTGTAAGACTGTAGTGTGTCTTGTAAGACTGTAGTGTGTCTTGTAAGACTGTAGTGTGTCTTGTAAGACTGTAGTGTGTCTTGTAAGACTGTAGTGTTTCTTGTAAGACTGTAGTGTGTCTTGTAAGACTGTAGTGTGTCTTGTAAGACTGTAGTGTGTCTTGTAAGACTGTAGTGTGTCTTGTAAGACTGTAGTGTGTCTTGTAAGACTGTAGTGTGTCTTGTAAGACTGTAGTGTGTCTTGTAAGACTGTAGTGTGTCTTGTAAGACTGTAGTGTGTCTTGTAAGACTGTAGTGTGTCTTGTAAGACTGTAGTGTGTCTTGTAAGACTGTAGTGTGTCTTGTAAGACTGTAGTGTGTCTTGTAAGACTGTAGTGTGTCTTGTAAGACTGTAGTGTGTCTTGTAAGACTGTAGTGTGTCTTGTAAGACTGTAGTGTGTCTTGTAAGACTGTAGTGTGTCTTGTAAGACTGTAGTGTGTCTTGTAAGACTGTAGTGTGTCTTGTAAGACTGTAGTGTGTCTTGTAAGACTGTAGTGTGTCTTGTAAGACTGTAGTGTGTCTTGTAAGACTGTAGTGTGTCTTGTAAGACTGTAGTGTGTCTTGTAAGACTGTAGTGTGTCTTGTAAGACTGTAGTGTGTCTTGTAAGACTGTAGTGTGTCTTGTAAGACTGTAGTGTGTCTTGTAAGACTAAGACTGTAGTGTGTCTTGTAAGACTGTAGTGTGTCTTGTAAGACTGTAGTGTGTCTTGTAAGACTGTAGTGTGTCTTGTAAGACTGTAGTGTGTCTTGTAAGACTGTAGTGTGTCTTGTAAGACTGTAGTGTGTCTTGTAAGACTGTAGTGTGTCTTGTAAGACTGTAGTGTGTCTTGTAAGACTGTAGTGTGTCTTGTAAGACTGTAGTGTGTCTTGTAAGACTGTAGTGTGTCTTGTAAGACTGTAGTGTGTCTTGTAAGACTGTAGTGTGTCTTGTAAGACTGTAGTGTGTCTTGTAAGACTGTAGTGTGTCTTGTAAGACTGTAGTGTGTCTTGTAAGACTGTAGTGTGTCTTGTAAGACTGTAGTGTGTCTTGTAAGACTGTAGTGTGTCTTGTAAGACTGTAGTGTGTCTTGTAAGACTGTAGTGTGTCTTGTAAGACTGTAGTGTGTCTTGTAAGACTGTAGTGTGTCTTGTAAGACTGTAGTGTGTCTTGTAAGACTGTAGTGTGTCTTGTAAGACTGTAGTGTGTCTTGTAAGACTGTAGTGTGTCTTGTAAGACTGTAGTGTGTCTTGTAAGACTGTAGTGTGTCTTGTAAGACTGTAGTGTGTCTTGTAAGACTGTAGTGTGTCTTGTAAGACTGTAGTGTGTCTTGTAAGACTGTAGTGTGTCTTGTAAGACTGTAGTGTGTCTTGTAAGACTGTAGTGTGTCTTGTAAGACTGTAGTGTGTCTTGTAAGACTGTGTCTTGTAAGACTGTAGTGTGTCTTGTAAGACTGTAGTGTGTCTTGTAAGACTGTAGTGTGTCTTGTAAGACTGTAGTGTGTCTTGTAAGACTGTAGTGTGTCTTGTAAGACTGTAGTGTGTCTTGTAAGACTGTAGTGTGTCTTGTAAGACTGTAGTGTGTCTTGTAAGACTGTAGTGTGTCTTGTAAGACTGTAGTGTGTCTTGTAAGACTGTAGTGTGTCTTGTAAGACTGTAGTGTGTCTTGTAAGACTGTAGTGTGTCTTGTAAGACTGTAGTGTGTCTTGTAAGACTGTAGTGTGTCTTGTAAGACTGTAGTGTGTCTTGTAAGACTGTAGTGTGTCTTGTAAGACTGTAGTGTGTCTTGTAAGACTGTAGTGTGTCTTGTAAGACTGTAGTGTGTCTTGTAAGACTGTAGTGTGTCTTGTAAGACTGTAGTGTGTCTTGTAAGACTGTAGTGTGTCTTGTAAGACTGTAGTGTGTCTTGTAAGACTGTAGTGTGTCTTGTAAGACTGTAGTGTGTCTTGTAAGACTGTAGTGTGTCTTGTAAGACTGTAGTGTGTCTTGTAAGACTGTAGTGTGTCTTGTAAGACTGTAGTGTGTCTTGTAAGACTGTAGTGTGTCTTGTAAGACTGTAGTGTGTCTTGTAAGACTGTAGTGTGTCTTGTAAGACTGTAGTGTGTCTTGTAAGACTGTAGTGTGTCTTGTAAGACTGTAGTGTGTCTTGTAAGACTGTAGTGTGTCTTGTAAGACTGTAGTGTGTCTTGTAAGACTGTAGTGTGTCTTGTAAGACTGTAGTGTGTCTTGTAAGACTGTAGTGTGTCTTGTAAGACTGTAGTGTGTCTTGTAAGACTGTAGTGTGTCTTGTAAGACTGTAGTGTGTCTTGTAAGACTGTAGTGTGTCTTGTAAGACTGTAGTGTGTCTTGTAAGACTGTAGTGTGTCTTGTAAGACTGTAGTGTGTCTTGTAAGACTGTAGTGTGTCTTGTAAGACTGTAGTGTGTCTTGTAAGACTGTAGTGTGTCTTGTAAGACTGTAGTGTGTCTTGTAAGACTGTAGTGTGTCTTGTAAGACTGTAGTGTGTCTTGTAAGACTGTAGTGTGTCTTGTAAGACTGTAGTGTGTCTTGTAAGACTGTAGTGTGTCTTGTAAGACTGTAGTGTGTCTTGTAAGACTGTAGTGTGTCTTGTAAGACTGTAGTGTGTCTTGTAAGACTGTAGTGTGTCTTGTAAGACTGTAGTGTGTCTTGTAAGACTGTAGTGTGTCTTGTAAGACTGTAGTGTGTCTTGTAAGACTGTAGTGTGTCTTGTAAGACTGTAGTGTGTCTTGTAAGACTGTAGTGTGTCTTGTAAGACTGTAGTGTGTCTTGTAAGACTGTAGTGTGTCTTGTAAGACTGTAGTGTGTCTTGTAAGACTGTAGTGTGTCTTGTAAGACTGTAGTGTGTCTTGTAAGACTGTAGTGTGTCTTGTAAGACTGTAGTGTGTCTTGTAAGACTGTAGTGTGTCTTGTAAGACTGTAGTGTGTCTTGTAAGACTGTAGTGTGTCTTGTAAGACTGTAGTGTGTCTTGTAAGACTGTAGTGTGTCTTGTAAGACTGTAGTGTGTCTTGTAAGACTGTAGTGTGTCTTGTAAGACTGTAGTGTGTCTTGTAAGACTGTAGTGTGTCTTGTAAGACTGTAGTGTGTCTTGTAAGACTGTAGTGTGTCTTGTAAGACTACAGTGTGTCTTGTAAGACTGTAGTGTGTCTTGTAAGACTGTAGTGTGTCTTGTAAGACTGTAGTGTGTCTTGTAAGACTGTAGTGTGTCTTGTAAGACTGTAGTGTGTCTTGTAAGACTGTAGTGTGTCTTGTAAGACTGTAGTGTGTCTTGTAAGACTGTAGTGTGTCTTGTAAGACTGTAGTGTGTCTTGTAAGACTGTAGTGTGTCTTGTAAGACTGTAGTGTGTCTTGTAAGACTGTAGTGTGTCTTGTAAGACTGTAGTGTGTCTTGTAAGACTGTAGTGTGTCTTGTAAGACTGTAGTGTGTCTTGTAAGACTGTAGTGTGTCTTGTAAGACTGTAGTGTGTCTTGTAAGACTGTAGTGTGTCTTGTAAGACTGTAGTGTGTCTTGTAAGACTGTAGTGTGTCTTGTAAGACTGTAGTGTGTCTTGTAAGACTGTAGTGTGTCTTGTAAGACTGTAGTGTGTCTTGTAAGACTGTAGTGTGTCTTGTAAGACTGTAGTGTGTCTTGTAAGACTGTAGTGTGTCTTGTAAGACTGTAGTGTGTCTTGTAAGACTGTAGTGTGTCTTGTAAGACTGTAGTGTGTCTTGTAAGACTGTAGTGTGTCTTGTAAGACTGTAGTGTGTCTTGTAAGACTGTAGTGTGTCTTGTAAGACTGTAGTGTGTCTTGTAAGACTGTAGTGTGTCTTGTAAGACTGTAGTGTGTCTTGTAAGACTGTAGTGTGTCTTGTAAGACTGTAGTGTGTCTTGTAAGACTGTAGTGTGTCTTGTAAGACTGTAGTGTGTCTTGTAAGACTGTAGTGTGTCTTGTAAGACTGTAGTGTGTCTTGTAAGACTGTAGTGTGTCTTGTAAGACTGTAGTGTGTCTTGTAAGACTGTAGTGTGTCTTGTAAGACTGTAGTGTGTCTTGTAAGACTGTAGTGTGTCTTGTAAGACTGTAGTGTGTCTTGTAAGACTGTAGTGTGTCTTGTAAGACTGTAGTGTGTCTTGTAAGACTGTAGTGTGTCTTGTAAGACTGTAGTGTGTCTTGTAAGACTGTAGTGTGTCTTGTAAGACTGTAGTGTGTCTTGTAAGACTGTAGTGTGTCTTGTAAGACTGTAGTGTGTCTTGTAAGACTGTAGTGTGTCTTGTAAGACTGTAGTGTGTCTTGTAAGACTGTAGTGTGTCTTGTAAGACTGTAGTGTGTCTTGTAAGACTGTAGTGTGTCTTGTAAGACTGTAGTGTGTCTTGTAAGACTGTAGTGTGTCTTGTAAGACTGTAGTGTGTCTTGTAAGACTGTAGTGTGTCTTGTAAGACTGTAGTGTGTCTTGTAAGACTGTAGTGTGTCTTGTAAGAGTAGTGTGTCTTGTAAGACTGTAGTGTGTCTTGTGAGACTGTAGTGTGTCTTGTAAAACTGTAGTGTGTCTTGTAAGACTGTAGTGTGTCTTGTAAGACTGTAGTGTGTCTTGTAAGACTGTAGTGTGTCTTGTAAGACTGTAGTGTGTCTTGTAAGACTCTAGTGTGTCTTGTAAGACTGTAGTGTGTCTTGTAAGACTGTAGTGTGTCTTGTAAGACTGTAGTGTGTCTTGTAAGACTGTAGTGTGTCTTGTAAGACTGTAGTGTGTCTTGTAAGACTGTAGTGTGTCTTGTAAGACTGTAGTGTGTCTTGTCTTGTGTGTCTTGTTAGACTGTAGTGTGTCTTGTAAGACTGTAGTGTGTCTTGTAAGACTGTAGTGTGTCTTGTAAGACTGTAGTGTGTCTTGTAAGACTGTAGTGTGTCTTGTAAGACTGTAGTGTGTCTTGTAAGACTGTAGTGTGTCTTGTAAGACTGTAGTGTGTCTTGTAAGACTGTAGTGTGTCTTGTAAGACTGTAGTGTGTCTTGTAAGACTGTAGTGTGTCTTGTAAGACTGTAGTGTGTCTTGTAAGACTGTAGTGTGTCTTGTAAGACTGTAGTGTGTCTTGTAAGACTGTAGTGTGTCTTGTAAGACTGTAGTGTGTCTTGTAAGACTGTAGTGTGTCTTGTAAGACTGTAGTGTGTCTTGTAAGACTGTAGTGTGTCTTGTAAGACTGTAGTGTGTCTTGTAAGACTGTAGTGTGTCTTGTAAGACTGTAGTGTGTCTTGTAAGACTGTAGTGTGTCTTGTAAGACTGTAGTGTGTCTTGTAAGACTGTAGTGTGTCTTGTAAGACTGTAGTGTGTCTTGTAAGACTGTAGTGTGTCTTGTAAGACTGTAGTGTGTCTTATAAGACTGTAGTTTGTCTTGTAAGACTGTAGTGTGTCTTGTAAGACTGTAGTGTGTCTTGTAAGACTGTAGTGTGTCTTCTAAGACTACAGTGAGTCTTGTAAGACTGTAGTGTGTCTTGTAAGACTATAGTGTGTCTTCTAAGACTATAGTGTGTCTTGTAAGACAGTAGTGTGTCTTGTAAGACTGTAGTGTGTCTTGTAAGACTGTAGTGTGTCTTGTAAGACTGTAGTGTGTCTTGTAAGACTGTAGTGTGTCTTGTAAGACTGTAGTGTGTCTTGTAAGACTGTAGTGTGTCTTGTAAGACTGTAGTGTGTCATGTAAGACTGTAGTGTGTCTTGTAAGACTGTAGTGTGTCTTGTAAGACTGTAGTGTGTCTTGTAAGACTGTAGTGTGTCTTGTAAGACTGTAGTGTGTCTTGTAAGACTGTAGTGTGTCTTGTAAGACTGTAGTGTGTCTTGTAAGACTGTAGTGTGTCTTGTAAGACTGTAGTGTGTCTTGTAAGACTGTAGTGTGTCTTGTAAGACTGTAGTGTGTCTTGTAAGACTGTAGTGTGTCTTGTAAGACTGTAGTGTGTCTTGTAAGACTGTAGTGTGTCTTGTAAGACTGTAGTGTGTCTTGTAAGACTGTAGTGTGTCTTGTAAGACTGTATAGTGTGTCTTGTAAGACTGTAGTGTGTCTTGTAAGACTGTAGTGTGTCTTGTAAGACTGTAGTGTGTCTTGTAAGACTGTAGTGTGTCTTGTAAGACTGTAGTGTGTCTTGTAAGACTGTAGTGTGTCTTGTAAGACTGTAGTGTGTCTTGTAAGACAGTAGTGTGTCTTGTAAGACTGTAGAGTGTCTTGTAAGACTGTAGTGTGTCTTGTAAGACTGTAGTGTGTCTTGTAAGACTGTAGTGTGTCTTGTAAGACTGTAGTGTGTCTTGTAAGACTGTAGTGTGTCTTGTAAGACTGTAGTGTGTCTTGTAAGACTGTAGTGTGTCTTGTAAGACTGTAGTGTGTCTTGTAAGACTGTAGTGTGTCTTGTAAGACTGTAGTGTGTCTTGTAAGACTGTAGTGTGTCTTGTAAGACTGTAGTGCGTCTTGTAAGACTGTAGTGTGTCTTGTAAGACTGTAGTGTGTCTTGTAAGACTGTAGTGTGTCTTGTAAGACTGTAGTGTGTCTTGTAAGACTGTAGTGTGTCTTGTAAGACTGTAGTGTGTCTTGTAAGACTGTAGTGTGTCTTGTAAGACTGTAGTGTGTCTTGTAAGATTACAGTGAGTTTTGTAACACTGTAGTGTGTCTTGTAAGATTGTAGTGTGTCTTGTAAGACTGTAGTGTGTCTTGTAAGACTGTAGTGTGTCTTGTAAGACTGTAGTGTGTCTTGTAAGACTGTAGTGTGTCTTGTAAGACTGTAGTGTGTCTTGTAAGACTGTAGTGTGTCTTGTAAGACTGTAGTGTGTCTTGTAAGACTGTAGTGTGTCTTGTAAGACTGTAGTGTGTCTTGTAAGACTGTAGTGTGTCTTGTAAGACTGTAGTGTGTCTTGTAAGACTGTAGTGTGTCTTGTAAGGGTCTTGAAGACTGGTGACTTTGTTGACGTAGGGTCAAGATGAGGTGTCTTGTAAGACTGTAGTGGCCTGTAAGACTGTAGTGTGTCTTGGAAATTATTTGGTCTTGTAAGACTGCAGGGTCTTTAAGACGAGTGTGTCTTGAAGAAGGGGTTTTGAAGACTGTAGTGTGTCTTGAAGACTACAGGGTTTTTAAAACTACAGGGTCTTGTAAGACTGTAGTATGTCTTGTAAGACTACAGTGTTCTTGAAGACTGTGTAAGTCTTGTAAGACAATGAGTTTGTGTCTGCAGTGTGTTTTGAAAGATTGTATGTCTTAGACTTAGGTGTCTTGGAGACTCTATGTTTAGACTTAGTGTCTTGAGACTCTAGTGTCTTGGGGACTCTTGTTTCTAAGACTGGGTTCTTGAAGACTGTAGGGTCTTTTAAGACGGGTCGTAAGACTGTAGTGTGTCTTGAAGACAAAGTGTGTCTTGTAAGACTGTAGTGTGCTTGTAAGACTGTAGTGTCTTTAAGACTGGGTTTTCTTGTAAGACGGGGTGTTTTTGGCCGTAGTTTTCTTGTAAGACTAAGTGGCTTTAAGATTGTATTTGGTCTTGTAAGACTGTAGTGTGTTTTGGGTAAGACTGTAGTGTCTTGTAAGCCCGGAAAGTGTACTTCTGAAAGCGGGTTTTCTTTTTAAGAGACAGTGATTTTTGAAAGACTGCGTTTGTAAGATTGTAGTGTGTCTTGGTAGACTGTAGTGAGTCTTTTAAGACTGGGGGAAATGTAAGATCAGGGGGTCTTGTAAGACTGTAGTGTTTCTTGAAGATTGAGTTTTCTTGTAAGACTGTAGAGGTCTTGTGACTGGAGGTTTTGTAAGACTGTAGGGGTCTTGTAAGACTGTAGTGTGTTTTTTAAGACAAATGTGTCTTGTAAGAGTGTAGTTTGTTTTGTAAGACTGAAGTGTTTTTGTAAGACTACAGGATTTTTGCAAGACTGTAGTGTTTGTAAGAGAGTGTTTTGTAAGACTTAGTGTGTCTTCTAGAACTGTAGAGAGTCTTGTAAGCCCGTAGTTTTTTGTAGACTGTAGTGTGTCTTGTAAGACTAAAAAGTTTTCTTGTAAGACTGAGGGTCTTGTAAGACTGCAGTGTCCCCCGTAAGAATTCAGTGTCCCTTTGTAAGACTGTGGGGGGAGTCTTTAAGACTGTAGTGTTTTAAGACTGAGGTGTTTTGAAAGACCGTGGGTTTTAAAAAGACTGTAGTGTGTCTTGAAAGACTGTAGGGTTTTTGGGAGGACTGCAGTTTTCTTGTAAGACTGCAGTATGTTTTTTAAAAATTTTGTGTGTGCCCTTGTAAGATTAGGGTTTTGTAAGACTGTAGGGGTCTTGTAAGATGTAGTGTGTCTTGTAAGACTGTAGTGTTTTTTAAAAGACTGTAGTGGTTTTGTAAGATTTTTAATGAGTTTTGGGGAAAAACAACAGTGCCCCTTTTGAAAGACTGTAGTGTTTTTGTAAGACTGTGGTGTGTCATGTAAAACGGGTAGTGGTTTTTAAAACTGAAGGGGTCTTGTAAGATTGTAGAGTGTTTTTAAATGACTGAAGTGTGTCTTGTAAGACTGAGGGTTTTGTAAGACTGTAGTGTTTTGTAAGACTGTAGTGTGTCTTGAAGACTAAGTTTTCTTGTAAGGTTGAAAAGGGTTTTTAAAAGACTGTAGGGTATTGTAAGACTGCAGTGTGTCTTGTAAGACTGTAGGGGTTTTAAGACTGAAGGTTTTTAAAGACGGGTGGGTGTCTTGTAAGACAGAGTGTGTCCGGGTAGGACGGGTAGTTTGTCTTGAAAAAAATTTGGTGGTTTTGGGAAAAAGATTTTTTTGGTGGTTTTGGGGACAGCAGTGTCTTGTAAGACTGCAATATGTCTTGTAAAACTGTAGTTTTCTTGTAAGACTGTAGTGTGTCTTGAAAGACTGTAGTGTGTCTTGTAAGACTGTAGTGTGCTTGTGTACAGACTGTAGTGTCTTAAGACTGTAGTGTCTTGTAAGACGTTTCTTAGATGTGTCTGTAAGACTGTAGTGTGTCTTGTAAGACTTGTAGTGTGTCTTGTAAGACTGTAGTGTGTCTTGTAAGACTGTAGTGTGTCTTGTAAGACTGTAGTGTGTCTTGTAAGACTGTAGTGTGTCTTGTAAGACTGTAGTGTGTCTTGTAAGACTGTAGTGTGTTTTGTAAGACTGTAGTGTGTTTTGTAAGATTAGGGCCTTGAAGATTTAGTGAGTTTTGTAAGACTAAGTGTCTTGTAAGACTGAGTTTTCTTGTAAGACTGTATGTATTTTGTAAGACTGTAGTTGTTTTGTAAGACTGTAGTGGGGTCTGAAAGACTGTAGTGTGTCTTGAAAGATTGAATGAGTCTTGTAAGACTGTGGTGTGTTTTGGGAAAGATTGTAATGGAGTCTTGAAGACTATAGTGGTTTTGGGTAAGACTATAGTGGTTTTGTAAACTATAGTTTTTGTAAGACTGTAGTGTGTCTTGTAAACTATAGTGTGTCTTGGGCTGTAGTGTGTTTTCAAGACTGAGTGGTTTTTGTAAGACTGTAGAGGTATTGTAAGACTGTAGTTTTCTTGGAAAATTTGTAGAGTTTTATTGCAAGACTGAAATTTTCTTGTAAGACTGAGTTTTCTTGTAAGACTGAAGTTTTCTTGTAAGACTGTAGGGGTGTCTTGAAGACTCTAATTTTTCTTGTAAGACTGAGGGGGCCTTTGAAGACTGTAGTTTTCTTTAAGACTGTAGTGTGCCCCTTGTAAGCCCGTAGAGTGCCTTGTAAGACTGTAGCGTGTCTTGTAAGACTGTAGTTTTCTTTTAAGACAAAGTGTGTCTTGTAAGACTGTAGCTTGTCTTGTAAGACGAAGTTTTCTTCAAGACTGAGTGTGTTTTGGAAGACTAAGTGAATTTTGCAAGACTGTAGTGTGTCTTGTAAGAGTAGTGTTTTGAAGACTGTAGGGTCTTGAAGACTGTAGTGTGTTTTTTAAAAAACTGTTAGTGTCTTGTAAGATTTGGCGTGTCTTTTAAGACTGAGTTTTTCTTATAAGATTGAGAGTGTCTTGTAAGACTGTAGTGTTTTCTTGTAAGACTGTAGTGTTCTTGTAAGACTGTAGAGTGTATTGTAAGATTGAAACGTGTCTTGTAAGACTGTAGCGTGTCTTGTTAACCCCAGTAGTGTGTCCTGAAAAAAGAACACAGTGTGTCTTTAAACTGAGTGTGTCTTGTAAGACTGTAATGTTCTTGTTAGACTGTAGTGTGTTTTTAAAAGACTGTAGGTGTCTTGTAAGACTAAAAAATTGTGTTTTTAAAAAAACTTAAAAATTTCTTTAAAACTAAAATTGTGTCTTAAAATTTTATGTGTCTTGTAAGACTGTAGTGTGTCTTGTAAGACTGTAGTGTTCTTGAAAAGATTGTGAGTGTATTGTAAGACTGTGGTGTTCTTGTAAGACTGTAGAGTGTTTGAAGACTGAAAAGTGTCTTGTAAGACTGTAGCGTTCTTTTAGACAGAAGTGTGTCCTTTAAGAATACAGTGTGTTTAAGACTGTATGTGTCTTTAAGACTGAGTTTTCTTGTAAGACTAAAAGTGTGTCTTGTAAGACGGGAATTTTCTTGTAAGACTATAGTTTTCTTTAAGCCCAAAAAATTGTTTTTAAGACTGTAGTGTTCTTGAAGACTGTGTGTTCTTGTAAGACTGTAGTGTGTTTTTAAGACTTATGTGTCTTGTAAGACTGAGTGGTCTTGAAGACTGTAGTGTGTTTTGTAAAACTGTAGTGTTTTCTTGAAAAACTGAAAGTGTGTCTTGAAAGGGTTTGGAAATTGCTTAGAAGACTGTGTTTTCCCTTGTAAGACTGAAAGTGTTTTTGTAAGACTTTTAGTGTGTCTTTAAGACTGTAGTGTTTTTTAAAGGGCGGGAGTGGTCTTGAAGACTGTAGTGTGTCTTGTAAGATTGTAGAAGTCTTGTAAGACTGTAGTGTGTCTTTAAGACTG
>NC_091357.1:3165319-3192819 GCF_038502225.1 Cherax quadricarinatus
CTCTCTCTTGTTGTGTGTGTGTGTGTGTGTGTGTGTGTGTGTGTGTGTGTGTGTGTGTGTGTGTGTGTGTGTGAGAGAGAGAGAGAGAAATCCTCATAATCGTGAAGTAGTTTTGATTTTGATATTAATATTACACGAGCCCTTAAAAATATTTTAAAAGTATCGGCTGTTTTCAACCGATGCCGTAAAAATAGCCGATACC
This sequence comes from Cherax quadricarinatus, assembly GCF_038502225.1. Taxonomy (NCBI): domain Eukaryota; kingdom Metazoa; phylum Arthropoda; class Malacostraca; order Decapoda; family Parastacidae; genus Cherax; species Cherax quadricarinatus. The sequence continues at coordinate 3,165,522 of NC_091357.1, forward strand.
CGCAGACACCGATACTAAGGCATATCCCAATTTATAACCCATAATACAAGTCAACATTTCGGCGCTACCCGACATTGTGGAGCCGAAGCTCTGTAAAGTTATCTGCTGGAAATCCATTTTAGTAAAGATCTGTAATAACACCGACCAGAGCAGCAGCTGCAAGTAAGTCAGCCAGGGTATAAAATGTGAAGCCGTGTAGTATTGAAAACTCAAAACGCGAGTTTTTAATATTTTCTTTCCATTTTCTATTTGCAGTTGTATTACTTCTAAAATTCCTTTCAGTCGTATATGAATTTTTTTTTAAGATAGCCCAGTTTGATAAAAATTCTGTTGATTCCTAGTTTAAAAATAAGTTGACATTAGTGAATTTGCCCACTCACAAATAAGAAAAAATGAGTAGAATCCTGGACATAAAATGCATCAGCCATTAAATTTTGAAGCCGTTTATAAAAGGTAGACTCGTATATTTTGATCGTGATGGCTGAACGAGAATCAAAATATCACACAATTTTACTCTAATCAAACTTGCCCCACAATTTTAATCTCCACCGTCTCCGAATTAGAAAGCATATTTATTGAAGGTTTGCAGCTCCACCACTGAGGATTTTGTAAGTTACCCCAGCCATTCCATGATGCTGGGAATGGATTCAACAACACTGGTCATGGGTCACCTCCACATGCCAGCTGTTGCTAGAATCTGGTCCTCGTTTCTGTACACATGGGTTCAAATTTTGAAGCCGATGGGATGATGGAGTTCTCGTGGTTTTTTTTTTTTTTTTTTTGCGAGGCTATAACCAGGAACCCATAGCCACCGAGTCACGCCATTACTCATAATTGTGATGACATTATGACTGATATATCGATTGATAACAATTTCCATAATACCGTTTTCTGTGTTAAATATATGCTGCTGTAGGAGTGTAATGTAGACCGGATACCGTCCACGAAATATCAGTAATGACCAGAAGTTGAAAATCCTAGTTTTTTATATGAGAAATATTTATATAACTTTACCATATAGTTAACAAATTATATATGGTGAGGTTACTTTCAATACCCTTAGTTATATTCGGTGAAGGATATAACTGAGAATAGTTCCTGAAGGGTATATCTGGGGATACTTGCTTTAGGAGCAGGGTGAATGGTATTACTTGGGATACTTCCTGCGGCTGCAAATTGAAGAATAAAACTGGGATATTTGCAGAAGGTGTAGGTTGAGGAACATGGAAACCTCGTTTATTAACAAAAATATTTCTCTTGCAGGTAAGTGGAAACTAGCACACCATCAGTAAGGTAAGTGGAAATTAGCACACCATCAGTAAGGTAAGTGGAAATTAGCACACCATCAGTAAGGTAAGTGAAAATTAGCACACCATCAGTAAGATAAGTGGAAATTAGTATACCATCAGTCTTTCACGTTTACTCATATTAAGAATTTAGGTCAAGACGTTGTATTGTCTCTTTAAATGAACATAGATATCGAGACACCATGTCCCCGCGCAGGCTAGTTACTAAGTAATATACTACAGCTTAACACCCCTGGTTAATATTGATGAACTATTTCCTTGTAATTCAAAGAGGACAGATTCCTCTTGTGATTAAAGATGAACGTAATCTTCCAGGCCTACTGAGAACGTCAAGCCCTTCTCAGTAACTACCAGAGCTCTTCCTTAGTGTTAGAAAACTGGTTCCCAAGCTTTTTTCTTGTTGTTCCAGACCCAAAACTTCAAATCTCATTCATTTTGCTACCCTAAAAGCACTCGTGTCAACCTACCAGTAAATCTTCGTTAAGCGAAATACTAAGCACTGGTTACGAGTCCAAATCTTCACGAATGTGAGAGCATGGGCGTCAAGTGGGGACGGGATGAACAAACTCCTCTGTTCCCCACTATTTTAAATGAAAGAACATCGTACGAAGTCCTCCCCACTTTCTAAGTAGCAAAAAACTATAATCGTAAGTAATGACTACGATTCTGAGTAAATTTAATGTGTCGACACCTTCGGTAAGTATGAAGACTCCGCAAATGATGGTGGGTCACTACCATACTGAAAAGGAATTTCTGGTAACATATGATTAAGAACAAATACCACTTGTGAAAAATTGCATTTATCTGAATGTATTATTATATACATAACAGTAAATGAACATAGATAATTATTATTTATCAGTTAGACAAGTAGGAATTTGGGACACCTAGGTCGCAAAAAATGTCCCCCTTTGATACCTACCACTGTCATATCCACAAGTTGCTCTGGACTTATTAATTAAATGAAATATACATCACCAGGAATGCTGGTAAATATATAAATTTGTGGACTGTTTATTAAAATTAAAAAAGGATTATAGTATATACACACATTTATATAACAGAAGGAGAATATATCTTAATCATAACACTCGCCAATTTGACTGGAGATTAAGTTGTCATGTACAGGACCCCCCCTTTTGCCTACATTTATGAAGAATTTACTGGCCAGAAATTAAACATAATTTAGACAACTTATTTGAGGTTCCTGGAGCTGTCCTGTCCTGTCGCCTGATTCTCAAATTATACAGGAATGCACATCCAACAATTTCCTATTTGAGAGGTGTCAGCCCGATTTTAACCTCTAGAGCACAAAAAATTCTTCCCATTATTCACAACGTGTTATTCAATTCAAACAAAATGGTGACTCACTCCCCCAGCCGCAGGTTTCCCATTTTCGATAAGATCTTTTAAAAATACAATATAGGGCATCTATTTACCTTTAAATTACCGTATTTCCGGAAAATACATACAGTATTTTCCACACTGCGGCCGGCCAGAGTTCATTGCTAAACGACTCAAATTGCTCATTTGACAATGGTGGAGGACCTGGGTACATACAGAATCTGGCATCCACATGGCGACATATTATGCAAGATTTAATCACCCTTTTTACACTTTGCCGTCCTTGTGGAATCCAGAAAGTTTCCCTAATACAATTTAAGGTATCTTGTGCCCCACCATGCATTACATTTTTATGGGCATTTGGAACAATTAAATTTGTTAGATGATGAGTTTTGGGCAGTAAAATAGGGTGTTTAGCATAATCATCCAATTCAGCATTTTGTAACCTACCTCTGCACCTAATTACATTGTTCTCTAAATACAGCCCCAATTTCTCTATTATAGAACCTTTCACAATTTTTCTTTCCATCATCAATTTAATCTCATTTCCATAGATTTCCTCCTGTACCCTCTTTATCCAATATTCAAGAGGATGTGAAAACTTAAATGAAATATTCATCTTGTTTAGAAATTTAAACACCAACTTAGTTACATTGATTAGTTTGGGTAAAGAAGAATGCCTATTTATATCAATGGCTAAGGAAGGACAAACTATTGGAGCGGTGGTCACAGTAATTTCAACAGGAGTAATATATGCCTTTTGTACAGGCCAATTAGCTTTATTTACTAACCAGCTCGGTCCTTTAAACCATGATACAGCATTTACAAATTTAGCATAAGATAAACCTCGAGACAAGAAATCAGCTGGATTCTCCTCACCAGGTATATGATTAAATGTTAACATATTCTGACCCAAACTATTATACTTCTCTTGCATCTGATTAATTTCAGCGATCCTGTTTTGTATGTACACAATTTTACTGTTTCCATTACAAATCCATTGTAAGGATACCTCATTATCAGACCAAATTACAGTGTCACTAATATTTATCTCTTGCAACTTATTTCTTATATAATTAGCTAATTTGACACCTACATAAATGGCTGTTAATTCCAACTGAGGCAAGGTACATGATTTAATTGGAGACACTTTAGCCTTAGACATAACCAAAGAAATAACACTATTACATTGAAGGTAAGCAACTGCTCCATATGCCAATTTTGAAGCATCACAAAAAATGTGGAGTACATTTTTCCCATTTCGATTGGCCACCTGGCGTGGGAACTCCAACATTGGAATCTTCTCACAATTGCCAATTAATTCATCCCACCTGTTAATAAATTCCTCAGGTAGAAGTTCATCCCAAGCACATTTAAGTTTCCATGCTTCCTGTATTAATAATTTCCCTCTTATAGTAAGGGGTAACACTAAACCTAGTGGATCAAAACATTTGGAAACTTCAGCAAGCAAAACTCTCTTAGTTAATTTGTTGGGCATACTGTAATTATTAGGTTTTAACATTAACAAATCTCTCTCAGTATCCCAAGTTAAGCCCAATACATTACTACATTTTGGCACTTCATCTCCAGGGTAATCTTTACTTATTTTGTCGTTTAATTTGGACGAATTACTATTCCATTCCCTCAGAGGCATATTTGCACTTTGCATTATTTTATTAGCCTCTCCATAAGTCATTAACAGTTCCTCTTCAGTTGACGTCACACCCAGGAAATTGTCCACATAAAATTGTTTGCTCATTACTTTACTCAATGGACTTTCCATACGTTTAAGGTGTGCATTTATCGTCGCTTGAAGTAGGAACGGACTGGATGTAGCACCAAATAATACGCTCCTAAAGCGAAAGGTTTTCAGAGGGCTAAGTGGGTCACTAGGATTCTCAGGCCATAAGAAGCGGGTACAATCCCAGTCAGCCTCTTGTAAACCCACTCTCAGGAAAGCTTTACTTATGTCAGCCGTAAAGGCATAATGCTTCACTCTGAAATTAAATAAAATATTTCCTAATTTTTCCGTCAACGACGGACCTGTCATCAGTCATTTAAACTAGGTACATTTTTGTTACTCCTGGCACTACAATTAAACACAATTCTCAGAGGAGTGGTCCTAGAATCCTTCTTCACTCCGTGTTGTGGCAAATAGTGACCATAAATTTTGGCTTGCTTAGGAGGTACCTCTTCTATAAATTTATTAATTAACTGCTCAGCAATTATATCATAGGCAGTTAACAATTCTAGTGTCTTACTCAGTTTGCGGAGCTGAGCCTTTAACTGCCCATATGCCATTCTGTAATTAGTGGGCAATTCTGGATGGTTCAGTCTCCACGGAAGTCGTACCCAGTATTGTCCAGATTCAAATTTTACATCTCTCAGGTATTGCTCCTGAGTAAAAGAATCGCCTGGACTTTCTTCATTTACATTTATTCCAATGCTGTCTAATTCCCACAATTTATGCACTGGCTCAACACCATCCTCTATGGAAGAATTATACTGGGGTACAACTTCATGAGTAAGACACACAGTTATGGTATTTGTAGTTTCCTCTAGTCATGAATTATTATTACAAGGAATCCTACCATACATTACATGGCCTCCTGCAGTCTTCAAAAGGGTGACACCACATTTCTTTACCATACCCTTTACAAAGGAGGCATAATAGTCACTACCTATCAAAATATTTATTGGGTCTACAGAATCATCACTGACACCAGAAGGTGCTAAATTTACATTATGTGAAAGTCTTTCTGTAGCTTTACTAAGGCCTACTGTAGATATTTTCTCTGGAAGTCTATCTACAATTACTGCATTAACACACTTTTTCTCATTGTCCAACCTGACAGTTGCATAAAGTGTCATACAATTGAGTCCTTTTATCCGAGAGAAAACCAGATAATTTTTTAAGTTGTGGGATCTCCCATCTGTACTTTCATACCATCAAGACATTTACGTTTTATGAAAGTACGCTGGGATCCCTGGTCCAATAATGCAGTTACATTTATTGATTTATGCCTTTTATCATCAATTTTTACCTGTAACACAGGTAAGGCTACTTCAGCAAAACATCACTATTAACATTAGCAGCAATTTTTACATTAGCTACTGTTGTGTCAGGATTGTCAACATTATCATTATTATCAACATTATCATATAGACCTTTACACATGACTATATGGTGGCTTCCTTTGTGACATTGATAACAGAAGTTTAATTTGGCATAACAATCCTTTACATTGTGATTACCCAAACACCTGATACATTTGTCAAGTTTCTCCAATCTTTCAACTTTATCATTCCATGAATTGTATGCATTGCAATTCTTAGAAAAATGAGTACCCTTGCAGAAGAGACAATCTCTCTTTTCTTTGACTGGTTTCTTATTAACTGGGCTACTCTTAGGAAGGTAGTTATTCTTCTTACCTTGTGGAGAATCATTTTTTCTGATTCCTGCTAATTGATATGCATCTGTGCAACTCTTTTTAGGAAATGAAATTTGATTATTACAATTGGGATAATTTTCCCTTTGTGAAACTTGACATACCTAAGAGTTATTATGTGTTGCATCTTTAAAATGAGTTAGTTGGCTGGTCTGCAACTGCACAATTAATTCTTGTAGACCTAGTCTTATTTCCTCCAGTCCAAAATAACCCTTGTGATATTTGTTTGAGAGCCATTCAAGTGTTTTATAGTTTAATTTATTCTGTACTATGGCACTCAATAACCAGTCTGATTCCTTCAGATTATATTTATTACTTAAAGTTTTGAGAGTGCTCTCCAGTTTAACTCTAAACTGCTGTAAACCTTTGTAAGTATGATCTGGAGATTTTAATCTAACAATGATATTCACTAGATCCAACCTACTTTGTTCAGTATTACCATAAGTGACCTTCAACAAGTCAACTGCTTCCTTGTAAGAGTCATCTACATTGAGAAAGGCTTGTATGAGTATGTGAGCATCTCCTCTTACCTGTCCTTTGAGGTAAAATAATTTAGTTACACAGGCTAGGTCACTCCTGTCATGCACAGCTGCTTTAAAAATTGACCAAAACTCCCCCCAGTTTTCTCCAGGATTAAATACAGGTAAACATAATTCTGGGAGGTTTGGCAAAGACATAATATTTGTTGGAGCAGACTGATTAACTGCCTGGTCCACACATTTTAATTTATTCAAGGCCTGACTTTTACAAGAAAGAATCTTTTCCTCTAATTCGTAATACTGATTATTCATGAGATCTACTTCAGTCTCATCTACACAGTTTACTAATAAATCTCCTTCATATTTGTTGTAATATAATTTGTATGAATCATATCTATTCTCCAAAGCATCTAAATACAATTTTAAATCATCAGTATTCACAGTTTCTTGGTTAATTAATTCCAAATATTTATTGTATGCTTTTGTTACATGACCCTTCCTAGCTTGCAGAGATGCTTTCTTTGCTCTATATTCCATATGTTTGTCTTCTATATTAATTTCCTCATTTTCAGCCATGATGCAATGTATTAAATTCAACTTAAGAACACTGATTATGTATTAAATTATGCACTTTATAAAGGTAAATAGTACAACTTACCTTTGAATAAATCCTAGCTACTTGAGCTTAGCAATTACATGTAAGAAAATAATATAAACTTCAAATGTACATTAATACAACAAACCTTTAGCCAGACTTGGCTTATCAAAATTATTATACAAATTAATATAAATCCTTGCCAGAATTTGGCATAGCAAATTAATATTATACACATTAATATAATTAGTTACACTTGGCTTATCAATTACACATACACTGATATAAATCTTGGCCAGAATTTTTTATTATCACAGTGGCCGATTCCCACCAAGGCAGGGTGGCCCGAAAAAGAAAAACTTTCACCATCATTCACTCCATCACTGTCTTGGCAGAAGGGTGCTTTACACTACAGTTTTTAAACTGCAACATTAACACCCCTCCTTCAGAGTGCAGGCACTGTACTTCCCATCTCCAGGACTCAAGTCCGGCCTGCCGGTTTCCCTGAATCCCTTCATAAATGTTACTTTGCTCACACTCCAACAGCACGTCAAGTATTAAAAACCATTTGTCTCCATTCACTCCTATCAAACACGCTCACGCATGCCTGCTGGAAGTCCAAGCCCCTCGCACACAAAACCTCCTTTACCCCCTCCCTCCAACCTTTCCTAGGCCGACCCCTACCCCGCCTTCCTTCCACTACAGACTGATACACTCTTGAAGTTATTCTGTTTCGCTCCATTCTCTCCACATGTCCGAACCACCTCAACAACCCTTCCTCAGCCCTCTGGACAACAGTTTTGGTAATCCCGCACCTCCTCCTAACTTCCAAACTACGAATTCTCTGCATTATTTCACACCACACATTGCTCTCAGACATGACATCTCCACTGCCTCCAGCCTTCTCCTCGCTGCAACATTCATCACCCATGCTTCACACCCATATAAGAGCGTTGGTAAAACTATACTTTCATACATTCCCCTCTTTGCCTCCAAGGACAAAGTTCTTTGTCTCCAGAGACTCCTAAGTGCACCACTCACCCTTTTCCCCTCATCAATTCTATGATTCATCTCATCTTTCATAGACCCATCCGCTGACACGTCCACTCCCAAATATCTGAATGCATTCACCTCCTCCATACTCTCTCCCTCCAATCTGATATCCAATCTTTCATCACCTAATCTTTTTGTTATCCTCATAACCTTACTCTTTCCTGTATTCACTTTCAATTTTCTTCTTTTGCACACCCTACCAAATTCATCCACCAATCTCTGCAACTTCTCTTCAGAATCTCCCAAGAGCACAGTGTCATCGTAAAAACTCTTCACTGCTTTCAGTAACCTACCTCCTACACCATACACCTGCAACATCTGCCACATTGCCCCCCTATCCACCCTGTCATACGCCTTTTCCAAATCCATAAATGCCACAAAGACCTCTTTAGCCTTATCTAAATACTGTTCACTTATATGTTTCACTGTAAACACCTGGTCCACACACCCCCTACCTTTCCTAAAGCCTCCTTGTTCATCTGCTATCCTATTCTCCGTCTTACTCTTAATTCTTTCAATAATAACTCTACCATACACTTTGCCAGGTATACTCAACAGACTTATCCCCCTATAATTTTTGCACTCTCTTTTATCCCCTTTGCCTTTATACAAAGGAACTATGCATGCTCTCTGCCAATCCCTAGGTACCTTACCCTCTTCCATACATTTATTAAATAATTGCACCAACCACTCCAAAACTATATCCCCACCTGCTTTTAACATTTCTATCTTTATCCCATCAATCCCAGCTGCCTTACCCCCTTTCATTTTACCTACTGCCTCACGAACTTCCCCCACACTCACAACTGGCTCTTCCTCACTCCTACAAGATGTTCCTCCTTGCCCTATACACGAAATCACAGCTTCCCTATCTTCATCAACACTTAACAATTCCTCAAAATATTCCCTCCATCTTCCCAATACCTCTAACTCTCCATTTAATAACTCTCCTCTCCTATTTTTAACTGACAAATCCATTTGTTCTCTAGGCTTTCTTAACTTGTTAATCTCACTCCAAAACTTTTTCTTATTTTCAACAAAATTTGTTGATAACATCTCACCCACTCTCTCATTTGCTCTCTTTTTACATTGCTTCACCACTCTCTTAACCTCTCTTTTTCTCCATATACTCTTCCCTCCTTACATCACTTCTACTTTGTAAAAACTTCTCATATGCTAACTTTTTCTCCCTTACTACTCTCTTCACATCATCATTCCACCAATCGCTCCTCTTCCCTCCCGCACCCACTTTCCTGTAACCACAAACTTCTGCTGAACACTCTAACACTACATTTTTAAACCTACCCCATACCTCTTCGACCCCATTGCCTATGCTCTCATTAGCCCATCTATCCTCCAATAGCTGTTTATATCTTACCCTAACTGCCTCCTCTTTTAGTTTATAAACCTTCACCTCTCTCTTCCCTGATGCTTCTATTCTCCTTGTATCCCATCTACCTTTTACTCTCAGTGTAGCTACAACTAGAAAGTGATCTGATATATCTGTGGCCCCTCTATAAACATGTACATCCTGAAGTCTACTCAACAGTCTTTTATCTACCAATACATAATCCAACAAACTACTGTCATTTCGCCCTACATCATATCTTGTATACTTATTTATCCTCTTTTTCTTAAAATATGTATTACCTATAACTAAACCCCTTTCCATACAAAGTTTAATCAAAGGGCTCCCATTATCATTTACACCTGGTACCCCAAACTTACCTACCACACCCTCTCTAAAAGTTTCTCCTACTTTAGCATTCAGGTCCCCTACCACAATTACTCTCTCACTTGGTTCAAAGGCTCCTATACATTCACTTAACATCTCCCAAAATCTCTCTCTCTCCTCTGCATTCCTTTCTTCTCCAGGTGCATACACGCTTATTATGACCCACTTCTCGCATCCAACCTTTACTTTAATCCACATAATTCTTGAATTTACACATTCATATTCTCTTTTCTCCTTCCATAACTGATCATTCAACATTACTGCTACCCCTTCCTTTGCTCTAACTCTCTCAGATACTCCAGATTTAATCCCATTTATTTCCCCCCACCGAAACTCCCCTACCCCCTTCAGCTTTGTTTCGCTTAGGGCCAGGACATCCAACTTCTTTTCATTCATAACATCAGCAATCATCTGTTTCTTGTCATCCGCACTACATCCATGCACATTTAAGCATCCCAGTTTTATAAAGTTTTTCTTCTTCTCTTTTTTAGTAAATGTCTACAGGAGAAGGGATTACTAGCCCATTGCTCCCGGCATTTTAGTCGCCTCATACGACACGCATGGCCTACGGAGGAAAGATTCTTTTCCATTTCCCCATGGACAAGAGAAGAAATAAAGAGGAACAAGAGCTATTTAGAAAAAGGAGAAAAACCTAGATGTATGTATATATATATGCATGTGCGTGTCTGTGAAGTGTGACCAAAGTGTAAGTAGGAGTAGCAAGATATCCCTTGTCTTATAAAATTAATATTATACAAATACATTAATATAAATCCTAGCCACTTTGGCTTTGCACAATTAATATACACATTAATATAATAAGCTACACTTGGCTTATCAATTACACATACACTTATACACATTAATGTAATCTTCAGCCACACTTGACTTGTCCAAATTAATATTGTAATTATAATCCACTACACATTAAGTAAATTTGTGAACTTAACATCCACCACCTTCTGTCATTTCACATATAATTATTAAGTAATTAACAAATTAATGACTTCACTAATTACCTCCGGTTCAAGAAGGACCAACTGGCAAATTAAATGTGGAAAATTGCATTTATCTGAATGTATTATTATATACATAACAGTAAATGAACATAGATAATTATTATTTATCAGTTAGACAAGTAGGAATTTGGGACACCTAGGTCGCAAAAAAATGTCCCCCTTCGATACCTACCACTGTCATATCCACAAGTTGCTCTGGACCTATTAATTAAATGAAATATACATCACCAGGAATGCTGGTAAATATATAAATTTGTGGACTGTATATTAAAATTAAAAAAGGATTATAGTATATACACACATTTATATAACAGAGAATATCTTAATCATAACACTCGCCAATTTGACTGGAGATTAAGTTGTCATGTACAGGACCCCCCCTTTTGCCTACATTTATGAAGAATTCACTGGCCAGAAATTAAACATAATTTAGACAGCTTATTTGAGGTTCCTGGAGCTGTCCTGTCCTGTCGCCTGATTCTCAAATTATGCAGGAGTGCACATCCAACAATTTCGCCTCCTATTTGAGAGGTGTCAGCCCGATTTTAACCTCGAGAGCACAAAAAATTCTTCCCATTATTCACAACGTGTTATTCAATTCAAACAAAATGGCGACTCGCTCCCCCAGCCGCAGGTTTCCCATTTTCGATAACATACTTCTTTTAAAAATACAATATAGGGCATCTATTTACCTTTAAATTACCGTATTTCCGGAAAATATATACAGTATTTTCCACACCACTTTTAATATTGGTTCACGTTTCCATACGGTTTGATTACTGTTTCCAGCTTGACAAGCATAGAATTAAAGATTTTTTAACGCAAGTCAAATACATTTCTTGAGCCAGACTTTTTTTTTTTTTTGGTATTTCCAGAGTCAAGCATTGCACTGACGCCGTACCTTTGGAAAGGAGCTTTGCTTTTATTTAATTTCCAGCAATTTTCAATATAATTCAGATCACGGTTGCTCCCCGACCACAGGATAACACCGCATCTACTTTGTTCAGTTTCCTCACTGTTGGGTTACATGTGACCCAGCATTATTTACTGGGTCTCAACGTTGATAATTTTCCATGGTGCATAGAAATCGTTATTGCTATGGTAGGTCTTTTATAAGAGACATGTAACTAAGAAGAGACTGGACAAATATATGAGTGGGAGGGGCTGGGTTTGATTGGTGTCATGGGGTACGGGAGTTATTTCTTGGGTAGCTTTAGGTAGAGGTCGTTTTGATAAGGACCTGCCTCGTATGGGCCAGTAGGCCTTCTGCAGTGTTCCTACATTCTTATGTTCTTATAAAGGAATACCATTGAACCTTAAAATCACCAACTTTTGGAACCTCGGTTAAGAGTTGAAAAATATTTATCTCTATTCTTTCTAATAAGATAAGATAAGATTTCGTTCGGATTTTTAACCCCGGAGGGTTAGCCACCCAGGATAACCCAAGAAAGTCAGTGCGTCATCGAGGACAGTGGTGACGTGTACTTAGCTCTGTGAAGACCTGTTTGTGTGCTCTTGAGTGGTGACCTGTACTTTGAGTGCTGACCTGTACTTAACTCTGTGAAGAAGTGTCTTGTTTGCTCCCGTGGACTGAACCAAGATGCCCTCCATCGAGCAACTTTACCAGCAACTTAAGGAAGAATTGAAGGCAGCGAAGATGGAGATACGGCGATTGACTGAGGAAAACAAGAGGATTCGTAGTAGTCCTCCTGTTTCGAGTCCTCAGGTCAAGAAGGGATCGTGGTCAGTGGCTGGACAGCAGGGGACGACGAAGTTGACGATCAAGAGGACGAATGGAAAGCCAGAAACGATGAAGAAGAAAGAGACTGCTGTGGAAACTCCCGTGGAAACCTCCAACGCATTCTCGGTGCTACCCGACGAATGTGAGTCTACTACTGGGATCGTCACGACGAACGACAAGGATGGTAAGAATATTGTTGTTGTTGGGGATAGCCAGGTTAGATACATGGATAGGGCATTCTGCTTGAAGGACAGGAGTAGGAGACAAAGGGTATGCTTTCCTGGGGCTGGGATGGAGGACATTGTTAGCCGGCTTGACAACATCATGAACGGTAATGGGATCAATCCTATTATTTGCCTCAGTGCTGGAGGCAATGATGTAGGCAAGCGTAGAAGTGAGGATTTAGTTAGAAAGTTCAGGACAGCTATAGACATGATTAGGAAGAAGGGGGGGCGCCCTGTTATATGTGGCATTTTGCCAAGAAGAGGTGTTGGTAATGAATGGTTGTCCAGAGCAATTGGTATTAATTGCTGGCTGGATAAACACTGTAAGGATAATGCAGTACCATTCATTGACAACTGGGACAACTTCTATGGCCGAAATGACATGTATGCCAGGGATGGGGTTCACTTATCCAGGGCAGGTGTGGGTTTTCTTGCTAACTCAGTTGAGGGGGTTGTTAGGACTTTAAACTAGGATTAGTTAGAGGTATGGGTTTAGAAATGATTAATAATGAGTATGGATATATTGACTTATGCTCTGATATTAAGAATCTTAATAGTAACTGTCATGGAGTAACTCTGGGTAATGATAATTTCAGAAATTGTGTAAAAACAAAGATGAATAGGAAAAATGTGCAGAAGAAAAAACATATGATGGTATTTTATGCTAACAGTCGAAGTGCAAGAAATAAAATTAATGAACTTCGTTTGGTAGCATGTGCTGGGAACTTTGATATCATTGCATTAACTGAAACGTGGTATGATTTAAAGAGTCGGGATATGACTGCTGAGTGTAATATTCAGGGATTTAAGTTATTCAATGTGGATAGATGTAATGGGAAGGGGGGAGGAGTTGCATTATATGTTCGAGAAAATATTAATTGTTGCATAAAAAAAGGTATAAAAATAGATGGAGCAGTAACAGAGTCCGTTTGGGTAGAGTTCGTGGAGGGTCAAGAAAAACTAATTCTAGGTGTAATATACCGACCTCCAGGCTTGGATCACGATAGAGGGAGACTTCTTTGGGACGAAATTGTTAGGGCTTCTGGACACAGTAACGTAATCATAGTAGGGGACTTTAACTTTAGCCAAATTGACTGGAATTCTTTGACAGGTAATCTAGAGTCCAGTGACTTCATGGAAACAGTTCAGGACTGTTTTCTGAAACAGAGTGTAACTGAACCTACCAGGGGTAATAATTTGCTAGACCTAGTCTTGTCAAATAAGGAAACACTAGTGAATAATCTGGAGATCACTGCAGAGCTTGGCGCAAGTGATCACAAATCCATCACCTTTAGCATTAATTGGGAATGCAAGAATAATGATAATACAGTAAAAATCCCCGATTTTCGTTCTGCCGATTATAATGGACTTAGGGAACATCTGTCTAATCTTGATTGGGGTTATCTAGCTAATGATTTTATTGACGATAATCATACTTATGAATATGAAGGGATCTGCTTTTATGATTGTTTTCTTAATAATGTACACAGTGCCCAGAGTATATACATTCCCCAGAGAGAAATTAGGTCTAATAATAACGATCCCAAATGGGTTAACAGGAGGTTAAAGCATCTATTAGGGGAGAAAAGGGGAATTTATAGGCGCATCAGAAGAGGAGAGGTTAACCTTACTGACCAATATGTTCAGCTTAAAAGAGAAGTAAAAAAGGCGATTAGAAAGGCTAAACGTGACTATGAAATTAGAGTCGCTAATGAATCAAAGACTAATCCAAAGGGGTTCTTTCAAGTGTATAGGACGAAGGTGAAGGAAAAAGTAGGACCTCTGAAATCTGGGAATGGACAGCTGACGGATAATGAACTGGAAATGTGTTCCTTATTTAATGACTATTTTTTGTCAGTTTTTACACAGGAAGATGTAAATGAGATTCCAGTAATTAACAATTATTTAGTTCCTGATGAATTGAAGTTAACTAATATTACTGTCACGAGGGACATGGTTATTAAACAGATAGACAAACTGAAACAAAATAAGTCCCCGGGACCCGATGAGTTGTTTTCAAGGGTACTTAAGGAATGTGCAAGAAAGGTATAAAATACCGACAATATGAAAGTTAAGACACATGTGCAACATCTGGATATCTTTATTGTAGTAGACGTTTCGCCATCCAGTGGCTTTATCAATACAGATTCTAGGACATAATAGGAAGACAGTAGAACTATATACAAAAGATGAGGTAATCAGTCCCTCGGCCTTGGAGTTAGTGTTCACAGCATCGTGGTGGAGGAGAGTCTGGAGCAAAGGCAAGAAGACTGGCGCTTTTTATAGGCGTCAGTGAATGGGACGGGCAGCAGACGAGGGCAGTCACTGGTAGGCGGGATTCCCCAGTGGAAGTAGGTCCTTCCCAAAGAGATGGGTTAGTTGCAGCAGCCGTGAAGAAGGTCTTGTAGATGTCCTCTGAACCAAGATTCCATGATGTTGCAGTGTCTGACAAGTTGTGCAAGAAAGGTATAAAATACCGACAATATGAAAGTTAAGACACATGTGCAACATCTGGATATCTTTATTGTAGTAGACGTTTCGCCATCCAGTGGCTTTATCAATACAGATTCTAGGACATAATAGGAAGACAGTAGAACTATATACAAAAGATGAGGTAATCAGTCCCTCGGCCTTGGAGTTAGTGTTCACAGCATCGTGGTGGAGGAGAGTCTGGAGCAAAGGCAAGAAGACTGGCGCTTTTTATAGGCGTCAGTGAATGGGACGGGCAGCAGACGAGGGCAGTCACTGGTAGGCGGGATTCCCCAAGGCCGAGGGACTGATTACCTCATCTTTTGTATATAGTTCTACTGTCTTCCTATTATGTCCTAGAATCTGTATTGATAAAGCCACTGGATGGCGAAACGTCTACTACAATAAAGATATCCAGATGTTGCACATGTGTCTTAACTTTCATATTGTCGGTATTTTATACCTTTCTTGCACAACTTGTCAGACACTGCAACATCATGGAATCTTGGTTCAGAGGACATCTACAAGACCTTCTTCACGGCTGCTGCAACTAACCCATCTCTTTGGGAAGGACCTACTTCCACTGGGGAATCCCGCCTACCAGTGACTGCCCTCGTCTGCTGCCCGTCCCATTCACTGACGCCTATAAAAAGCGCCAGTCTTCTTGCCTTTGCTCCAGACTCTCCTCCACCACGATGCTGTGAACACTAACTCCAAGGCCGAGGGACTGATTACCTCATCTTTTGTATATAGTTCTACTGTCTTCCTATTATGTCCTAGAATCTGTATTGATAAAGCCACTGAATGGCAAAACGTCTACTACAATAAAGATATCCAGATGTTGCACATGTGTCTTAACTTTCACTTAAGGAATGCAAGATGGAGCTTAGTCAGCCATTAACGAGTGTATTCAATGCGTCCATCCTTACCAGTGTTGTGCCAGAGATGTGGAAGATGGCTAATGTGGTTCCTATATTCAAATCAGGGGATAAGTCCACTCCTTCAAATTACCGTCCAATAAGCCTGACATCTATAGTGGGCAAGTTATTAGAATCAATTATAGCTGACATTATCAGAAGTCACCTTGAAGAGCATAACTTGATAAATGAATCTCAGCATGGATTCACGAGAGGTCGTTCCTGCCTGACAAACTTACTGACGTTCTTCAATAGAACATTTGAGGCAGTTGACAGTGATAAGGAATATGATATTGTTTATTTGGATTTTAGTAAAGCCTTCGACAGAGTACCTCACAAGAGACTCTTAAGAAAAGTGGCAGCTCATGGTATAGGAGGTAAAGTTCTAGCATGGATTGAGGCATGGCTTACCAATAGAAAGCAGAGTGTTACCATTAATGGAGTGAAATCTGAATGGGGATTAGTCACTAGTGGCGTTCCACAAGGATCAGTTTTAGGCCCTCTCTTGTTCATAATTTACATTAATGACCTTGATGAAGGGATTACTAGTTACATGAGTAAGTTTGCTGATGATACAAAGATAGGCCGTATAATTCACTCTGAGGAGGATATCAATGAACTCCAGGACGATTTGAACAAATTAATGTCTTGGTCTGAGAAATGGCAGATGAAGTTTAATGTGGATAAGTGTAAGTTACTTGCCCTTGGTAATGAAAATAACCCTCGAAGCTATAATCTAGGTGAAGTAGAGCTTGGTCATACAGAATGTGAAAAAGACTTGGGAGTCAATTCTAAGCAGAAATCTAAAGCCAAGACAGCAGTGCCTCAGTGTGCGCAACAAGGCCAACAGATTACTTGGATTTATCTCAAGAAGTGTAAGTAACAGAAGTCCAAAAGTTATTTTACAGCTCTATACATCACTAGTGAGGCCTCATTTAGATTATGCTGCTCAGTTTTGGTCCCCTTACTACAGGATGGACATAGACTCATTAGAGAACATACAGAGAAGAATGACTAAAATGATTTACTGTGTAAGGAACCTCCCGTATGAAGATAGACTTAAAGCCTTAAATCTCCACTCTCTGGAGAGGCGTAGAATGAGGGGAGATATCATTGAAGTGTATAAGTGGATGACGGGCATAAACAAGGGAGACATTAATAAAGTACTGAGGGTGTCGAACCAGGTAAGAACCAGGAATAATGGATTTAAGTTGGATAAATTTAGATTTAGAAAGGACATAGGTAAGTACTGGTTTTCTAACAGAGTTGTAGATGCGTGGAACAGTCTTCCCAGTGGGGTGATAGAGGCTAGGACCTTGGGTAGCTTTAAGAGACTGGACAAATATATGAGCGGGAGGGGCTGGGTTTGATTGGTGTTGGGGGGTGCGGGAGTTGTTTCTTGAGTAGCTTTAGGTAGATGTCGTTTTGATAAGGACCTGCCTCGTATGGGCCAGTAGGCCTTCTGCAGTGTTCCTACATTCTTATGTTCTTATGTTCTTATCTTGTCCCCCAGGATGCGACCCACACCAGTCGACTAACACCCAGGTACCTATTTGCTGCTAGGTGAACAGGACAACAGGTGTAAGGAAACGTGTCGAAATGTTTCCACCCGCCGGGAATCGAACCCGGGCCCTCCGTGTGTGAAGCGGGAGCTTTAGCCACCAGGCCACCGGTGGCTAAATGAGAAATATGCTACTGCACAACGCAACTGTGAACCCACAGGACCGAAAAGTTCTTGATGTGTCAGGTTTTCTAGAAGTAGGACTGTCTTGACAGGAAGCACCATAGTTCTGCTACACTGGAGGAAACTTGAGTAATTTGTGTGACTGATTTCATATTTACACAAACATCTCGTTGCGTTTGCTAGGTCCTGAACTTGTAAACAGTTTGTTACCACTGTAACCATCAAAACAGTGGAGCTCAGTCCCTGGACTCACTGAGTGCCACTGTAATCTTTTCATTACCACTCAGAGGATGGGTATATGTGGGGGGGGGAGGTTAATAAAGTAATTGAACTATGTGAAAAATAATCTGCGAAGGAGGAAAGGCTGCTTCTTCTTCCACCAATCTCACCTCCCACTTGTGAAAAAAATATTTCAGCGCATTTAAGAGGTTGAAAACATAACTATTTGATACACTGGAAGATTCGTGGTGTTAGTTGTCTCAACTTGACAGTTTGGGATCAAAAAAAAATAAACATAAATGCTGTATAATGCGATGCTTTGACTACGTTTCCTCCACACTGTGTGGGTGAAACGTAGTCAACAATGAATCGCAGTATATTGCTGCATGTCTATTTTTCCATCGTGTCGGTATTTTATACCATTAATCTTCATTTCCAGTTATATTAAACTAATCGAGATACTGGTTTCCCTGTGATAATGGACAAGAAAAAGCATGAACATGCTCATTCCAAATTTGAAATAAAAATTGAGCAAGCATACTAGGATTTTTAATTATTGGGACACCCATAATTTGAAGGTCTTAATTTATAAATCATGTTCCATCGTTTTTTTACAGCACAGATAATATAACGAGTCATTAAAAACGTATTTTCTATTATACATTAACTGCTGCAGATTGTGTGAAGGTCATTTAACAAAATATTCTTATTGGAAATATTTAATATTTAATATTTTAGTATTAGGCTTTACGCTTATGACTAACAGTGGTGTGTATGATGAAACCAACAGTAGTCCACCATGTTGGTACTAACAGTGGTGTGTATGATGAAACCAACAGTAGTCCACCATGTTGGTACTAACAGTGGTGTGTATGATGAAACCAACAGTAGTCCACCATGTTGGTACTAACAGTGGTGTGTATGATGAAACCAACAGTCCACCATGTTGGTACTAACAGTGGTGTGTATGATGAAACCAACAGTCCACCATGTTGGTACTAACAGTGATGTGTGTGATGAAACCAACAGTAGTGCACCATCATGTTGGTACTAACAGTGGTGTGTGTGATGAAACCAACAGTAGTCCACCATGTTGGTACTAACAGTGGTGTGTATGATGAAACCAACAGTAGTCCACCATCATGTTGGTACTAACAGTGATGTGTGTGATGAAACCAACAGTAGTCCACCATGTTGGTACTAACAGTGGTGTGTATGATGAAACCAACAGTAGTGCACCATCATGTTGGCACTAACAGTGGTGTGTGTGATGAAACCAACAGTAGTCCACCATCATGTTGGTACTAACAGTGATGTGTGTATGATGAAACCAACAGTAGTCCACCATCATGTTGGTAGTAACAGTGATGTGTGTGATGAAACCAACAGTAGTCCACCATCATGTTGGTACTAACAGGGGTGCGTATGATGAAACCAACAGTAGTGCACCATCATGTTGGTACTAACAGTGATGTGTGTGATGAAACCAACAGTAGTCCACCATCATGTTGGTACTAACAGTGATGTGTGTGATGAAGCCAACAGTAGTCCACCATCATATTGGTACTAACAGTGATGTGTGTGATGAAACCAACAGTAGTCCATGTTGGTACTAACAGTGATTGTGATGAAACCAACAGTAGTCCACCATCATGTTGGTACTAACAGTGTTTCGTCTGATGAAACTAACATTATGTTGGTACTAAGTGCTTCCTCTCTCTGAAGAAACCAACAGTAGTCCACCATCATGCTGGGACTGAAACGCCCATGATAATGTACCTCCATTGTACTAATATCCTGATGAAACCTTACACTACGCTCATAACTAACCACACCAAGACTGGATGGAAAGAAGTTCAGGTGTGAATGAAGAAACTGCTTTTTCACGGACATAGGTCAGCCCAGTGTACTATGTATAACTGTCCGTTGTGTGCCTTCCTAGGAAGTTCTGGACAACCTGCTGGAAAGCTTCACATGCAGCCTACTTCAGTGGGGTCAGTGTTGATAGGAAGACTGTCGGATAACAGTCCAAGTGTTTGTTCCCCAACAAACACTCCGGCCATGTGTTTTGCTTCGGTTAAAATTCCTTGATGTTTTTCCATAAGGTTGAAAAGCACTGAATTTTCACCATCCATAATCATTACATTAGGCCCAACTTTACATGCAGTGGAGGAAGAAATGCCTTCAAAGGATATACCAGTGGCATGTGTATATGTTGAAATATTCCTGGAATATGGTATTTTCTTGCCTGCCATTCTTTGATCTTGTAATGTTAGCATTGTCACGACTATTGCACAAAAGAAAACACACATGTTTTGTGTAACCAAGTTGAAGACAAAGTATTAACTCTTATAATTTTTAGGTTACCACACACATTCCACTTGTATTTTGTTAGTGTGAGTAGAATTTCCACGGACTTGTATGTTTCCTTTAATCTCACAGCATTAAACACCAGCACTGATGACATTTATTTGACATCGTGAAGGAGCAATGTTATCAGATTCAGATAAATTACTGGAGAATGTTATTTCTATCATTCTTTTTGCTTTCTCTCTCTCTCTCTCTCTCTCTCTCTCTCTCTCTCTCTCTCTCTCTCTCTCTCTCTCTCTCTCTCTCTCTCTCTCTCTTTACGCAGGGTTTGACAAGGTTAGGTATAGGATCCCTGACTTTATTGACGAGCTATTTACAAGTTAAGGATTCCTAACATTATTGACAAGCCTAGCTTCTCCCTACGAGCCCCGTGAGGGCGGGGACTGTGGCTAGGCCTGGGGACATTTGGTCCCAAAGATGAGGGGGTACTTGTACCTCCTCCCATGGCAGACTTAGGTCTCGAGATACTCCCCAGATAGGGAGTCAAGGCCGGGTCACCACTACTTGGAAAAGACCCGGGCCGGGAGAATACCGGCGAATAAGAAAAAAAAAAAAGCTAAGAGCTGTTACCTACATCAGCTCATTTGAAAGCATTTTTGTTATGAGACATACAAGTAGGGAACAGGACGAAGTTGGAGCCATCTGTGGGCCAGCATTTGCATTTGATCAACCGACTTTATCTCGTTGATATCATTATGCTGTACGAATGTGCTCCATACTCGAGTCATCCTGGGTATATATGATCTCAGATGAAGTGATGTTCTGGAGAAGGGTACAGCTAGAGTGAAGTTGCTGCTTTCTACCCGTCTTGTGGTATAGAACCTTGCTTCTCGCTGTCCTCGAAGTAGATCCAAGTGAGGAACTTTGACAATATTGGCCTTGTACATAACAGTAAGGCCACCCACATCCCTCCTGTGTTGAAGGCTCTGCTGAAATGACAGATCTATCCAGGATTGATCCAGGCGAGTGATGAGACGTCTTGCTCTGTTCTCTACTGTCAAGCAGTCGCACATGAGGGGGGGGGGACAGGCAAACCAAGAAAGTGGAGCATACTCAGGGTGTGAGCGTACTTGTGCCTCGTGCAAATTCTTGCAACCCCTACTGTCAAGCAGATGCGACATACGGCGAAGTGCTGTATGCTATATATATATATATATATATATATATATATATATATATATATATATATATATATATATATATATATATATATATATATATATAATATAATCTGCTTAAGATATAAATTGTGTCATGTAATTGTTTGGTATATAAGTTGGGAACACTACGTTCTTTTCAATTGGAATTTTGAGCAGTTTAGTTGGGAACATTTTCTGGGTCTTAGTGAGCTTATGTGCACAGAAATGGGAGAAAATACTGGTAATTTTCATCAGAACGACACCATCCCTTCCTTACATATTTTTTTCTGGTAAAATGCTTAAATGTTCTCCCCACGTGTATATTTTTTTGTAATTGTTGCATATATATTTACTGCTCTGAATACATTTCGAATAGTTGATTTTCTTCTGTTGTTGCCTCTGCAACATTTTTTTTTTATCGAATCTCCACTTTGATTCCCTATTTTCTTCTCGCCTTCGTAATTTTTAACATATATTTCAACTTTACAGTCGCTCGATGATGGGAATTTCCTTCATTTTTTCCCACTTTTCACATATTTACAACAACCTCGCCAACATGTGTTTTATCCTGGGTAGTGTCATTCAGTACATGATCTTAAACCATTCCAAAGCTCCTAATTTCCCTTGCAAATCCTGCAACATTTCCCTTGCTCACTCTCCCTGCAGCGCTAATTCCTACACAGAAAACTTAATTATCATTTCTGCGTATCTGACGGTGTGCTCCTCTTACGACATTACTAAATTCTATGTCACTTTTTTCCGAATTTGTTAATGATTGTCATTACGGACATCAGATAAAGCTTAGTGTAAATGCACATCTTGACAGCAGAAATGGCTTACTGTACATGTATATCTGTATAGCAAAAAAAGGCTTAGTGTTCATTATTTTTACAGCATAAAAGGCTTAGTGTAAATGTATATTTTTGTGTTATTTGTTTTTTTATGAAGGTTGAGTAGAGTGCCCGGACCCATTTTATATATTTTTATATTGCTGTTATAAATGTTGATTCATTATTTTTATTTCCACACTTTCCTAATAGACTTTGCTTAGCTTAATGTAAAAAAAAAATGTTGTGGCCCTGGTTCACTTTTTTTTTATTATTGGTTTGCGTCAGGGACACAAACATAAGAACATGTATATGGAATTGTTCCATCATACTTCGTATGAACATCAAAATGGTATACAATACCGACAGGTTGTTAGGTAAGACACATATGCAACAGTTAGACAACTTTATTCCGAAACGTTTCGCCTACACAGTAGGCTTCTTCAGTCGAATACAGAAAGTAGGCAGGAACAGTAGAGATGTGAAGACGATGTAATCAGTCCATCACCCATAGTCAGGAACTATCTCAGATAGTTCCTGACTATGGAACTGAACTTCTCCAGGCCGAGGGACTGACAACCTCAAATTCTACGACTTCCCCCTGCCTACTTTCTGTATTCGACTGAAGTCAAGCGACTACGGTTATAATTATGTGTATGGCGGTAAACGTTTCGGAACAAAATACAAGTTGTCTAACTGTTGCGATATGTGTCTTACCTCATTCCTTTGCCTGGTGATCCTGGTTCCTGGCTTGTCTTGCTTCTTTCCCTATTTTGTTGCCATTCAACACACATTTGTAGGTCAGTTGGAATTCCATCCCTTTCTCCCTCTCCCTCCCCTCTCTTCCTCTCCCCCCCTCTCTTCCTCTCCCCCCCTCTCTCCCTCTTCCCCCCTCTCTCCCTCTTCCTCTGTTCTTCTCCCTCCCCCTCTCTCTTCCTCCCCCTCCCTCTCTCTCTCCCCCTCCCTCTCTTTCTCTCCCTCTCTACCTCCTCTACCACCTACACCATCTACCTCCTCTACCGTCTAAATCATCTGCCTCCTCTGCTACCTACACCATCTGCCTCCTCTACTACCTACACCATCTGCCTCCTCTACTACCTACACCATCTGCCTCCTCTACTACCTACACCATCTGCCTCCTCTACTACCTACACCATCTGCCTCCTCTACTACCTACACCATCTGCCTCCTCTACGACCTACACCATCTTCCTCCTCTACAACCTACACCATCTGCCTCCTCTACTACCGACACCATCTGCCTCCTCTACTCCCTACACCCTCTGCCTCCTCTACGACCTACACCATCTGCCTCCCCTACCCACTACACCATCTGCCTCCACTACCACCTACACCATCTGCCTCCTCTACCACCTACACCATCTGCCTCTACTGTGAAGGCTTACTCAGCCCTGTAACAACTTCAGACAGTATTACCAAGGCTGGCTCCTCCTCAGGAAAATTAATGAATAGAAAAAGAAATAATAATTCACAAAGATAAACACTTTATTATTTATTAATGCAAAGATAAAACATTAAAAAATGAAGGTGTATCCTACTTGAAAGAAAAATAAAAAATGAAGTGAAAAAATGACATTTGAATTCAACGCTAATATGTACAGTTATACTGGGGTGTCTGGTGGAGGTCGACACCGTCTTGTAGAAATTGTAGCCGTTGCTGATGTGTTTATCTGGATCTGGAGAGTTTATCTGGAGAGAGTTCCGGGGGTCAACGCCCCCGCGGCCCGATCTGTGACCAGGCCTCCTTAGGTCAGTGTCCCAGGATGCGACCCACACCAGTCGACTAACACCCAGGTACCCATTTTACTGATGGGGAACATAGACAACAGGTGGAAAGAAACACGTCCAATGTTTCTACTCTGGCTGGGAATCGAACCCAGGCCCTCACCGTGTGAAGCGAGAGCGGGTCACAGGTGTTGGTGACAACCCAACGACTAGTTCTTCACAGAGTCTATAGCCTTGAATAGTCAGTCCAGATGACAGGAAAGCAGGTTCTTTACCACTACAAAGATGAGGGGTTGTTGTCTGCTGTCGCCTACAGTTAATCAGGGAGGTAGTTCCAAAAAGTGATGTCTCCGGACTTTTGCAAAAGTCCTTCTCCTTCAACACTTCTCTTTGGTTGGCAGGTGACCCGATCTGTCATTCCAAGCTGGAGAGAGAGACAGGTTACCCACTGCTTAAGAAATCACTCTCCATGATAAGTACAATACCTAAAAGACGTGGTGATTATCAAAACATCTAACATGGAGATCAAGGCTGAAAGGACTAAGTTTATTATTGGTCAAAAGTGGAGCTTTTAACCAATAAGTCCACTAGAATAGGAGCAGGCTTTTACTTACAGTTGTGTTGGGAGCTGTGAGTCGAGTGATTATTGTTTGGCCGGAGCCCCACACGTCACCTTAGTCACCTTTTGGGGTGGGGAGAAAGGGGGGGGGATAGCGGGAGCTAGACTTACCCTACCTTAACAAGCAGCCGGCAATCAAACTATCGTTACCATATACTCGCTCGCTACTCCTATCTGTTGAACTTTTCCCTCACATCTACCACCTACACCATCTGCCTCCTCTACTACCTACACCATCTGCCTCCTCTACTACCTACACCATCTGCCTCCTCTACTACCTACACCATCTGCCTCCTCTACTACCTACACCATCTGCCTCCTCTACTACCTACACCATCTGCCTCCTCTACTACCTACACCATCTGCCTCCTCTACTACCTACACCATCTGCCTCCTCTACTACCTACACCATCTGCCTCCTCTACTACCTACACCATCTGCCTCCTCTACTACCTACACCATCTGCCTCCTCCATCACCTAAACCATTACCTTCACTTAACAACTCTCACTCGTTTATATCCACATGTGGATATATCCACACGTCTTCAAGGTTTCACTTCCTCCTTCACTCCATCTCACGTCCAAACAACAGCGAGTCAGAAATGCTATGGTGATGCCGACAAGATGAGGAAAAAGACGTGCGTTTTAGAAGCCACTCGGGGCGAAACGTTGCCTATAATAAATGTCCTGAAGTGTACGTAAGTGTCTTGTTAATCACAACAACACGGGTGTCTTCAGCAAGCATTGTAGCACAAATGTCGTCGTTGGTTGCTCGCATTAAGAGATCGGGAGCACTCAGTCGTCCTCCTCCAAGCTGTCACTGCAAACACAATTCAGCTCTTCGAAAACTGGTCTCTTGTTTACTTTTCAATTTCGCCTTCCACTAGTCAGTCCCTTCCTGACAGTGGCCTTCGGTATTTTGATCGAAGTTCAGAAATAAAACCGGATGTCCAGTTGGCTACGGTAGACCAGTTGTCCAGTTGGCCACAGTGGACCATTTATCCGATTGGCCACAGTCAACTAGTTGGCTGCAATCAACCAGTTGGCCACAGTGGACCATGTGTCCAGCGTTATTTCTTCTAGTCCTTCACCTGTCTGGTCAGTCACACAGTTGGTATTATTACAGTATTTATTATTACATTCATGAGGGAACGTTAAACACGTAGGGGTCACGCAGCGCCTGGGAGAAATTGAAGGCATTCAAACTTGAGTTGAGGAATTGAACCACAGGTTTAATTATTTGCATCAATTATTATTATTATAATCAAGGGGGAAGCACTAAACCCGTAGGATTATACAGCTTATTTGCATCAAGAGCCCTCCCCCACCAGTATGAAGGACCCTCGAGGGGTCAGTGTTTGGTATCAGAATTAGAGAGATTCGGTAGCAGTAACAGTACCTTTGCAGTAATATATAATATCTTCATTTCTACAAGTATATGTACAAGGTATACAGACCACAGCTGACATACTACTATATAGAAAGCCGCTTGTTATGCTGAGCATTTCGGGCAAATTAGGTTAGTTTTGTCCCAGGATGTGACCCACACCAGTCAACTAACACCCAGGTACTCATTTTACACTGATGGGTGAACAGGGACAGCAGGTATTTTATGGAAACACGTTCCATATAAGGCGCGCCTTTTTTTTTACAGTCTTGAAAAACCAGCCTGCGCCTTATATACTCAAGGTCAGGGTAAAGGGTATATTTTGGGTTACGCTTTAGCGTAAAGGTATACTTTGGGTTACGCTTTAGCGTAAAGGTATACTTTGGGTTACGCTTTAGCGTAAAGGTATACTTTGGGTTACGCTTTAGCGTAAAGGTATACTTTGGGTTACGCTTTAGCGTAAAGGTATACTTTGGGTTACGCTGTAGCCTAATTATTCTTACTCGTTGTGGTATTCTCCACTTTCTGATTATATCATACCGGAGGTGACCTCGGAAAGTACACTTAGTGACACGTGGCTCGGTTGGCAATGCACTCACGTCACATACTGAGTGTCCTTGGTTCGATCCCCGGCACGAGTGGAACCTTTGTAATTGTTTCCTTACACCTGTTGTCCCCGTTCACCTAGCAGTAAGTAGGTACCTGGATGTTAGCCGATTGGTGTGAGTGGCATCCAGGGAGACAAGACTGAAGGACCACAATGGTAATAAGAAAGTCCTCGATGGCACAACGACTTTCTTGGTTTAAAAATCCTCTGGGTTAAAAAATCCCAGCTAATCATTTAGGATGTGAGGAACCCAGGTATGAGGTTAAGATAATTCTATCGAATTATCTGTTACATAGTCCGTTATTTTACGGTTGATAACAGATATTGAAGTCTCCAAGTATTACTGTCTCGCAATTGTGCTCAGTTCT
>NC_091357.1:3197819-3245319 GCF_038502225.1 Cherax quadricarinatus
CTCTCTCTCGATTCTCTCTCTCTCTCGATTCTCTCTCTCTCTCGATTCTCTCTCTCTCTCGATTCTCTCTCTCTCTCGATTCTCTCTCTCTCTCGATTCTCTCTCTCTCTCGATTCTCTCTCTCTCTCTCGATTCTCTCTCTCTCTCTCTCGATTCTCTCTCTCTCTCTCTCGATTCTCTCTCTCTCTCTCTCTCTCGATTCTCTCTCTCTCTCTCTCGATTCTCTCTCTCTCTCTCGATTCTCTCTCTCTCTCTCGATTCTCTCTCTCTCGATTCTCTCTCTCTCTCTCGATTCTCTCTCTCTCTCTCGATTCTCTCTCTCTCTCTCGATTCTCTCTCTCTCTCTCGATTCTCTCTCTCTCTCTCGATTCTCTCTCTCTCTCTCGATTCTCTCTCTCTCTCTCGATTCTCTCTCTCTCTCTCGATTCTCTCTCTCTCTCTCGATTCTCTCTCTCTCTCTCTCGATTCTCTCTCTCTCTCTCGATTCTCTCTCTCTCTCTCTCGATTCTCTCTCTCTCTCGATTCTCTCTCTCTCTCGATTCTCTCTCTCTCTCGATTCTCTCTCTCTCTCGATTCTCTCTCTCTCTCGATTCTCTCTCTCTCTCGATTCTCTCTCTCTCTCGATTCTCTCTCTCTCTCGATTCTCTCTCTCTCTCGATTCTCTCTCTCTCTCTCTCTCTCTCTCTCTCTCTCTCTCTCGATTCTCTCTCTAACACCCTTATCCTTATTTTAAGCTTTAACTTCTTTCCTTGATCTCCTCTTCTACTTCCTCCTCCTCCTCCTCCTCCTCTTGGGCATGAGAGCATAAGCAAAGTAATGGAGCATGAATTAGTATAGTTACTAGCCACTGCACTTACAATAGGTCCTCCCACCACTCAGCGTCTCACCAGCACACATTAAACGCTCACTAATACTCCCACACGAGCCCCAACGCCACTTAATTTGCCAGAATATACAGTAATACGCCAGGATATACGGTAATACACACACACACACACACACACACGGGGGGGGCCAGGAGCTAAGACTCGACCCCTGCAACCACAAATAGGTGAGTACATTCCGATACCTAAGAAAGGAATCTTTCAAGACACTGTACATCTGTACGTCAGGCCCATACTGGAGTATGCAGCACCAGTTTGGAACCAGCACCGGGTCAAGCACGTTAAGAAATTAGAGAAATTGCAAAGGTTTTTGACAAGGTTAGTTCCAGAGCTAAGGGGAATATCCTATGAAGAAAGGTTGAGGGAAATCAGCCTGACGACACTGGAGGACAGGAGGGATAGGGTCGACATGATAACATACAAAATACTGCTTGGGATACACAGGGTGGACAGACAAGATGTTCCAGAGAGGGAACACACAAACAAGGGGTCACTCTTGGAAGTTGAAGACTCAGATGAGCCTCGGGGATGTTAGGAAGCATTTCTTCAGTCACAGAGTGGTCAGGAAGTGGAACAGTCTGGCGAGCGACGTAGTGGAGGCAGGAACCATACATAGCTTTAAGACGAGGTATGATAAAGCTCATGGAGCAGGGAGAGAGAGGACCTAGTAGCATTCAGTGAAGAGGCGGGGCCAGGAGCTGAGTCTCGACCCCTGCAACTACAATTAGGTGAATAATAAACGATAATAAGCCAGAATACACGGTAATAAGCCACAATATATACAATAAACTAAAATATTCGATAAAACAAAAGATACGGTAATAAGCCAGATTATATGGAAATTAGCCAGAATATGCGATAATAAGCCATGATATACAGTAATAAGCCAGAATCTATTGTAATAAGCCAGAATATACGTCTACCCTGGTTTAAGCATCATCCCTCGAGGCTTGCTGGATATTCGCCTGCGAATGTTAAACGTCGTCTGCCTCACACGGGGTCTAGCGTCATCTGCCACACACGGGGTCTAGCGTCATCTGCCACACACGGGGTCTAGCGTCATCTGCCACACACGGGGTCTAGCGTCATCTGCCTCACACGGGGTCTAGCGTCATCTGCCTCACACGGGGTCTAGCGTCATCTGCCTCACACGGGGTCTAGCGTCTACACGGGGTCCGGCGTCATCTGCCTCACACGGGATCTAGCGTCATCTGCCTCACACGGGGTCTAGCGTCATCTGCCTCACACGGGGTCTAGCGTCATCTGCCTCACTCGGGGTCTAGCGTCATCTGCCTCACACGGGGTCTAGCGTCATCTGCCTCACACGGGGTCCAGCGTCATCTGCCTCACACGGGGTCCAGCGTCATCTGCCACACACGGGGTCCAACGTCATCTGCCACACACGGGGTCTAGCGTCATCTGCCTCACACGGGGTCCAGCGTCATCTGCCTCACACGGGGTCCAGCGTCATCTGCCACACACGGGGTCCAACGTCATCTGCCTCACACGGGGTCTAGCGTCATCTGCCTCACACGGGGTCCAGCGTCATCTGCCTCACACGGGGTCCAGCGTCATCTGCCACACACGGGGGTCCAGCGTCATCTGCCACACACGGGGTCCAGCGTCATCTGCCACACACGGGGTCCAGCGTCATCTGCCACACACGGGTTCCACCGTCTGGCTGCGCTCTAAAATTTATGAAATTTTAAGTAGTAGCACTTCTGCAGGCCTACTGATCCATGGTAGGCAGGTCCAACTCTCACCCACCGACAGTCACTCGTGTAGATAAATGACACTTGTGCAACGTTTGGGTATTTGCATCTGGCTTCTTCAGTCTAACACAAAGAAGAACGGTGGAAGATGAGAACTTTGATGTAATCAGTCCCTCAGCCAGGAATCGATGTGTTCTGTCCACTGGCTGGCGAAACGTTTCCAAAGTACCGAAATGTTGTACAGGTGTTTTATTTATCAATTTGTCGGCTTTATAAATCCTTCAATGGTGATGGACTAGTTATATCGTCTTTACATCTCTACTGATGCTGCTGCCACTTCTGTATGCGACTGAAGAAGCCTACTGTGAAGGCGAAACGTTTCGGAATAACGATAAGCAATTGTTGCACATGTGTCTTATCAACTTGTCGATAATGTGTACCGTTTTTATATTCACAATCAATGCGTCGACAGGCAGTGTCTACACAAGCATCAGCAAAATCGGTATTAAATACCACTGATGTACAATAGCAAAATCGTTGACATATAAGAACAGTAACATAACCTGGCACTACTGTACCACACTCAGCCTTAACTTAACCTGGCACTACTGTACCACACTCAACATTAACATCACCAGGCACTGCTGTTCCAGGTTATGTTACTGATACACAATAACAAAATCGTGCCATATAAGAACGACCAGATATACGAAGGAGGGAAAGATTCGAAATAGTTAGTTGCTAGTAAGAACAGTGCAGCGTTAGAATTATTACAATCAAAACTAAGCTCCAAGCCCACAAGGGTCATACAGCACAGCGTTAGGACATGCCCTCAAATTGTCCAAAATTACGAGAAAATTACTGCATTCGTGGTGGGGGATGAGCGTTAAACCCATTATGTTGCGGTGTCCGACAGATTGTAATAATGTTGGTAGAACTACCGACAATATGTAAAGTAAAAGGACACAAGTGCAACTAATATGACATTTTATTGTGGCAACGTTTCGCTCTCCAGGAGCTTTGTCAAGCCCATTTGTTTACTTAAACTCCTAAGTCAGCCTCTGTTAATGAATGTCTAATTGAATAATGAAAAACTGCCTGAGAGGCTTAATAATTAGGCTTGAGCTAAGACAACAGTAACAGTAAGATCACCAGACACTACTGTACCATGTTATATTTGTGTTCTCGTGATCGATAAAAACTGCAATAACTGTTTAATTATCAAAGAGAATGCAGACGTAAATGTTTAGGCTAATGGGTCCATGGTAGAACAGCCCTTTCGAAACTCAAATTGGTGAGGAGAGAGAATTTTGGGTTTCTATGCTCCCTAATACAGGGGTCCCCAACCTGCAGCCGGTGGGTCACATGTGGCCTTTCTAGGAAATGGATGTGGCCCTCACAAGAAATTATGAATTCACATATGTAGATTCCACACTGCACAGTGTCAACAATTACAAAATATTTAAAGCCATTTCGCAGTTAGTTTAATATCTTTATTATGCACCCCATACCCATCCTGTGGGCGGTAGTCAAAAGATTACAAAGGTACATAATGGGTTCAGGGACTGGACCCCAAAGTTATGATAGCTGAACTAGTTACAAAGGTAATGAACTCCAGGTAGATCTGGTCACAATCATGGCAAGTTACAAAGGTAATGAATCAGCCTCACTCGCCAAAACTTTATCGCAACTTCTAACTACCTTTCACTTTTGATCAGTATGGAATTTTTTTACATAATATTCTCAATGTAGAACATGTAAATGTAATTGCATATTAAAATGTGATGCTATTTGGGCCGTTCGAGAAATTTTAAATGAAGGGGTGTGTGGAACAGCCAGAGAGTGATGCAGACAGGGGGATGCCATATTGAATTTAATGTGTGAACAGTGAACTTAATTGTGCAATGTGATCGGGCATTCTCAAAGGTCAGTGTTTTTTTTTTGGGGGGGGGGAGCCTGAATTTGTAATTAGGAACCCGTGTTAATGTCCCCCACTAAAGAATTGGGATGGCGGAAGAAAAGGGATGCGAACATCACTCACAGGAAAATGCACCATTAGTCCTTGCATTTAGATATCTAGCTGGCCAGTGTAGGGTCTAGGTGTTAGGCAGGTGTTGCAGTGTGATCCATCCATAGTAATTAAATGGTAAGTGTTAATACTAATTATTTTTTGTGTAACCAGCAAGCCTAATTATATACAATCCACGGTTTTAATTACCAGAGTAGCTGGTTTTAATATAATTTAATGCCAGGTCTAGTTTTTTGTGAAAGTGATAGGGAGTGGGCTTCGAGGGAGTGACAGTTTGGTAGTCTGCTGTGACTTATGTCCCCCAAATTACTTGCAGGTAATAATTCAGGTAATACCATATAAATCTCATGCAGGTAATTTACTTGCATAATAAGGGCGTTGACCCCCGGAACACTCTCCAAGTATAGCAAGTGGCTTTCTCTGTAGTAGTATGTCATTGATGTCGCCTAGGCCTGTATACCTTGTACATATACGCACTTGAAGAAATTAAGATTATACGCATATTATATTATATGATGTACCAATATTGAACCCCCCCATTCAAAGAAGTCCAGGGATGTTATTGCAGTATACAAGTTCTTCATCTTTGTCATACATGGGGGTCGAGAACAAGGTAATATTAGAGAATAAGGATAGTAAGGGAAGGGAGTACGAAGAGTGACAGGAGCGGGGGTAATGTGAAGTCACTGGTGACACCACCACCTTTCAGTATCACTTTCCTACTCTCACTACCTTAGACTTTACCCACCCCCACTCTCACTCCTGATTAAAACAAATAATATGAAGTTATAAAAATGAAGATACAGTGGACCCTCGCATAGCGCTATTAATCCGTTCCTGAGAGCTCAATGTTATGCAAAATTATCGTTATGCGGATGAATTTTCCCCATAAGAAATAATGGAAATCAAATTAATCCATTCCTGACACCCAAAAGTATGAAAAATTTTTTTTACCACATGACATAATAATTTTAATACACACAAACTGAAGACATGCACAGTTGCATGACACTTACCTTTATTGAAGATCTGGTGATGATTGATGGGAGGGGAGAGTGTTGATGGTCTTAGTGTTTAGAAGGGGAATCCCCTTCCATTAAGACTTGAGGTTTTACCTGGAGTTTACCTGGAGAGAGTTCCGGGGGTCAACGCCCCCGCGGTCCGGTCTGTGACCAGGCCTCCTGGTGGATCAGAGCCTGATCAACCAGGCTGTTGCTGCTGGCTGCACGCAAACCAACGTACGAGCCACAGCCCGGCTGATCCGGAACTGACTTTAGGTGCTTGTCCAGTGCCAGCTTGAAGACTGCCAGGGGTCTGTTGGTAATCCCCCTTAGGTGTGCTGGGAGGCAGTTGAACAGTCTCGGGCCCCTGACACTTATTGTATGGTCTCTTAACGTGCTAGTGACACCCCTGCTTTTCATTGGGGGGATGGTGCATCGTCTGCCAAGTCTTTTGCTTTCGTAGTGAGTGATTTTCGTGTGCAAGTTCGGTACTAGTCCCTCTAGGATTTTTCAGGTGTATATAATCATGTATCTCTCCCTCCTGCGTTCCAGGGAATACAGGTTTAGGAACCTCAAGCGCTCCCAATAATTGAGGTGTTTTATCTCCGTTATGCGCGCCGTGAAAGTTCTCTGTACATTTTCTAGGTCGGCAATTTCACCTGCCTTGAAAGGTGCTGTTAGTGTGCAGCAATATTCCAGCCTAGATAGAACAAGTGACCTGAAGAGTGTCATCATGGGCTTGGCTCCCTAGTTTTGAAGGTTCTCATTATCCATCCTGTCATTTTTCTAGCAGATGCGATTGATACAATGTTATGGTCCTTGAAGGTGAGATCCTCCGACATTTTCACTCCCAGGTCTTTGACGTTGGTGTTTCGCTCTATTTTGTGGCCAGAATTTGTTTTGTACTCTGATGAAGATTTAATTTCCTCATGTTTACCATATCTGAGTAATTGAAATTTCTCATCGTTGAACTTCATATTGTTTTCTGCAGCCCACTGAAAGATTTGGTTGATGTCCACCTGGAGCTTTGCAGTGTCTGCAATGGAAGACACTGTCATGCAGATTCGGGTGTCATCTGCAAAGGAAGACACGGTGCTGTGGCTGACATCCTTGTCTATGTCGGATATGAGGATGAGGAACAAGATGGGAGCGAGTACTGTGCCTTGTGGAACAGAGCTTTTCACCATAGCTGCCTCGGACTTTACTCTGTTGACGACTACTCTGTGTTCTGTTAGTGAGGAAATTATAGATCCATCGACCGACTTTTCCTGTTATTCCTTTAGCACGCATTTTGTGCGCTATTACGCCATGGTCACACTTGTCGAAGGCTTTTGCAAAGTCTGTATATATTACATCTGCATTCTTTTTGTCTTCTAGTGCATTTAGGACCTTGTCGTAGTGATCCAATAGTTGAGACAGACAGGAGCGACCTGTTCTAAACCCATGTTGCCCTGGGTTGTGTAACTGATGGGTTTCTAGATGGGTGGTGATCTTGCTTCTTAGGACCCTTTCAAAGATTTTTATGATATGGGATGTTAGTGCTGTTGGTCTGTAGTTCTTTGCTGTTGCTTTACTGCCCCCTTTGTGGAGTGGGGCTATGTCTGTTGTTTTTAGTAACTGTGGGACGACCCCCGTGTCCATGCTCCCTCTCCATAGGATGGAAAAGGCTCGTGATAGGGGCTTCTTGCAGTTCTTGATGAACACAGAGTTCCATGAGTCTGGCCCTGGGGCAGAGTGCATGGGCATGTCATTTATCGCCTGTTCGAAGTCATTTGGCGTCAGGATAACATCGGATAGGCTTGTGTTAATCAAATTTTGTGGTTCTCTCATAAAAAATTCATTTTGATCTTCGACTCTGTCTGGTTAGCGGCTTGCTAAAAACTGAGTCATATTGGGACTTGAGTAGCTCACTCATTTCCTTGCTGTCATCTGTGTAGGACCCATCTTGTTTAAGTAGGGGCCCAATACTGGACGTTGTTCTCGATTTTGATTTGGCATAGGAGAAGAAATACTTTGGGTTTCTTTCGATTTCATTTATGGCTTTTAGTTCTTCCCGCGATTCCTGACTCCTAAAGGATTCTTTTAGCTTAAGTTCGATGCTTGCTATTTCTCTGACCAGTGTCTCCCTACGCATTTCAGATATATTGACCTCTTTTAGCCGCTCTGTTATTCTTTTCTACTCCTCCTTTCTCTTAGAGGAATAAGCCTTGTGCATACATCGAGTGCCACCGAGTTAATCTGTTCTAGGCATAAGTTGGGGTCTGTGTTGCTTAGTATATCTTCCCAGCTTATATCGGTTAGGACTTGGTTTACTTGGTCCCACTTTATGCTTTTGTTATTGAAGTTGAATTTGGTGAATGCTCCCTCGTGACTAATCTCATTATGTCGGTCTGGGGCTCCGCGCATACATGACTGAACCTCAATTATGTTGTGATCTGAGTATATTGTTTTTGATATGGTGACATTTCTT
Organism: Cherax quadricarinatus; assembly: GCF_038502225.1. Taxonomy (NCBI): domain Eukaryota; kingdom Metazoa; phylum Arthropoda; class Malacostraca; order Decapoda; family Parastacidae; genus Cherax; species Cherax quadricarinatus. The sequence continues at coordinate 3,205,916 of NC_091357.1, forward strand.
ATCAGATCATCATTGTTAGTGAAGATGAGGTCTAGTGTATTCTCCAGTCTAGTAGGCTCTATTATTTGCTGGTTTAAATTGAATTTTGTGCAGAGATTTAAAAGCTCGCGTGAGTGTGAGTTTTCATCAGAGCTGCCTCCTGGTGTTATTACTGCAACAATATTATTTGCTATATTCCTCCATTTTAGGTGCCTTAAGTTGAAATCCCCCAGGAGCAAGATGTTGGGTGCAGGAGCTGGAAGGTTTTCCAGACAGTGGTCAATTTTTAACAGCTGTTCCTGGAATTGCTGGGATGTTGCATCCGGAGGCTTGTAGACTACCACAATGACTAGGTTTTGGTTCTCGACCTTTACTGCTAAAACTTCCACTACATCATTTGAGGCATTTAGCAGTTCTGTGCAAACAAGTGACTCTGCAATGTACAGGCCAACCCCCCCTTTTGCCTGTTCACTCTGTCACATCTGTATAGGTTGTAACCTGGGATCCATATTTCGTTGTCCAAGTGATCCTTTATGTGGGTCTCGGTAAAAGCCGCGAACATTGCCTTTGCCTCTGCAAGCAGTCCACGGATGAAAGGTATTTTGTTGTTTCTTGCTGGCTTTAGACCCTGTATATTTGCAAAGAAGAATGTTATCGGACTGGTGGTATTGTTGGTACTGGGGGGGGATTTTTTTTCCGGCATTAGTATCTGTATCTGTTGGTTTGGAGTGGAGGCCATCGACTGTGGTTCCACTCCAGGAATGACTGGATTTGGTGTACGATTTCTGCCATTTCCTGCCAGTTTGTTTTCCTTCCTGGCACTAAAAAACCTCTCCCTCTTGAGTGGCTGTAGCTACCCAGGTTTTCCCATGGCCTGGATGTTTTGTATCTTTTTGTCCCCTTTAGATGGTATGCCTGGCAATTTAAGTTATAGCACAGTCTTTCCTGTACTGAAGAGGTACACAGTTCAGGGTGAAAAAGCTTACAGGAAGGGAGTTTGCATTTTCCTGTTGTCATATGGGCATGGCATTTTCTAGGGTGGTCATAGTTGCACGTCCCATCTGTTTTTCCAGATTTCCCATGCCAGCAGATACCGAGTGCATAGTATGTGCACAGGCTTGGTTTCCGTTTGCCTTGGGTTTCTGTGACTGTATTCCTTGTTGGTGCATGTTTCCCTGTCTTACTTCTATCCTCCCTAGCACCAACAATGGAGCTCCCACCAGTTGTTTTTGGTAATATATCCTCACTATTGCTAGTGGAGTCCTCTTGTTTGCTATTTCCTGCGGTATTTCTAGTTTTCAATATTGGTTTTATCTTATCTTTGACTACACTTGTTTCCCTACTATGGCTCCTGTCCCCTATGAGGTCATTTATATGTATTCCTTCCTGCGTATAATTCCCGACTACCTGGACAAAATCTCCAGCTTCCCCATTACTGTCTCCCAGGACAGCATCTCCAGCTTCACCATTACTGTCTCCCAGGACAGCACCTCCAGCTTCACCATTACTGTCTCCCAGGACAGCACCTCCAGCTTCACCATTACTGTCTCCCAGGACAGCACTATCAGCCCCCCCATTTACTGACTACCAGGACATCATCTCCAGCCTTACAGTTTCTGACTACATGGCCAGTATCAAGGGCAGTACCATTCAGCCCAGACTTTTTATGTTCCCATCTGTTATAGAAAGCTTCCAGGTTTTCTATGAAAGCAGCTTTGATGTTGACCTCTTTTAATACCCTTGTGATTTTAGTCCACAGATTTATCTCATTTGGGCATACCCAAAAACACTTCCCTGTTTTAATACTGCTTGTAGCTAGTTCTTGGATATCTGCACAAGGGGCGTGACACCAATTTCCACAAAAATGACAATTTATGCATGTGGAAGCCCGTTTGTTTGACTGACCACAGACTACACACAGCTTCATAATGATTTGAATGGTTGATTTACTGCAATTCTACTAGCAACCTCTTGAATATTCTATTAATAACCTGCTAGGTAGTGCACGACGAAACCGTTTGAAACCAGTCCAGGGTTCGGACCAGTCCAGGGTTCGGACCAGTCCAGGGTTCGGACCAGTCCAGGGTTCGGACCAGTCCAGGGTTCGGACCAGTCCAGGGTTCGGACCAGTCCAGGGTTCGGACCAGTCCAGGGTTCGGACCAGTCAAGGGTTCGGACCAGTCAAGGGTTCGGACCAGTCAAGGGTTCGGACCAGTCAAGGGTTCGGACCAGTCTATCTGATCTGATCAGTGGGTCACTTATTTAAACCATACTGGTCAGTGATTTGAGCTAACACATGAAGGATCTACTGGAAATTATCTACCCGAGTAATATGTGATTTGATTGATACAAAAGTATAACTTGCGTGTTGAAGAGCCGGTGACTGCTGGCACTCCTACAATGACGAACGGTCGACCTCCACCCTTGTTTATCAATCGCTGTATCTAGCTTTTCTATTTTTTTTTCGTCTCCACCACAATAAATGCTATATTATCACTATAGTTGACTGGTGCAAATTTTGGAGGAAGGACGCTTTTTCTGTAGTAATAATTGCTTCTCGTTGTGTATATTGCGACCGCTGGTAACTACAGGTTATATGAAATTCACAGTATACGTCTGGTATTTCAAGAAAAAAGAAACTAATGAAAGTCACTCCACTAAGTACCATCATAATACTGGTTAGTTGCTACTACAACACTGTATTCTGCTATTCACTGGTATCACTAGATTATATGCGAGTACACTAGCAGGCCAGGAAGATTATTAAAAACAGCTGACCTGTGGTAAGTTTCTGGCGACTTCTGGCACCTGCCTCTATAGGCTTATCACTTCATTTACAAATTCACCTGTTTTCAAATGACACTTTAGCCTTTATCATCAATATACTAGGGAGCCACTGTAGTACACACTATACACTATGTATACTCAATGTTTTCAGGGAGACTTTCTTTCCTCTGACACAAAGTTCAATTATTATTTTTTCACACGGGACACAGGCCTATGATTCCCCTCTGGTAGTAAACTCCGCTAGCTAGTGCACACTAATTCTCATTTTTTGACTCAGTATATAATGTTTTCCGCCCAAGATTGGTTCCCGGCACTAGAGGGATGTATCGTATAGGATTGATGACACAAATTAAAGTTCTAGCACGTAAGAGCCACCGTGAAAACACCAGAAAACCCGGAGCACAACGAGGCACGCTGACACTGTCACGCTACACAGGATTGGTGTCAAGTCAAGGTGTCAAGTCCTTTTCTGGGGTTACTTCCCTTCTTCTTCTAATGCCACTAGGACCAGCTTCAGAGTCACTGGACTTATGTTGCACAACATATCTGTCCATAGAGGTCTGTACCTCTCGTTCCTTTATGACTTTCCTAAAGTGGTTCACAACATTGTCAGTGTAATAGTCACCAGCACGGCTTGCAACAGCTGTATGAGGGTGATTTTCATCCATGAAGGTTTGCACTTTAAGCCACATTGCACAGATTTCCTTAATCTTCGAAGTAGGCAACTTCTTCAATTTCTCTCCCCTCCTCCGAAGCAGTTTCCTCAGGTGTGGCCTCATGCTGATGAAGATGATCTAGCAGCTCATCAGTGGTTAGTTCTTCATTGTCCTCCTCCACCAACTCTTCCACATCATCCCCACTAACCTCCAACCCCAAGGACTTTCCCAATGGCACAATGGATTCCTCAACTGGCATAGGATTCCCAGGGTTAGCCTCAAACCCTTCAAAATCCCTTTGGTCTACACATTCTGGCCACAGTTTCTTCCAAGTAGTGTTCAAGGTCCTCTTAGTCACTCCCTCCCAAGCCTTACCGATAAGGTTTACACAACTGAGGATATTAAAGTGCTCTCTCCAAACCTCTCTTAGAGTCGATTGAGTTTCTGAGGTCACTACAAAGCACCTTTCAAAAAGAGCTTTTGTGTACAGTTTTTTGAAGTTTGCAATAACCTGCTGGTGTGTGTGTGTGTTTGTGTGTGTGTGTGTGTGTGTGTGTGTGTGTGTGTGTGTGTGTGTGTGTGTGTGTGTGTGTGTGTGTGTGTGTGTGTGTGTGAGACTCAACAATCAATATTTGCACCAATAACTCACTACAGTTGTGACCGGGTGTGGAAGTGTGAATTGCTCATTACTCTAAAATTTGTTCATGATTGTAGCCATGTATAAACGTAAGTAACCATTCTTACAGTATTCATTACCTTGTACCTAGTTCAGCCATCACAACTTTGGGAGCCCAGTCCCTGGACCCATTATGTACCTCTGTAATCTGTAAATACCTTTGTAACTTGTCATGATTGTGAAAAGACCTACCTGGAGTTCATTACCTTTGTAAATTGTGAGTTCATTACCTTTGTAAATTGTGAATTCATTACCTCTGTAACTTGCTCAGCTATCAAAACTTTGAGGCCCAGTCCCTGGACCCATTATGTACCTCTGTAATCTTTTGACTATCGCCCACAGGATGGGTATGGGGTGCATAATAAACATATTAAACTAAAACTCCATGGGCTGTAGGAGAGGAGTGGTATTAGGAGGCAAAAAACTTGACCTTAATGAAGCTCATGTCCCCACAAAGTCGCTCTGCCAAGTCTGTAGGATGACCAGGGGCATTGTCTAACACCAGGGGGCACTTAAGGTCTAATTTCTTTTCAGTTAGGTAATTTTTCACGTTGCGGGCAAATGCGTGTTATAACCAGTCATAGAAAAAGTCCCTAGTGACCCATGCCTTACTGTTTGCCCTCCACAGCACACACAAATTAGCCTTGAGGATATTCTTTTGCCTGAACGCTCTGGGGTTTGAGTGATACACTAATAAAGGCTTCACTTTGCAATCACCACTAGCATTGACACACATGAGAAGAGTAAGCCTGTCTTTCATAGGCTTATGTCCTGGGAGTGCCTTTTCCTCCTGAGTAATGTAGGTCCTGCTTGGCATATTCTTCTAAAACAGGCCTGTTTCGTCACAATTAAACACTTGTTCAGGTTTCAGTCCTTCACTGTCTATGTACTCCTTGAATTCCTGCACATATGCACATATTTTTCAGCTGCTTTGTGGTCCGAACTGGCAGCCTCACCATGCCTTCTTAAATCTCTCAAACCAACCTTTGCTGGTCTTAAATTCACTCGCATCATCACTAGTTGCAGGCATTTTTTTAATTAAATCCTGATGCAACTTCCTAGCCTTTTCACTTATGATCGCTTGAGAGATGCTATCTCCTGCTGTCTGTTTTTTGTTTATCCGCACCAATAAGAGTCTCTCAACATCTTCTATCACTTGCGATCTCTGTTTCGAAAACACAGTTGAACCTTTGGCAAGAACAGCTTCCTTGATTGCTGTTTTCTTGGACACAATAGTAGTGATGGTTGATTGGAGTTTACTATACAACCTGGCCAGCTCGGAGACACGTACTCCACTTTCATACTTAGCAATGATCTCTTTCTTCATCTCTATAGTAATTCTCACCCTTATTCCTGTAGGGTTGGCACTAGAAGCTTTCTTGGGGCCCATGGTCACTTATTTTGCAGATAAAATTGCCAAAAACGCTGTAATAATACGAAATGTTCCGATTGTTTGCTTGGATGTTACCGCGGAGGCTGGCTGGTAAACAATGCCACCGGCGGAACATGCGAGGCTGGCTCAGGCCGCACATTAGACGCGTCTCGGACGAATAGCGTTGAGCGAGTTTTTTAGCGGTATGCGAGGCAAAATCTTAGCGATAAAATGTATCGGTATGCGGATTTAATGTTATGTGATGCCAACGGTATGCGGGGGTCCACTGTATAAGGATGGAAACAATGAATGTATTCCACTCGAATATATTTAATTCTTGTACAATAACATGCTTGGGAACAGAAGAAAATGGATTTGATACCAAGATAAATGTTGATGATGCAGATGTTACCGAGACAGCAAATAGTTATTGATGAAATCGAACATATTAACTTGCAGTATAGGATTAGTCGGACAGTTCTTTGGTTCACTGTCTCCAGCCACAGGTCTGGAGACCACATACTAGCGACAGCTCTGTGCAACAGAGCCTCCAGGTCTCTCACCTCAGCAAGATTAGTGCCCTATGCCAGTCCTCTCCCCCCAGGTTTCCCTACAGAGCTCTGCACACCGGCCAGAGCTCTTTGTTGTTTAATGTTTGCCAGTACACAGCCTGTCATGAGTCTTAAACATAAGATGACCCATCAGTGGTGCAGCATGCAAGTTGCAGGCAGGGTTGTAGCACGAGTCCATGGTCGCAGCTGTGCTGACGTCAACTTGCCCTCACTCTACAGTGTGTAACTCTACAGACCAGCATTTCTCAACTGGGGTTCCCTGGAACCCTAGGATTCCGCAAGAGTTCACTAAGGGTTCCAAGTGAAAGTGATAAACAGGGTAATCATATGTAAATGCATTTTTGAGTAATTTTTAATTAATTTTTTATTCTTAATTTTACTATACATGTACAGAATATTCTTGGAAAATTTCTTGTCCATTATACAGTGGAAAAATTCTAACTTCAAACGGTGAGGGTCTGGGTTCAGTTCTCAGCAAAGGGGTGGAAACATTGGATGTGTTTCCCTACACTGGTTGTCTATGTTCACCCATCAGTAAAATGGGTACCTGGGCATTAGTTGACTGGTGTGGGTCACATCCTGGGACAAAACTGACCTAATTGGTCCGAAATGCTCAGCATAACAAGCGGCTTTCTATATAGTAGTATGTCACTGATGTCGGCTACGGCTGTATACCTTGTATGTACATGTACTTGTAATAAAGAAAGATATTATAATAGTCTTCAACCTGTTACATCATTTAAAAGTATAATGATCATAGGGAATACATTTAGTGATGTCTGTATGGCACCACTGTAAAACTGCCTTAGTGGTCAGTGGACAGGACCTGTACCAGATGGATTTGTGTATCAAGTGACTCGAGCAGAGGATGCATGCGTGGTCTCAATCAGTCCTGTCTGTGCTTCCTGGTGTGCAGGTACAGTCCCTCTGTGGAAATTTTTTAATAATTTTCATAAATGTGGAGTATGTACAATGGAACCTCGGTTTTCATCATTAATTCGTTTCAGAAAGTGACGAAAACCGAATTCAACGAAAACTAAAGCAATATTTCCCATAAGAAATAATGTAAATCCAATTAATCTGTTCCAGACACACAAAAATGTTAACAAAAAACACATTTTATAGAGAATAACTATAGTTTTACATACAGAACACAATGACAAATAAATATAAAGTACTAATGAAATGGATAAATGAACATTTAACATCACTTTTACCTATATTGAAGACTCTTGTTGGCATATGGAAGACAGAAAGGAGGGGAGAGAGAGGAGAGGGTATCTCTACCACCATCACTACTACCCTCTACCACCATCGCTACCATTACCACCCTCTACCATCACAACCACTGTCACCTTCTACCATCATCACAACCACTGACACCCTCTACCACTATCACAACCACCCTCCCCCATAATCACAACCACTGACACCCTCTACCACCATCACAACCACCCTTCTACCACCATCACTACCATCCTCTACCACCATCACTACCACCCAATACCGACGAGAAACAAAGTCAGGCTGACTTAGAACGCATGGGCTGCTTTGTGTGGGTGTGGGAGGACATGTTCAGTACGGCAAACCACTGTCAACTTGACGAAAGCAGAGGTGATGAACGAAAACTGGGCCAAAATTGTGATTAAAAAAGTCGTCAAAAACTGAATTCAACAAAAACCAGGACAAAGAAAAACAGAGGTTCCACTGTATATGAATGTAAATAGATGGTATGTGTGTAAAATTGTAATGCTGAGTGGACCTCTAGAAATTTCAAATTGAGTGGGGGAACTAGCATCACAGAGGAATACACAGGGAGATGCCATATTCTGAGTAATCTGGGAACACTGGTCGTGACAATGGTGAAGTGTAATCAGGCATCAACAAGGCCAAATTTGGGTGTATCAGCCTCAAACTGTAATTAAAAAGTAATGGGACGTTCCCCACAGAAGAATTTAAATATTGTATGAAAACCAATATAATAGTGGCATGAATGAAAAAATGGAGGATGCCAGAGCTTCCTTTAGCACACCTTAGATAAATAGCACTTACCCATAAATTACAGTAGTTTTACTTTGGCCTTCGTAATTTCTAGCTGTTAGGGTAGTGTCAGGGTGTTTCACTAGTAATGTTGGTGGTGAGTGTTAATATTGCAATTATTTAATAAATGTATGGAAGAGGGTAAGATACCTAGGGATTGGCAGAGAGCATGCATAGTTCCTTTGTATAAAGGCAAAGGGGATAAAAGAGAGTGCAAAAATTATAGGGGGATAAGTCTGTTGAGTGTACCTGGTAAAGTGTATGGTAGAGTTATAATTGAAAGAATTAAGAGTAAGACGGAGAATAAGATAGCAGATGAACAAGGAGGCTTTAGGAAAGGTAGGGGGTGTGTGGACCAGGTGTTTACAGTGAAACATATAAGTGAACAGTATTTAGATAAGGCTAAAGAGGTCTTTGTGGCATTTATGGATTTGGAAAAGGCGTATGACAGGGTGGATAGGGGGGCAATGTGGCAGATGTTGCAAGTGTATGGTGTAGGAGGTAGGTTACTGAAAGCAGTGAAGAGTTTTTACGAGGATAGTGAGGCTCAAGTTAGAGTATGTAGGAAAGAGGGAAATTTTTTCCCAGTAAAAGTAGGCCGTAGACAAGGATGTGTGATGTCACCGTGGTTGTTTAATATATTTATAGATGGGGTTGTAAGAGAAGTAAATGCGAGGGTCTTGGCAAGAGGCGTGGAGTTAAAAGATAAAGAATCACACACAGGGTGGGAGTTGTCACAGCTGCTCTTTGCTGATGACACTGTGCTCTTGGGAGATTCTGAAGAGAAGCTGCAGAGATTGGTGGATGAATTTGGTAGGGTGTGCAAAAGAAGAAAATTAAAGGTGAATACAGGAAAGAGTAAGGTTATGAGGATAACAAAAAGATTTGGTGATGAAAGATTGAATATCAGATTGGAGGGAGAGAGTATGGAGGAGGTGAACGTATTCAGATATTTGGGAGTGGACGTGTCAGCGGATGGGTCTATGAAAGATGAGGTGAATCATAGAATTGATGAGGGAAAAAGAGTGAGTGGTGCACTTAGGAGTCTGTGGAGACAGAGAACTTTGTCCTTGGAGGCAAAGAGGGGAATGTATGAGAGTATAGTTTTACCAACGCTCTTATATGGGTGTGAAGCATGGGTGATGAATGTTGCAGCGAGGAGAAGGCTGGAGGCAGTGGAGATGTCATGTCTGAGGGCAATGTGTGGTGTGAATATAATGCAGAGAATTCGTAGTTTGGAAGTTAGGAGGAGGTGCGGGATTACCAAAACTGTTGTCCAGAGGGCTGAGGAAGGGTTGTTGAGGTGGTTCGGACATGTAGAGAGAATGGAGCGAAACAGAATAACTTCAAGAGTGTATCAGTCTGTAGTGGAAGGAAGGCGGGGTAGGGGTCGGCCTAGGAAGGGTTGGAGGGAGGGGGTAAAGGAGGTTTTGTGTGCGAGGGGCTTGGACTTCCAGCAGGCATGCGTGAGCGTGTTTGATAGGAGTGAATGGAGACAAATGGTTTTTAATACTTGACGTGCTGTTGGAGTGTGAGCAAAGTAACATTTATGAAGGGATTCAGGGAAACCGGCAGGCCGGACTTGAGTCCTGGAGATGGGAAGTACAGTGCCTGCACTCTGAAGGAGGGGTGTTAATGTTGCAGTTTAAAAACTGTAGTGTAAAGCACCCTTCTGGCAAGACAGTGATGGAGTGAATGATGGTGAAAGTTTTTCTTTTTCGGGCCACCCTGCCTTGGTGGGAATCGGCCAGTGTGATAAAAAAAAAAAAAAAAAAAAAAATAATAATTTGTATAACAATTTTTTTCACCATATGTAGGTATAATGCTAATAATGTATGTAGTGGACTCGATATCTTATTCATTCAAGTCACAAATAATATACAGCCTCTCTGTTAACGACGGAGTTTCATTCCTATGACCACGTCAGTAAACGAATTCGTCACTAAGCAAGGAGCTTACTATAGTGGTAGTGGGTTTGTCAACCATCTTTGATATTGTTTTCATATCACCTTTGCACCATTTATAACATTATTAGTACATTTTTTAAATGTTTATACGGTAGTGTACAGTACATTGTAATAAACCGAATAGAGGAAATCAGCTCTAATATACCTTATTTAGGTATGCAAACTGGTCAGAGATCCCAACGCAAGACCAAGTCGTCGTTAAAGAAGTACAGTATGTCGCTAAGTGAGGAGAGGCTGTATACAGTCCACTATCTTACAATTTACCAGTGTCACTGGTATTGATTTTTATACATCTTAAATGTTCATAGGCCCGATTTTTACTTGTGGTGGGAAAAGTGTGTGTAGGTCTCGGACAGGCATGGTGCAGCCTAGTGTGTCTGAGGTACACCTAAGACTGGTAAGTTCAATAATTGGTTCTCGGTTGTACCCCCCTACCCCTTAAATTATGTGAATGAAATATTTCAGGAATGTACCTGAAATATTTCTTTCCAATAATTTCCCACACCCTCATTCAGCCACATTATTTAGAAAATTTTACCCATCATTTAGGGATGTTATATGAATGGGATGTTATATGAAGTAGCTGGGATTGATGGGATAAAGGCAGAAATGTTAAAAGCAGGTGGGGATGTAGTTTTGGAATGGTTAGTGTTTTTATTTAATAAATGTATGGAAGAGGGTTGGGTACCTAGGGACTGGCAGAGAGCATGCATAGTTCCTTAGTATAAAGGCAAAAGGGACAAAAAAGAGTGTAAGAATTATAAGGGAATAAGCCTGTTGAGTATACCTGTTAGTGTGTGGTAGAGGAGTTACTGAAAGAATTCAGAATAAGATGGAGAGCAGGATCGCAGGGAAACAAGGAGGCTTTAGGAAGGATAGGAGGTTTGTAGACCAAGTGTTTACAGTGAAACAAATAGGTGAACAATATTTAGATAAAGGTAAAGAGGTTTCTGTGGCATTTATAGATTTGGAAAAGGCATATGATAGGGTGGATGAGGGAGGGGCCAATGTGGCAGATAATGCAAATGTATGGAATAGGAGGTAGGTTCCTGAAAGCAGTGAATAGTTATTATGAGGATAGTGAGGCTCTGGTTTGAGTTTGTAGGAGAGAGGGAGATTATTTTCCAGTAAAAGAAGGCCTTAGGGATGTGTGAAGTCACCATGGTTGTGTAATGTATTTATAGATGGGGTTGTAAGAGAAGTGAATGCTAGGGTTTTGGCAAGAGGCCTGGGATTCAAAGGTAAAGAATCTAACACAAAGTGGGAATTGTCACAGTTTCATTTTGCTGATGACACTGTGCCTTTGAGAGATACTGAAGAGAAGTTGCAGAGTTTGGTAGATGAGTTTGGTAGAGTATGTAAAAGAAGGAAATTAAAAGTGAACGTAGGAATGAGTATGGTGATGAGGATAAAAAATGTAGGTAATGAAAGACTGGATATAAGATTAGAGGAAGTATGAAGGAAGTGAATGTTTCCAGATATTTAGGAGTGGACTTTGTCAGTAGATGGGTCTGTGAAAGACGAGGTGAATCAGAATTGATGAGGGGGGAAAAAGGCGAGTGGTGCATTGAGGAGTCTGTGGAGACAAAATGTAATCCATGGAGGCAAAAAGGGGAATGTATGAGAGTATAGTCATACCAATGCTCTTAAATGGGTGTGAATCATGGGTGGTGAATGTTGCAACAAGGAGAAGGCTGGAAGCAGTGGAGATGTCATATCTGAGGGCAATGTGTGATGTGAACATAATGCAGAGAATCTGTAGTTTGTAAATTAGGTATGGGGTTCCTAAAACTATTATCCAGAGGGCTGAGGAGGGGTTGTTGAAGTGGTTTAAACATTTGTAAAGGACAGAGTGAAATGGAATGACTTGGAGAGCGTATAAATCTGTAGTGGAAGGAAGGCGGGGTAGGTGTCAGCCTAGGAAAGGTTCGAAGTATAGAGTAAAGTAGGCTTTGTGTGTGAGGGGCTTGGACTTCCAGCAAGCATGCGTGAGCACATTATATAGAAGCGAGTGGAAACAAATGGTTTTTAAGACTAGAGGTGCGAACAAGATAACATTTATGAAGGGATTCAGGGAAACTGAGAGGCTGGACTTCAGTCCTGGAGATGGGAAGTACAGTGCCTGCACTCTGAATGCGGGGTGTTGATAAGTTGCAGTTTTATAACTAGTGTAGGCACACCTCTGGCAAGACAGTGATGGAGTGAATGATGATGAAAGTGTTTCTTTTTTTCTGGGTCACTCTTCCTTGGTGGAAAATGGCTGATGTTGTATGTTTATGATTTTTATTTATTTTATATATATCTGTATAGTCCTTGTGGCTTAGCGCTTCTTTTTGATTATAATAATAATATTTATTTTATATATTTTTATTTTTAGGGAAATGTCTGACCATCCAATGTGACTATTTTCTTAGAGGAAACATCCAGACAATTTTGATGCTAGTGATGAAAAATCGCAGTCTCCTTACAAATTTCACTGCACTAGTGCAACACCGAGCACAAGTCCACATTTACAAGTCCATCTTTACAATGAGTCACTACTGCCCCAGCATCCAGGTCTGGGACCGAGATGCTGAGGCAGTAGTCAAACATATTCACCACAACCCAGCCGATCAGGAACTGTTTTGAGTAATCTGTAAAATACCCTCTTGAAGATAGCTAGGGGTATTTTGGTAACCATTCTGAATAAAGTGCGCTGAAGACTCATGGTCCCTTAACACCTACTGAACTTTATCTGTGTACTCATGGCTCCACTGCTTTTCATAGGAGGTATCCTGCCAAGGTAAATAAAGATTTGATCTGTTGAATGTTTATTTACCATGCCCATACCTAGCAACATATGGTTAGCAAAGGAAGTATCCTAGGTCCTTTTTATTTCTTTTCTACATCAATGATCTTTCTACCCATACCTTGCAAACAAAGGGGTATCATAAGAAAGCAAACTAGGTCCTCTTATTGTTTATCTAAATAATAAGAGGACCTAATATCTAATGCCTTCCATTAACTCAACCTGGTTCTCCACATTACAATTTCACTGTTAAATCTTTGGCCCACCTTGTAGACCCCTACCTACTTCGACTAGTGAATCCCACCCACATGTGACAGTCTTTAACTGGTGCATCTCGTTGCCTCTTCCACTAGCTCCAGTCTACTGCCTCTGCAACAGACTGATGAAGCTGATGTACAGGCAAAACATCTTTCAATAAAATAACCCAGGTTTACATGCACCATAGTTATTAAACCAATCATATTTGCAGATGGCACAACTTTTGTCATCTAAAATACAGATCTGGTTGTCCTCAACACAGATGATGACAAGCTTGTAAAAAGATATCTATTGTACTTCAGTGCTGGCAAACACTCACTCATTATTGATAAGAATTTCTACAGAGTATTTGGGAATAAAGCTAAAAATGTTCAATTGAATGTTAGGTAAATAACAAGCGAAAGACAAGATGAAGGAAAAATTTAAAAAATACATCAAACTAAAATTTAACACTCACATTGTGCAAATACCTAACAAATTTTACCTAAAACATTACTCATTATAATTATGAAAACAGTATACAGTACTGACCAGTAAGATGCATATGCAACAGTTTGGCATCTTTGTCTGACAATAAAGATATTGAACTGTTGCACATGGGTCTTACTCAGCACTGCATACTTCTTATGTGGAAGTATGCAGTGCTGAGTAGGTTGTCACCCGTTAGTTATAAGGATGTTGTTTTCTTATAAATGGTTTCATGTATTGTGATTACGTCAATTATGTGTGATATACATGTATACTGTATATTATTAAATAAAATATAAAAAAAAAAAACTTCTTATGTGGATCTACAAGTGTAAATCACCTAAAACCCATCATAACTCAACACAAATCTTCTGTTGGAATGATCGCTCAGATACCACACACCCCTACTATTCAAAAGTTTATATTTGTTCAGCATACATAACCTCCACATTACTACTGCATATACTATACACAGTACATACAGTACATGATACTCAAGGCAAATGATAACCTAATCCTAAAACTGTTCTTGGAGACCTGCAACAGAATACATACACAGCAAAAGAAACAAATATCTTTTTGATATCCCACATTTCAATTCAACCTGAGTAGGAACTCCATGCAAATAAATGGCCAAAAAAATAAGGAACTCTATCAGAAAATTCTTAGTTCCTTATCCATCAACTGCTTCAAAATAGTTAAAATACACCTGAAACATGTTAATTTACATAGATCACATACTGTACATGTAATAGACAACTGTTTCTCCAGATTACAGTCAGCAGTCATATTCATATGTGTATTGTTACCACTAAATTTCTAACCCTAATAACAAATATAATAAAAATTTGTCAGTAAAGGATGTATTACTGTACCTTCATATCAATACTGTTTAAGTGTACCGAGTTTTGTTGCTTTAAAAATTATTACATTTAATCGTCTAATCATCAGACAACTTAATTATACTAAACATTATTATTATAATTGGATATACTAAACCTAGAATTCATACAATCTAACTTAAAACTATACAATATTGAGTAGTTTTAAGTTTTTATACTGCAGAAAATGCCATGCATAACCAAGGGCTTTCAAAATGAATGAAATAAATATTGCCCAATTTTTGTCAATTGTCATACATACCATTTGAAGATAAAAATTGCTTGTACATGCACTACACTACATACAGACTTGCTTTTTCTCAAGTGAATTACTGTACGTGTTACATCAACTTACATATAAACTTGGAAAAAAAAAAATAAAATAAATTTGGACACGGCAATGAAAAACCGGTAAAGAAATTTGTATATTTAGGTATCAGTCAAGAGTCCCTCTTCGGCAGGTGAGCTTGTCGGAGGAAAGTTTTCGAGATCAAAACACTAACGCAATTTTTTTTCTCTCATTTATTATCTGTCTTGTTCAATTTTTCACTCTTCATCAGTGTTCATGACACTTTAATCTCATCACATACAACCATGTGCACTTTATAAACGCTAACATGAATTCTCTCCGGAGTTTCACAAGACTGCATTCTTTACTAAACATTTCACACTTCTTAAAGAATTACCATCTGGATGACAATGCACATGCTTACCACCTATGTGAATTCACTCATGTTCTATAAGTCTACTTTTAACTCTAAAGCATTTCAGACACTCTGAAGTCTCGTATGATGTGATTCCAGTGTTAATTCTCTCTTGTTTTACAAGACTGCCTATTTCACTAAAATGTTTATGGCACACTGAGCATTCATAAGGTTTCTCACATGTGTGGATTTTCATGTGTGTTTTAAGATTGCCTTTTTGTCTAAAAGATTTCAGACACTCTGAGCATTTGTATGGTTTCTCTCCCGAGTGGACACGCATGTGTGCCTCAAGACTGTGTTTGTAACTAAAACATTTATCACATTCAGAACAGTTAAATGGTTTACTTCCTGTATGAATACGCATGTGAGTTACAAGAGTGTACATTTGCTTAAAGCTTTTCTCACACTGCAAACACTTGAATGGTTTATCACCAGTGTGTACTCTCATGTGTCCTACAAGCTTCCCTTTAGTGGTAAAACACTGCACACATTCTGGACACTGATGGGGTTTATATCCTGTATGAGTACGTATGTGTTTTGCAAGAGACCCTTTATCACTAAAACATTTCAGACATTCAGAACATGGAAATGGTTTCTCTCCCGTATGAACCCGCATGTGTCTTATAAGATAGCTTTTGTGGGCAAAGGCTTTCAGGCAGCTTGTACATTGATAAGGTTTTTCACCGGTGTGAGCTCGCATGTGTTTTACAAGACTGCATTTGACACTAAAACGCATTAGACACTCTGTACAGTGGTAAGGTTTGTCTCCAGTGTGAACCCTCGTATGCATCACAAGTGTGTTTTTATGACTAAAAGATTTCCCACATTCCGGACACCCATATGGTTTCTCTCCTGTATGAATACGCATGTGTGTGGTAAGATTCCCTTTAGAGGAAAAACATTTATGACACTCTGTACACTGGTACGCTTTTCCCCTCGTATCAACACTTGTGTGCTCATCCAATGAAGACTTTCCTGACAAGTCTGAGCAACTAATCATCTCCGTTTGTCCATCAACTTCCATCATTTATTTCCAGGAACTTGCAACAAAGACGATGTCACTTACACAGAATAATGCTTAGTCAGCTGAAAGTCTTGTCAGATAGTGTTGTAAAATGCTTGGCCAGTTATAAGGCTTATCCAGACACTGCAATATAATTCTTGGCCAGTTGAAAGTCATGTCCAGACACTAAAGCATACTGCTAGACCATGGATGGCACCCAGCTCCATCATTTATCTGTGAATTAGAGAAATGGTAAGACAACACATTGCTTTATGATTATTATTATTTAT
Organism: Cherax quadricarinatus; assembly: GCF_038502225.1. Classification (NCBI taxonomy): domain Eukaryota; kingdom Metazoa; phylum Arthropoda; class Malacostraca; order Decapoda; family Parastacidae; genus Cherax; species Cherax quadricarinatus. The sequence continues at coordinate 3,222,357 of NC_091357.1, forward strand.
TATTATTGTAATAAGTCAAACCTCGGTTGTCGACTGCATTACTTGTTCCATTAATCAGTTTTCGAATGGGATGTTTGAGAAAAAAAAAAAGTCCTGGTTTTTATATTTTCTCTTGGTTCTCAATGAACAAGTTTGTGCAATTCTACACCAAAGCATTTTTTGAAATGTACTTTGAAGTCACTTTAGAAACAACTTTAACCCTCGGGGAGTTCTGGAAGGACCATTTCAATATTCCCACCTGCTTGAGGCTTATAAATAAAGCCTGGGGAATGTGTCTTCCAGGATCATGCAGTCAGCATGGAAGAAATTGTGGCCTGACATTGTGGTAGCCAGGGATTTTGAAGGCTTTGAAGATGAGCCTGAGCCAGTAGAGGATATTCTCCCCGGGAAAGACTTAGGCCTAGAGGTGACTGAAGATGTGGAGGAGTTGATGGAGGAGCAGAGAACTGAACTCACCAAGGTAGAACTTATAGACCTTCAGAAGGAGCAGCAACAGATTGCAGTGAAGGAGCTGTCAACAGAGGAAGAGGGAAAGGATGATGTGCCCATTGCACTTGTCGAGGAAATGTGTGCTAAGTGGTGTGAAGTGCAGGAGTTTGGTGAAAAATACCATCCAGATAAAGCATAGTGACCATCCATCTCTCTAACATGTACAACGACAGTGTTACGTCTCAATTTAGAAGTGTTAAAACGGAACCTGAAACAAACCTCACTGGACAGGTTTTTAGTGAGACAAAGAACGTGGGAGACAGAACAAGTTTAGTGGTAAAATAAGACAAAGAAACAACACCAGAAGGATAGTTGCCCGACATATTAACAGAAGGCAACTCCTCTTCCAAGCAGTAACTTTCCCCCCTCCACTCCTCCACCTCCTGCTTCCAGTATGCCATTAGCTCTCCTCTGACAGGTAATGGGGCAGTTTCCCCTGTATAATTTTATACATTGTTGTATGTAGTTGTTGGTACATTACTAATATATTGTCATTTGGGGTCTGGAAAGGATTAATTCTATTTATTCTTTATGGGTACAGTTGCTTTGGGTGTCATCGATTTTGGTTGTCGAATCAACATCTGGAACGAATTAAATTAAAAAACCAAGGTTTCGCTGTATTATACGGAAAAGCTAAATGTATGGTGCCCTTAAATACCAGTGAGGGGCTTTTGATTCAAGGAAGTGAAGTTGCCCTCCCCTTCCTTTCATCAAACCTGACTACCTCACCATCCCCAGGCACTAGATGACCCTTATATGTTTACAGTTCTCGCTGTAAGGTATTGTGGCTTTATTATGAATTGCTTCAGCCATCATACTGAGGGTTAGTTATGAATTGTTTCAACTGGTATTGTGGGCTGTGAAATGCTCTAGCCATGGTATTGTAGGTTAGTGATGAATTGTTCGAATTGTGGTATTGTAGGATAGTTGTGAATCATTCCAGCCATGGTATTGTGGGCTAATTATGAATTGTGCCTGCCACATTGTTATGGGTTAGTTGTGAATGGTTCCACCTACAGTATTGTAGAATAGTTAAGAATTATTTCATCCATGGTACTGTTCCAGCCACAGTACTTTACCATAGCATTTTTGTAAATTGTTCCAGACATGGCATTCTGGGTTGTGAATTGTTCCACTCATGGTATTGTTGGTTGTGTGAATTTTTCAAGCCATATTATTGTATATTTAGAATTGTTCCATGGTATTGTAGGGTAGTTGTGAATTGTTCCATGATTTTGAAGGGTACTTATGAATTGTACTATGGTATTATAGGTAGTTGTGAATTGTTCCATGGTATTGTAGGGCAGTTGCAAATTGTTCCATCCTGGGTACCTAGTCCCAAACCAGACCTGGTTGCTACCCTGACTGGCAAGGCTGTTGGTGTTAGCCACACAGTCCAACATATGCACCACAGTTCAGCTGATCAAGTACTGACTTGAACTTCTACAGTTTCCTCTTGAAGACAGCCAGAGATATACTGGTAATTCCCCTTATTTGTAAGTAAGCATTAGCCTAACCTAAAGAAATCAATCCAACTGGAAGCATTGACAATACAAGGAAAAAATGCCTCTTATATCCCTTCTGTTCAACTCAGCATAAGTAAAACTCTAACAAAGTCGAACATGCAAATAAAAGGCCTAAAAATCTGGAATCACCTACTAGATGAGTCTTAAAATTCCCTGCCTGCCAACTGTTTCAAAAATAGTTCAAAACTCCTCGACTTAATGTAAATTAACACAGGTTGAATATAAATGTCAAATATATCTAATGCAATGTGCATGTACCGATTCATTTACCTTTGTGCATTTATCGGCAGTACTATACTCTATGCTGAATTATTTTTATAACTAGAATTTATAATTCTGCATTACTGTCAATTCACAGTACATTGCCGTCTTATACAAAAATCTATTAGTTAACACTACACTGAATACATTTTTATAATTTTATTTTAAGACTTCATTATATTAAAAGGAAGCATTCCAATTCTTACTTCACCTATACAACTGCTTAAATTTCAATAGTTTTAAGATAGTTTTTCTAAATTAAAATGCCTTGTAAGAACATGAACTTTTCAAAACAGAGGAACAATTATAACATTTTGATTTTTTTTTTTTTTTTTTTTTTTTAATAAATTAAGTAGTCTGATAAGTCCTGGTTATAATTTAGCAAGTCACCAAACCTGTTGTCTGGATATCTCGCTGACTGCAACTTGAAAAATCAGAGACTTCACCAGACAAAAGGAATATTCAAGCAGCAATATACAAGCAACTATGGCCATAATGATTGTGGTAGTCGATAAATACACTGGGAACCTGACCTCTGTAACTGAAACACATGTGCAATGTTAGGATACTTTAAGAAGGATGCACTCTGCCCACCAGGGGCTTTATCAACCCAATTAAAAAAGCCCCTGACAGGTGAAACATATTATCGTTAAAGTATCCAAGTGTTTGACATATACAAACTTGTCATTATATACTGTACTGGAAGGCCCCACTTATACACCAGGTTAGGTTCCGGGCTACTGCTGTAAAGCAGAAATGCTGTGAAGTGAAACATCCTTTCTTTTTTCTTTCTTTCTTTCAAATACATATAAAAGCCTGATAAAATGTTTGCATATATTATGTGAGCAATACCTAGGCCTAGTATGTATGTATGTGTGTGTGTGTGTGTGTGTGCATATATATAACTTTTTTTTTGTTAACATGTTGGCCACTTCCCACTGAGGCAGTGACCCAAAAAGAAAAAAAAAAACTTTCATCATTCAACACATTCACCATCACTCGCACATAATCACTGTCTTTGCAGACGCGCTTAGATACGACAGCTTAGACATCCTCCCAAACGCCTCCTTTAAAGTGCAGGCATTGTCTTTCCCCATTTCCAGGACTCGAGTCCAGCGAACCGGTTTCCCTGAATCCATTCCCAAAATATTTACCCTACTCACGCTCCAACAGCTCATCAGGTCCCAAAAACTGTTAGTCTCATTTCACTATCTAACACGCTCATGCACGCTTGCTGGAAGTCCAAACTCCTCGCCCACAAAATTTCTTTTACCCTCTCTCTCCAACCTTTTTGGGGACGACCCCTACCCCGCCTTCCTTCCCCTACAGATTTATATGCTCTCGAAATCATTCTACTTTGTTCCATTCTCTCTGAATGACCAAATTACCTCAACAGCCCCTCTTCAGCCCTCTTGACTAATACTTTTAGTAACTCCACACCTCCTAATTTCCACACTACAGTTTCGCTGCCTAATATTTACACCACACATTGCCCTTAGATAGGACATCTCCACTCCCTACAGCCGCCTCCCCGCTGCAGCATTTACAACTCATGCTTCACACCTATATAAGAGTGTTGGTACCACTATACTCTTGTACATTCCCTTCTTTGCCTCCATGGATAACTTTTATTGTCTCACTTTTATTCCTTCAGCAATTCTATGGTTAGCCTCATCCTTCATAATCCCATCCGCTGACATGTCAACTCCCAAATATCGGAAAGCATTCACTTCTTCCATACTCCCTCCCTCCAATGTGATATCCAATTTTTCTTTATCTAAATCGTTTGATACCCTCATCATCGTACTCTTATCTGTGTTCACTTTCAACTTTCTACCTTTATATACACATTGTATATACAGTGGACCCTCGACCAACGATATTAATCCGTTCCTGAGAGCTCATCGTTAATCGAAATTATCGTTAGTCGAGTTAATTTTCCCCATAAGAAATAATGGAAATCAAATTAATCTGTGCAAGACACCCAAAAGTATTGAAAAAAAAAAAAATTTTACCACATGAAATATTAATTTTAATACACAAACTGAAGAAGACATACACAATTACATGACACTTGCCTTTATTGAAGATCTGGTGGTGATTGATGGGATGGGAGGAGGGGAGACTGTGGATGGTGTTAGTGTTTAGAAGGGGAATCCCCTTCCATTAGGACTTGGTGTCAAGTCCTTTTTCGGGGTTACTTCCCTTCTTTTAATGCCAATAGGACCAGCTTGAGAGTCACTGGACCTCTGTCGCACAGCATATCTGTCCATAGAGGCCTGTACCTCCCGTTCCTTTATGACATTCCTAAAGTGTTTCACAACATTGTCAGTGTCACAATTAAACACTTGTTCAGGCTTCAGTTCTTCACTGTCTATGTACTCCTTGAATTCCTGCACATATTTTTCAGCTGCTTTTTGGTCCAAACTGGCAGCCTCACCATGCCTTATCACACTATGTATGCCACTATGATTCTTAAATCTCTCAAACCAACCTTTGCTGGCCTTAAATTCACTCACATCACTAGTTGCAGGCATTTTTCTAATTAAATCCTCATGCAACTTATCCACACCAATAACAGTCTCTAAACTTCTTCTATCACTTGCGATCTCAGTTTCGAAAACATAGTTGCACCTTTGGCAAGAACAGATTCCTTGATTGCCATTTTCTTGGCCACAATAGTAGCGATGGTTGATTGGGGTTTTGTGTATAACCTGGCCAGCTCGGAGACACACACTCCACTTTCATACTTAGCAATGATCTCTTTCTTCATATCCATAGTAATTCTCACCCTTTATGCTGTAGGGTTGGCACTAGCTTTCTTGGGGCCCATGGTGGCTTATTTTGGAGGTGCAATCACTAAAAACGCTGTGATAATATGAAATGTTCTGATTGTATGTTTGGATGGGACTGCGGTGGCTGGCTGGCTTGTAAACACTGGCCACAAATGGACGCGTCTCAGACGGAATGAATCGTGTTGGTAGAGTTTTTTAGCGCTAGTCGAGGCAAAATTTTTGCGTTAAAATGTACCGCTAGTCGGATTTAACGTTAGACGATGCCATCATTGGTTGAGGGTCCACTGTATATATATACACACACACACACACACACACACACACACACACACACACACACACACACACACACACACACACACACACACACACACTCACACTCACACTCTCTCACTGCTCATAAAAAAAACGATGGGGATTTGAGGAAATGGAAGGCATGGACATGATTGGAGAAAGAGACTAGTAGGTACAATTCAGTCTGGAGAACATAAAGTAGTCATTGGAGTGATGTATAACCCACCACAGAACTGCAGGAGGCCAAGAGAGAAGTACGAGGAAAACAACAGGGTGATGGTGGACACACTGGCTGAGGTGGCAAGAAGAGCTCACTCAAGCAGAGCAAAGTTACTGGTAATGGGTGATTTCAACCACAGGGAGATCAACTGGGAAAATCTGGAGCCACATGGGGGTCCTGAAACGTGGAGAGCCAAGATGATGGATGTGGTACTTGAAAACCTCGTGCATCAACATGTCAGGGACACTACCAGAGAGAGATGGGAGGATGAGCCAGCAAGACTGGATCTTGTGTTCACCGTGAGCAGTTCAGACATTGAGGATATCACTTATGAGAGGCCCCTTGGAGCTAGCGATCACGTGGTTCTGAGCTTTGATTATATAGTAGAGTTACAAGTGCAGAAGGTAACAGGAATTGAATGGGAAAAGCCAAACTACAAAAGGGGGGGACTACACAGGTATGAGGAACTTCCTGCAGGAGGTTCAGTGGGACAGAGAACTGGTAGGAAAATCAGTAAACAAGATGATGGAATATGTAGCAATAAAGTGCAAGGAGGCAGAGGAAAGGTTTGTTTCCAAAGGAAACAGAAATAATATGAAGACCAAAGCGAGTCCTTGGTTTACACGAAGGTGTAGGGAGGCAAAAACTAAGTGCACCAGAGAATGGAAAAGGTACAGGAGGCGAAGGACCCAGGAAAATAAGGAGATTAGTTCTAGAGCCAGAAACGAGTACGCACAGATAAGGAGGGAGGCCCAGCGACAGTACGAAAACGACATAGCATCGAAAGTCAAGTCTGACCTGAAACTGCTGTATAGCCACATTAGGAGGAAGACAACAGTCAAAGACCAGGTGATAAGGCTGAGGAAAGAAGGAGAGCTCGCAAACAATCAAGAGGTATGTGAGGAGCTCAACATGAGATTCAAGGAAGTATTTGCAGTGGAGACAGGAAGGCCTCTCGGGGGACAGACCAGATGGGGACACCAGCAAGGAATATACCAACAAGTGTTGGATGACATACATACAGATGAGGAGGTAAAGAAACTGCTAAGGGACATCGATACCTCAAAGGCAATGGGACCGGACAACATATCCCAGTGGGTCCTTAGAGAGGGAGCGGATATGTTGTGTGTGCCACTTACCACAATCTTCAACACGTCCCTGGAAACTGGGCAACTACCTGAGGTATGGAGGACGGCAAATGTAGTTCCCATTTTCAAAAAAGGAGACCGAAAAGAGGCACTAAACTATAGACCTGTGTCACTGACGTGTATAGTATGCAAAGTTATGGAGAAGATTATCAGGAGGAGAGTGGTGGAGCACCTGGAATGGAACAAGAGTATAAACGCCAACCAGCATGGATTCATGGAAGGAAAATCCTGTGTCACAAACCTTCTGGAGTTTTATGATAAAGTAACAGAAGTAAGACACAAGAGAGAGGGGTGGGTTGATTGCATCTTCTTGGACTGCAAGAAGGCCTTTGACACAGTTCCTCACAAGAGATTAGTGCAGAAGCTAGAGGATCAGGCTCATACAACAGGAAGGGCACTGCAATGGATCAGAGAATACCTGACATGGAGGCAACAATGAGTCATGGTACATAATGATGTATCACAGTGGGCACCTGTGACGAGCGGGGTCCCACAGGGGTCGGTCCTAGGACCAGTGCTATTTTTAGTATATGTGAACGACATGATGGAAGGGTTAGACTCAGAAGTGTCCCTGTTCACAGATGATGGGAAGTTAATGAGGAGAATTAAATTAGATGAGGACCGGGCAGGACTTCAGAGACCTGGACAGACTGGACACCTGGTCCAGCAACTGGCTTCTCGAATTTAATCCCGCCAAATGCAAAGTCATGAAGATAGGGGAAGGGCACAGAAGACCGCAGACAGAGTATAGGCTAGGTGGCTAAAGACTGCAAACCTCACTCAAGGAGAAAGATCTTGGAGCGAGTATAACACCGAGCATGTCTCCGGAAGCACACATCAACCAGGTAACTGCTGCAACATATGGGCGCCTGGCAAACCTGAGAACAGCGTTCCGATACCTTAATAAGGAATCCTTTAAGGCACTGTACACCGTGTACGTCAGGCCCATACTGGAGTATGCAGCACCTGTTTGGAACCCACACTTGATAAAGCACGTCAAGAAACTAGAGAATGTGCAAAGGTTTGCGACAAGGTTAGTTCCAGAGCTAAGGGAAATGTCTTGTGAAGAAAGGTTAAGGGAAATCGGCCTGACGACACTAGAGGACAGGAGGGTCAGGGGAGACACGATAATGACACATAAAATACTGCGCGGAATAGACAAGGTGGACAAAGACAGGATGTTCCAGGGAGGGGACACAGAAACAAGAGGTCACAATTGGAAGTTGAAGACACAGATGAGTCAGAGAGATATTAGGAAGTATTTCTTCAGTCATAGAGTTGTCAGGCAGTGGAATAGCCTAGAAAGTGATGTAGTGGAGGCAGGAACCATACATTGTTTTAAGACGAGGTATGATAAAGCTCATGGAGCAGGGAGAGAGGACCCAGTAGCAACCGGTGAAGAGGCGGGGCCAGGAGCTAAGACTCGACCCCAGCAACCACAAATAGGTGAGTACATATGCAATATACACATTACTTGTTTTAAAATGTTTTCATCTTTGGCTAAAAATCAATGGTGAACATATTTATTGTAGGAAGTCTGAATAAATACAGGGTGCAATTAAAAACCAATGCATTGGCAAAACGCCGTGAAGCGAAGCACTGTAAAATGGGTCCTCCTATACATACCATCTTAGAAACAGACTGAACCATCAAACAAAAGTGCAGTATTTGGCTATTTAGATTTAGATTTCTTGTTTTAAAATTTTATATAATTGTCATGGGTAGGGGCTACACTAGTATCTGGGGAATGGGAGGTAATCAGATTTAATCCAGTTATAACTGATTACTACTAGGCAGAAATCAGACAATTACTTTATTTGTACCAGCTGCCTATACCATGTTAGTTATTTCTTGGGAAAATTAGTTTTTCTAATATCCTCCAAAATGACAATCAATTTTTTAAGGCACAAGCAATTACATCAGTGACAAGAAACGCTTATTACTGCAGCCCAGCGAATCACAGCAAATGTTAACAGATCTAAACAAAGACCATTGACATAGTAAGGTTAAGTTACATTAGGTTATCTTAGGTTGTGTGAGTTGGGTTTTATTAGGTTTAGTTAATTTCTATTTGCACAACAAAATATTTTCTCAGATGTACAGCCAACTTAATACTGTATAATTCAAATTATAATTAAAAGTCGTAAATAGCTAAGGAGCATAATTCATTTATTACTTTTGATATAAAAGGAAAAGGACAGCACCACCTGCTTGGATCAAGAGCCCTTCACCGGCATCAATTAACCTCCCATGAAGACTGACCAACTTGGAAATCATCAGTCATACGTTGCTGCTTAAGAAATTCCCATAAATTATAAAGTTCATGTTAAACTAGAGACAAATACGATTTTTTTGTGTAATTATTTGGTAATCTTTAAAATTCAGGCGTAAATGATGGATTGTCTCTTAAGGTAATGTTGGGGTAGTAACGTCCTCAGAAACTGTTAAATTCCCTTCTTTCCTCTACCTGTATCATATTCTCTTAATATATATAAATATAGGAGCGTTGTTACTTGCCTCTCAATGTAATGTTTGCAGCGATAGTTACTACATCACTTTACTAAACGAAGAAAAATTTACAAAATTGTGAGGTGTTGTTATTGTTAAGGGTTCTAAGGGCCACTGACAGCTGACGCCGTGTCGAGCTCTGCTTCCTCGTGTCAATTATAACCTTTATGTACCTACCTGTGGTTGCAGGGGTTGATTCACAGCTCCTGGCCCCGCCTATTCAGTGGTTGCTACTAGATCCACTCTCTCCCCCCCCTCCCTCTCCACCTGTTCTTAAAGCTATATATGGATCTCGCCTCTTCCACTTGACTCCTGATTGTTACACTTCCTAACAACTGGAAGATTCAATTACAATCTTCAGGGAATCAGGATGATTACGATTGTCTTGTATAATAATGTGTGTAAATTACCTAGGATAACCCCAAAAAAATCAATGACTTATTTCCATTGGAGTTCTAGTAGTATAAAGTAGTACAGCAAAAAAAATCAGTCGTGATTATTAACGTTAAAAGCAAAATAAACTGAATAAATCAAATACATGAAAATAAAATATATGAGCATTAAAAAGAAAAAATCTATAATTACGCGAATTTTGAATAAGCCAACAGATAACTCCCTTTCTGTAGTTTCATTCATTTCGTACTTTATAGCTCGTTTCATAAACTGTATTATAGTAAGATTGACCTTAACCTGCCCAAGGAACCAGTTCCAGGTTAGGTAGAGATTTGCCGGTACTTCCGGCCAGGGTCACCAGTTCCAATAGTATGTAGGAGTAGGTGTTTGTGGTCTGGCTAATTGTCTTTGTAACTTGTTCAGCTATCAAAACTTTGCTGCCCAGTCCCTGTAATCTTTTTGGCTACCGCCCACAGGATGGGTATGGTGTACATGTTGAAGATAAGTAAGTTTATTCAGGTATACACAAGTACAGTTACATAGAATTATCATACATAGCAGCATATGTGTAGAGAACCTGGGATAACCCAAAAAAGTCACAGAGTGACTTATTCCCATTGGGGTCCTTTTACCTTATTATAATAATATAAAGGCAATAATATTTTCTTATTATTCTATAATGAAGATAACATCTTATTATCATACTAAAAAGACTATCTATTACCGTAAGTAGTGTAATGTGTTCTCTTCCCCTAGTACCAGACTGGTTTTGGTTCCTAACCTTCACGAAATCTTTTAAGATATCCAGAACACTGAGAATTTTTTTTTTAAGTGTGATTTACATTCAGCTGTTTATCTTCTATACATTGTTTAGCATTTCTATTGCAAATTTATCTTGGCCTACATGTTCTCTTGGACACATATTCAGCATGATTTTCACCATCTTATTACTGGTAATTTGAAGTTTCTCCAGTTTTTACTTAGAGCAAAGCACAGTGGAGAACTTGAATAATCTACTCGACATTGTATATATCCCCAATGGAAATAAGTCTCTCTGATTTTTGGGGGGTTACCCTACTTAAACAAGATGGGTCCTACACAGATGACAGCAAGGAAATGAGTGAGCTACTCAAGTCCCAATATGACTCAGTTTTTAGCAAGCCGCTAACCAGACTGAGAGTCGAAGATCAAAATGAATTTTTTATGAGAGAGCCACAAAATTTGATTAACACAAGCCTATCCGATGTTATCCTGACGCCAAATGACTTCGAACAGGCGATAAATGACATGCCCATGCACTCTGCCCCAGGGCCAGACTCATGGAACTCTGTGTTCATCAAGAACTGCAAGAAGCCCCTATCACGAGCCTTTTCCATCCTATGGAGAGGGAGCATGGACACGGGGGTCGTCCCTCAGTTACTAAAAACAACAGACATAGCCCCACTCCACAAAGGGGGCAGTAAAGCAACAGCAAAGAACTACAGACCAATAGCACTAACATCCCATATCATAAAAATCTTTGAAAGGGTCCTAAGAAGCAAGATCACCACCCATCTAGAAACCCATCAGTTACACAACCCAGGGCAACATGGGTTTAGAACAGGTCGCTCCTGTCTGTCTCAACTACTGGATCACTACGACAAGGTCCTAAATGCACTAGAAGACAAAAAGAATGCAGATGTAATATATACAGACTTTGCAAAAGCCTTCGACAAGTGTGACCATGGCGTAATAGCGCACAAAATGCGCGCTAAAGGAATAACATGAAAAGTCGGTCGATGGATCTATAATTTCCTCACTAACAGAACACAGAGAGTAGTCGTCAACAGAGTAAAGTCCGAGGCAGCTACGGTGAAAAGCTCTGTTCCACAAGGCACAGTACTAGCTCCCATCTTGTTCCTCATCCTCATATCCGACATAGACAAGGATGTCAGCCACAGCACCGTGTCTTCCTTTGCAGATGACACCCGAATCTGCATGACAGTGTCTTCCATTGCAGACACTGCAAGGCTCCAGGCGGACATCAACCAAATCTTTCAGTGGGCTGCAGAAAACAATATGAAGTTCAACGATGAGAAATTTCAATTACTCAGATATGGTAAACATGAGGAAATTAAATCTTCATCAGAGTACAAAACAAATTCTGGCCACAAAATAGAGCGAAACACCAACGTCAAAGACCTGGGAGTGATTATGTCGGAGGATCTCACCTTCAAGGACCATAACATTGTATCAATCGCATCTGCTAGAAAAATGACAGGATGGATAATGAGAACCTTCAAAACTAGGGAGGCCAAGCCCATGATGACACTCTTCAGGTCACTTGTTCTATCTAGGCTGGAATATTGCTGCACTCTAACAGCACCTTTCAAGGCAGGTGAAATTGCCGACCTAGAAAATGTACAGAGAACTTTCACGGCGCGCATAACGGAGATAAAACACCTCAATTACTGGGAGCGCTTGAGGTTTCTAAACCTGTATTCCCTGGAACGCAGGAGGGAGAGATACATGATTATATACACCTGGAAAATCCTAGAGGGACTAGTACCGAACTTGCACACGAAAATCACTCACTACGAAAGCAAAAGACTTGGCAGACGATGCACCATCCCCCCAATGAAAAGCAGGGGTGTCACTAGCACGTTAAGAGACCATACAATAAGTGTCAGGGGCCCGAGACTGTTCAACTGCCTCCCAGCACACATAAGGGGGATTACCAACAGACCCCTGGCAGTCTTCAAGCTGGCACTGGACAAGCACCTAAAGTCAGTTCCTGATCAGCCGGGCTGTGGCTCGTACGTTGGTTTGCGTGCAGCCAGCAGCAACAGCCTGGTTGATCAGGCGCTGATCCACCAGGAGGCCTGGTCACAGACCGGGCCGCGGGGGCGTTGACCCCCGAAACTCTCTCCAGGTAAACTCCAGATACTTTACACACATGCTGCTATGTATGATAATCTCTGTAACTGTATTTGTGTATACCTGAATAAACTTACTTAGACATGGGTTCCTGCGAGCCTCAGTAGGTAGGCACTGTGCCCGTCTCTGGAGCAGCTTTAACCTAGCATTTACTTTTTGTACTGCATTGTTAAGTTTATTCAGGTATACACAAATACAGTTACATAATTATCATACATAGCAGTATATGTGTAGAGAACCTGGGATAACCCAAAAAAGTCAGTGACTTATTTCCATTGGGATCCTTTTAATACCTTATTATTATACAATGTAGGAGATATCTTATTATTATACTATAAAGGATATATACTAAAAAGGTGAAAAGAGTTATTTACATTTACATGGGTGTTAACTAAAAATATATAAAAAAAATTCATTGTCACTACATTCATTAGGTACCTTTTGGCTCTTTTCTTGAACTGGTTCATGCTATGACTGGCTTTGACATGTGCAGGCAGTCTGTTCCATTCCTGCACATGTCAAAGCCAGTCAAAAAGAGAAATGGTTATAACTATGACCATAATTTTTAAAGGGGTGGACCAGTAAGCCAGTGGAAGGCCTCGGTCAGATGACCATAAGCTCCAACGGAGGGTCATCATATGACTAAGACCGCGTCAGGAAACCACTTGTCCCGTTTCCTGACAAACCTTACCTAACCTAACCTTTCACTGTCAGTTCTGACAGGCATGGGTTATGTTGTGATGGCCTCTACTTACATTGTACATTAAAAGCTTTTAACCCTTTTCAGTTTTTCGCTAGAGTATGGCTTCTGTTTTCCCTTAGCGTAGCAATGGTTGTTTCATCAGCAGTCACCTCGAGTATTTTTGGGTTATCCTGGGTTCTCTACACATATGCTATGTATGATAATCTATGTAATTGTATTTGTGTATACCTGAATAAACTTACAGGATTACAGAGGCCACAGTGGGTCTCTGATACATCACTAGATATAGTCCTTTCAAATTTTACAATTACTTCACATAATTGTCCAAAGTACAGTAAAGATATACTGTAGCGTAATTTTATCCTTGTGAGGCTCTAGTTTGTGACAGAACATAGCTATAAGTAAACCTAAGTACAGTTACGCAAATTTAGGTGACTACAATTATCACACGTAGGATAACCCAAAAAGAGTCATACGTAGTGACATTTTCATTGGATCCTTGTAATATCTATGGATCTTTACCTGAAATAAGGCGTTTGCACTTCACATTTAAAAGTTGGGCGATGAAAGGAAAGAGAAATTCACTTTTGAAAAAAAAAAAAAGTTACGTGGCTCCCCCTCACCTAAACCCCATTAGAGCTGGACACTAACAACCCCACCTGCATCAATGACCGGCTTCAAAGTAAAACCGTGAAATGTTGACATCGCGAGAAATAGAGCTGATGTATGATGACTGTGTAAGAGGAGAAGCATTTAGTGGAAGTGCTGTTCTGCTTGCTGTGTGTGATGAGGATAAATGTCATAGGGAAAGAATGATGTTTAGTGGTCAGTGTACGGCGAGAACAAGAGTCTTGAGGAATGATGGATGTGCAGAGCTGTGTAAGAGTGTCATGATAACCGTCATGGGAATGATACCCGTGGCCTGGTGGCTGTAGCTCTCGCTTCACACGGCGTCATCCGGGTTCGATTCCCGGCGAGGGTAGAACATTAGGCGTGTTTGTTTGCACCGGTTGTCTTTCCCCGTCAGTAAAATGGGTTGTTAGGTAAGACACATATGCAACAGTTAGACAACTTTATTCCGAAACGTTTCGCCTACACAGTAGGCTTCTTCAGTCGAATACAGAAAATAGGCAGGAACAGTAGAGATGTGAAGACGATGTAATCAGTCCATCACCCTTGTAGTCGTAGAATTTGAGGTTGTCAGTCCCTCGGCCTGGAGAAGTTCAGGTCCATAGTCAGGAACTATCTGAAGATCAAGCGACAGTGCGGGGACTTAATTACTGTCGGAAGGAGAGATGCAGAGTAGTAGTAGTAGTAGTAGTAGTAGTGAGAATGTAACCACTGAAAGGTCATGTCCCTCTCAGATCCAACACTTCTCACTTGAAAAGCTTGCCAAAGGTGTTTTCTGTACCAAGATGCCATGTGTTGCAGTGTCTGACAAGATGAACATCAAAATGGTATACAATACCGACAGGTTGTTAGGTAAGACACATATGCAACAGTTAGACAACTTTATTCCGAAACGTTTCGCCTACACAGTAGGCTTCTTCAGTCGAATACAGAAAATAGGCAGGAACAGTAGAGATGTGAAGACGATGTAATCAGTCCATCACCCTTGTAGTCGTAGAATTTGAGGTTGTCAGTCCCTCGGCCTGGAGAAGTTGTTCCATAGTCAGGAACTATCTGAAGATCAAGCGACAGTGCGGGGACTTAATTACTGTCGGAAGGAGAGATGCAGAGTAGTAGTAGTAGTAGTAGTAGTAGTGAGAATGTAACCACTGAAAGGTCATGTCCCTCTCAGATCCAACACTTCTCACTTGGATCTGAGAGGGACATGACCTTTCAGTAGTTACATTCTCACTACTACTACTACTCTGCATCTCTCCTTCCGACAGTAATTAAGTCCCCGCACTGTCGCTTGATCTTCAGATAGTTCCTGACTATGGAACTGAACTTCTCCAGGCCGAGGGACTGACAACCTCAAATTCTACGACTTCAAGGGTGATGGACTGATTACATCGTCTTCACATCTCTACTGTTCCTGCCTATTTTCTGTATTCGACTGAAGAAGCCTACTGTGTAGGCGAAACGTTTCGGAATAAAGTTGTCTAACTGTTGCATATGTGTCTTACCTAACAACCTGTCGGTATTGTATACCATTTTGATGTTCATCTTGTCAGACACTGCAACACATGGCATCTTGGTACAGAAAACACCTTGGGCAAGCTTTTCAAGTGAGAAGTGTTGGATCTGAGAGGGACATGACCTTTCAGTGGTTACATTCTCACTACTACTACTACTACTACTACTACTCTGCATCTCTCCTTCCGACAGTAATTAAGTCCCCGCACTGTCGCTTGATCTTCAGATAGTTCCTGACTATGGAACTGAACTTCTCCAGGCCGAGGGACTGACAACCTCAAATTCTACGACTACAAGGGTGATGGACTGATTACATCGTCTTCACATCTCTACTGTTCCTGCCTATTTTCTGTATTCGACTGAAGAAGCCTACTGTGTAGGCGAAACGTTTCGGAATAAAGTTGTCTAACTGTTGCATATGTGTCTTACCTAACAACCTGTCGGTATTGTATACCATTTTGATGTTCAGTAAAATGGGTACCTGGGAGTTAGTCGACTGGTGTGGGTCGCATCCTGGGACAAAACTGACCTAATTTTCCCGAAATGCTCTGCAGTCTTCAAGCTGGCGATGTAATCTTCAAGTATCTTCTGCTTCTATCAACTTTTCTGTACTCGACTGAAGAAGCCTACTGTGTAGGCGAAACGTTTCGAAATAAAGATACCTAACTGTTGCATATGTGTCTTACCTAACAACCTGTCGGTATTTTATACCATTTTATTGTTCAATAGTACTTACTGCCAGGAGCTGAGTCTCGACCCCTGCAACCACATTAGGTGAGTACTGCTAGGTGAACAAGGGCAGTAGGTGTAGAGAAACATGCTCGACGTTTTACACATACCGGGGATCGTTTTCTGACCCTCAGTGTGAGCACAGATGACGCCACCAACCCAGCCACGAGCACCCAATAAATTGGCACGTGATAACTTGCACAACCTATTAATAGATTGTTTCGGCATTAAAAGTTTAAAGTTGACCAGATAATCCATTTTTTATTTTTTTACACGGATCATTTTTATCCTACCTCAGCGCATGTCAAAGCCCAGCACTAAGGTATAAGAACATAAGAATGGAGGAACACTGCAGAAGGCCTACTGGTCCATACAAGCCACTGTGAAGGCAGGTCCTTATCAAAACAACCCCTTCCCAAAGCTTACCAATAATTTACTCCCATACCCACGAGAATTTACTCCCGTACCCACGAGAATTTACTCCCATACCCACGAGAATTTACTCCCGTACCCACGAGAGTTTACTCCCCCCAGGATGCCACCAACACCAGTTGGCTAACATCCAAGTACCTACTTACTGCTAGGTAAACAAGGACAGCAGGTGTAAGGAAACACACCCAAATGTTTTCACCCGTACCGGGGATCGAACCACGGTGAGTGAGCTACAAACCGACCTACGGGACACCTTACATTATTGTACAGAATACAACAAAATTTGTGCCTATACAACTTAAACCCAAGAAACTCTGTCCATTTTATACGACACATCAGTTATTGAACAACATTTTTACAGCTGAATTGTATATCATTCTCATTGCAATTATCCGTATTGCATCTATGCCTACTTCAAAGTTTGTAATCGTCTGACTCCTTTAGTGTGTTAGGTAAGACACATATGCAACAGTTAGACAACTTTATTCCGAAACGTTTCGCCTACACAGTAGGCTTCTTCAGTCGAATACAGAAAGTAGGCAGGAACAGTAGAGATGTGAAGACGATGTAATCAGTCCATCACCCTTGTAGTCGTAGAATTTGAGGTTGTCAGTCCCTCGGCCTGGAGAAGTTCAGTTCCATAGTCAGGAACTATCTGAAGATCAAGCGACAGTGCGGAGACTTAAATACTGTCGGAAGGAGAGGTGCAGAGAAGTAGTAGTAGTAGTGGTAGTAGTAGTGATAATGTAGCCACTGAAAGGTCATGTCCCTCTCAGATCCAACACTTCTCACTTGAAAAGCTTGTCCAAGGTGTTTTCTGTACCAAGATGCCATGTGTTGCAGTGTCTGACAAGATGAACATCAAAATGGTATACAATACCGACAGGTTGTTAGGTAAGACACATATGCAACATGAAAGTTAAGACACATGTGCAACATCTGGATATCTTTATTGTAGTAGACGTTTCGCCATCCAGTGGCTTTATCAATACAGATTCTAGGACATAATAGGAAGACAGTAGAACTATATACAAAAGATGAGGTAATCAGTCCCTCGGCCTTGGAGTTAGTGTTCACAGCATCGATGCTGTGAACACTAACTCCAAGGCCGAGGGACTGATTACCTCATCTTTTGTATATAGTTCTACTGTCTTCCTATTATGTCCTAGAATCTGTATTGATAAAGCCACTGGATGGCGAAACGTCTACTACAATAAAGATATCCAGATGTTGCACATGTGTCTTAACTTTCATATTGTCGGTATTTTATACCTTTCTTGCACAACATATGCAACAGTTAGACAACTTTATTCCGAAACGTTTCGCCTACACAGTAGGCTTCTTCAGTCGAATACAGAAAGTAGGCAGGAACAGTAGAGATGTGAAGAGGGACTGACAACCTCAAATTCTACGACTACAAGGGTGATTTACTGATTACATCGTCTTCAAGTATCTTCTGCTTCTATCAACTTTTCTGTACTCGACTGAAGAAGCCTACTGTGTAGGCGAAACGTTTCAAAATAAAGATACCTAACTGTTGCATATGTGTCTTACCTAACAATGTTGCATATGTGTCTTACCTAACAACCTGTCGGTATTGTATACCATTTTGATGACTCCTTTAGTACTTCGCAAACTATTGAAAAAATTTGATTTACCTCATCCCCTAGTTCTTCGTATACGACTTTGGTTACGCTGCATTTCTAGCAATAATAAAGAAATCGTTTTCTGTTGGGTCGCTGGTCTGCAGTACATGACCTACCAGTTTCATACAGAGGTATTCCATCCTCCGACTATTTTGTTAGGTAAGACACATATGCAACAGTTAGGTATCTTTATTTCGAAACATTTCGCCTACACAGTAGGCTTCTTCAGTCGAGTACAGAAAAGTTGATAGAAGCAGAAGATACTTGAAGATTATGTAATCAGTCCATCACCCTTGAAGTTTTGAGGTGGTCAGTCCTTCAGTCTGGAGAAGAGTATTGTTCCATAGTCTGAAACAATATGGAGTTGAAGTGACAGGATGGAGCCTATATACCGCCAGGAGGTGAGATGTAGGCCACTAGTAGAGGTAGGAATGTTGTCGTTGGAAGGTCAGGTTCCTCTCAAATCCAGCCAGTGGCCTACATCTCGCCTCCTGGCGGTATATAGGCTCCACCCTGTCACTTCAACTCCATATTGTTTCAGACTATGGAACAATACTCTTCTCCAGACTGAAGGACTGACCACCTCAAAACTTCAAGGGTGATGGACTGATTACATAATCTTCAAGTATCTTCTGCTTCTATCAACTTTTCTGTACTCGACTGAAGAAGCCTACTGTGTAGGCGAAATGTTTCGAAATAAAGATACCTAACTGTTGCATATGTGTCTTACCTAACAACCTGTCTGTATTTTATACCATTTTAATGTTCACTCCGACTATTTTGCTGTAATCTCTACCCACCTTCGAAGCCGTTGGCAACAACGTTGGACTGATATGACTCATAACAAATACATTCTGTTAAATCAAGTTTGGGCTTCTGGCCTTCTTGTCATCGATACTGAGGTTGGGAGACAACGCTCTCGTCTTCGCATCCGTCACACTCTTCCAACTCATGGGCATCTCATGGAGAGGCATCCTGTTTCACTTTGTGAGAAATGTCTAACTCCTGTTTCAATTTCCCATATTCTATTGGACTGTCCTGTCGACCAACAAGCACGCAGAATTTTCCTCCGACGTCGTCACTGCTCTAACACCCTACCATACCCCCGGCCAGGATTGAACCCGCGGTCATAGTCTCAAAACTCCAGCCCGTCGCGTTAGCCACTAGACCAGCTAGCCACAATAAGATTCATCCAACTAGGTATATTTCTACACCATAGGAAGGTTAGCACAGGCACCTCTGTGACCACAAATGCAAGTTTTTACAGACGAATCTCCAGCTAGCGTGGCCGTGACGAACTCTAGCTCAAGTCCCTTCACTGCCGTCAACATGACTTAAGAAATCGTAATGACACGATTGCAAACAAACCATACCCCGGCCAGGATTGAACCCGCGGTCATAGTCTCAAAACTCCAGCCCGTCGCGTTCAATTCTGGCCGGGGGTATGGTTTGCAATCGTGTCATTACGATTTCTTAAGTCATGTTGACGGCAGTGAAGGGACTTGAGCTAGAATTCGTCACGGCCACGCTAGCTGGAGATTCGTCTGTAAAAACTTGCATTTGTGGTCACAGAGGTGCCTGTGCTAACTTTCCTATGGTGTAGAAATATACCTAGTTGGATGAATTTTATTGTGGCTAGCTGGTCTAGTGGCTAACGCTACGGGCTGGAGTTTTGAGACTCTATGACCGCGGGTTCAATCCCGGCCGGGGGTATGGTTTGTTTGCAATCGTGTCATTACGATTTCTTAAGTCAAGTCTAACACCCTTATTTTATTTTCCCTCCTCGCTGACGGCCCCACCTTTGACACAGACTCACTCTTCAACTTTCCGACAGCAATTGATTTATTGCACAAACTTTGATAATACTTCCTTTAGCACTCCTCACAGCCCCTCTTAACTTTATCGTTGTCATTTCTACCCTTATTTATCCTTAGATTCTGCAGCAATTCCTGCCCTCCAGTGCTGTATGACCTTGGTAGGTTTAGCGCTTCCTTTTGATTGTAATAATAATGGATTTTATGACCCTTGTAGGTTTAGCGTTTATTTTTTATTGTAATAACTAAAATTTGTGATAAAGGAATCGAAAGTGCTGTTGAAAGTATAATTATGAAAATCATGTACAATACTGAAAAATAGATGTGTAAGATAAATGTGGAATAGTTGGGTATCTTTATTGTTGAAATGTTTCGCCTACCCAGTAGGCTTCTTCAGTGAAATGGAGAATAAATTTGAAGACATCAGTAGTGGCGATGTAAAGATTATGATCAGTCCATCAATCTCGAAAGAATTCTTGAGGTGGTGAGTCCCTCAGCCTGGAGAAGAGTTCAACTCCAGTCTGGGCCAATAGGCTTGCTGCAATACTACTCAGTACTTAACTTCGTGCTTGTAGTTGTGATCCCAGCTTCATGCGACGTCTTACAGACTTTGCATGCCACTTCTTCAGCAGTATTTCATACTGTCCATTTTCATGTTTCAGCTTCACTTTGTTCCAGACTATGGAGAGGACCTCTTCTCCAGGCTAAGGGACTTGCCACTTCAAGAATTCCTTCGAGGTTGATAGACTGTAACTCGCCCAATATCATTGGGTACAGTTACTACAGTTATTACTTTATTAATCTTGAAGTTAGTCTTAAGTTTGCCCGAAATGTTCTCCATATAAAGGGGCTTTTGGCATGTTCAGCAAATTGTTATACTCCTTTGTACAAACATATTTCAGGCTAAAATAAAAATTATTTATTATTATTATTATTATTATTTATCACATTATCTTTGTGTTGGGTAAAAGGACACGTGCAACCAATGAGAGGATAATAATAATTATTATTATTAGTAGTAGTAGTATTAATTATGGTAGTTCACGGCACACACAAGTGCGATGAGGCACCTAGACTACTGGGAACGGTTGAAGGTCCTTGATCTGTATTTCCCTCGAACGCAGGCGAGAGAGATACATGATAATATGCACTTGGAAGGTCCTGGAGGGATTGGTACCAAACCTGCACACGAAAATCACTCCATATTAAAGCAAAAGACTCGGCAGGAGATGCAACATTCCCCCGATGAAAAGCAGGGAGGGTCACGAGTACACTGAGAGAACACAATAAGCGTTCGGGGCCCAAGACTGTTCAATTGCCTCCCAGCATAAATAAGGGGGATTACCAATAGGCCACTGGAGAGGCACCTAAGTCAGTACCTGACCAACCGGGCTGTGGTTCGTACGTCAGCTTCCTTGCGGCCAGGAGTAACAGCCTGGTTGATCAGACTCTGATCCACCATGAAGCCTGGTCTCAGACCGGGCCGCGGGGGGCGTTGACCCCCGAAACCCTCTCCAGGTAACTCCCGGTACTGATGTCACAGTGCTTATTTTAACTACATGACAGTTTGTGTTTCACAGGGTGAAAATTTTTAATAATAATAATAATAATAATAATAATAATAATACATTAACAGTAATATTTCTGAAACCTTTACAACGATAATTTATACACTACATGTGGCAGTTCGGGGTTGGGTGGGTTAATTGCAATACCTTCTTAAACAGGTACACCAACTTTTGCAGCTCCTCTTCAGAATTTCCAAAAGGCACGATGTCAGCCGGAAAAAAAAAACTAACAACTCCCATTTTATAATAAGTTATCTTCGGCTCTAGCTCGTCTATCCATCATCTTAACGTTCACTTCCACGACCCATGTATAAATGTGTTAAATAACCACGGCGACATCACACATCCCTATCCAGGGACTATTTTTACTGAAAAATAATATCCCTCTCTCCTACATATCTTGACCTGAACATCACTAACCTCGTAAAAATTCTTAACTTCCACATATTGTGCGCTGGCAAACATCTGCCACATTTCTCCCTTATCAACCAGTCATAAGCCGTGTATAAATCCATAAATACAACGAAAACTTCCTTACCTTTAGCTAAATACTTCACTTATATTCTTCACTGTAAACACTTGGTCTACACATCCCCTTCCCTTCCTGAAGTCTCCTTGTTCCTCTGCCATCATGTTCTCCGTCTTACTCTTAATTCTTTCAGTAATAACTCTGTTTTACACCTTACGTGGTATACTTAACAGATTTAGTCCACTATAATTCTTACGTTCTCAGTTATCCCCTTTTCCCTTGTACAAAAGAATTATGTACGCTCTCTGCCAGACCCTAGGTACCACCCCTCTCTTTTATATATGTAATGAACAAATGCGCCAACCACTACAAAAATATATCCCCACCTGTTTTGTACATTTGTCTTAATCCCATCTATCTCAGCTGCTTTTCTCCCTTTCATTTTAGCCACATCCTCACGCACCTTCCCACACTCACACTCGCATGTGACCCTCACTCAATGCAAGAAATCACTGCTTCCCTCTCCAACAGCCTTTAACAGCTCCTCAAAATATTCCCTTCATCTTCCCAGTACCTCCACCTCCCCATCTAATAAGTCCATGTTTTTGTGCTTAACTATAAAATCCATTCGTTAACTAGGCTTTCTCAACTTGTTAATCTCGCTTCATATTTATTTCTTATACTCGGCAAAATTTGTTGCTTAACTTCACTCATTAACTCTTCTTTTACTCTCACCACTCTTTTAAACCTATAATTTTACCCTCCGTATATCACTTCTACTTTGTAAAAAACTCACATATGCTAACTTATCTCCCTTACAACCATCTATACAACATTATTCCGCCAGTCGCTTCTCTTCCTTCCCACACCCACCCTCCTATATCCACAAACTTCCGCTGCAAACTCTACA